>NW_004524636.1:101487-131484 GCF_000260255.1 Octodon degus
AAGAAATTTACAGCAGATATAATCCCTATACTCCTCAAAATCTTGAATGAAATTAAAATGGGAGCAATCCTCCCAAAACCATTCCTGTAGGCAAGTATTATACTGATATCATAACCAGAGAAAGACACAACTAAAAAACAAAACTGCATGCCAATCTCCCTCATGAACATTGATACAAAAAGCCTAGCAAATAGAATACAACAAATCATCAAGAACATTATACACCATGACCAGGTATAATTCATCCCTGGGATCCAGGGATGGTTCAATATACACAAATCTATAAATGTGATACACTATATCAGTAGAGTCAAATCAAAAAACCACATGATCTCAATTCATCCAGAAAAGGCTTTTGACAAAGTCCAACACTCACTCATGTTCAAAGTCCTACAGAAAATTGGAATAGATGGACTCTACTTCAAATTGATAAAAAGCCATCTATGACAACCCAAAGCCTAACATAATTCTAAATGGGGAAAACTGAAATCTTTTACTTTTAGATCTGGTACAAGACAAAGATGCCCTCTATCACCACTCCTATTCAATATAGTTCTAGAATCATTGTCTACAGCCATTAGACAAGAGAGAGAAATAAAAGAAAAAAGACTAGGGAAAAAAGAAAGCTAAATTTTCATTATTTGCAAATGACATGATACTTTACTTGGAAGACCCAGAAAACTCCATGAAGAAGTTATTAAAATTAATGTACAAAATCAGTAGTGTAGCAGGATACAAAGTCAGTACACAAAAGTCCACAGCATTCCTCTACACAGATAACAAACACACTGAGAGGGAAACTAGAGAAACAATACCTTTTACAATACTACCATGGAAAATGAAATACTTAGGAATTAATCTAACTAAAATCAAAGATCTATCAAAGGAAAATTAAAGTATTCTAAAAAAAGAGATTGGAGAGGATTTCAGAAAATGGAAAGATTCCCAGCCCTGAATAGGAAGAACCAACAAGGTGAAGATGGCCATATTCTCAAAATTATTGTACAAATTTAATGCAACAGCAATCAAAAATATCACCAACATACCTCACAGACTGAGAGAGATCATTCCTAAAATGTATTTGGAACCAGAAAAGACATAGAATATCAATCCTGGGCAACAGAGACAAGGCAGGAGGCATTACAATTTTTGACTTGAAATTATTCTATGAATCTACTATGATAAAATCATCATGATATTGGCAAAAAAAAAGACCTGAGGATCAGTGGAATAGATTAGAAGATGCAAAAGCCTCTAATAACACACTCAGGCACCTTACCTTTGACAAATGGGTCAAACATGCTTAATGGAAGAAAGATAGCTTTTTTAACAAATGGTGATGGACAAATTGGCTCTCTCCATGCTGAAAATTAAATTTGACCCACGTCTATCAAAATGTACTAATCTAACGTTAAAATGGGTGAAAGATCTAAACATTCAAACAGAAACACTAAATCTCCTTGAAGAGAAAGTAAGAACACTGGAAGACATAGAGGTAGGCAAACAGTTCATGAACAAAAATCAAATCTCATGGGTAATACTTGAAAGAATTAACAACTGGGACCTCCACTTATTGAGAAGTTTTTGCACATCAAAAGAAATTACCTTTTGTATCTGTATATTCAAAATGGTTAGGATAGATATATAGTTACATTCTCTTAATGAATAGAGGAATTTGTCCTAATAGTGTTCGTAAATAGGATATCATGTCCACATCTTGTACAGCAATTAACCACTAGGAAGAATGTATGCAATGTGTTAATTATTAAAACTGTCCTACCAATTTGATTTGAAACTGTCTCATTGCTATTTGTTTCTCAATGAAATTATAGGGGAAAAAAGAAAAGAAATTACCAACAAAGTGAAAAGACAACCCACAAATCTGGAAAAATGTCTCAACTAATAAATACTCAGACAAAAGTCTGTTCTCTAGAATTTATAAAGAACTAAAAAACATTAAGGCACCAAAATTTAAAGACCCAGTCCAGAAATGGGCATCTGAGATGAACACACACTGCTCAGAGGATGAAATTAAAGAAGGGAATAAATATATGAAAAAAATGCTCCACATCACTAGCCATCTATGAAAGGCAAATTAAAACAACACTGAGATGCCACCTCACCTCAGAAAGAATGGCTATCATGAAGAAATCAACCAAAATAAGTGTTGAAGATGCCGTGGGCAAAAGGGAACCCTTCTCCGCTGCTGGTGGGAATGTAGACTGGTGCAACCATTATGGAAATCAGTGTGGAGACTCCTTAGAAAACTAGGACTGGAAATCCCATTCAAGCCAGTTATCCTCCTACTGGGATTTTTCCCAGAGGAAATGAAAACATCATATCATAGTGACGTATGTGTACCTATGTTTATAGCAGCACAATTTGTGATAGTCAAATCTTGGAAACAATCAAGATGCCCATTACCTGAGAAATGGACAGGAAACGTGGTATTTTTATACAATGGAGTATTACTTAGCTATAAATAATGATAAACTCAAAACCTTTATGTTTAAGTGGATTCCACTTGAAGATACACTCATAAGTAAAATAAACCAGACCCACATGTGTAAGTATCACATAGTCTCTATAGTATAAGAATTTAAAAGAAGAAATAAAAATAGAAAGTATAACACAATTAAAAGGAAAGTGAGAACTTAAGGATTAAACAATGAAGAGAGGGCAAGGACAAAAGCTAGGAAACATGACAGTGGCAAAACCATACATTTATATGTACAAGATGGTTAAGGTAATGATACTGAGAATATTCAGCAGGTTTTTGAAACTAGCAGTTAATTGGTGGGATTCTCACCCTGACTAACTCTATATGCTGATATTTGTGAACTAAGCAACTTCACTGAAGATAGCAATGTGTAATAGTAGGATCATGCTTGGAATACCTGCATTGTGGTCTTCTAAATATGTACTGCTTGTCATGTCATACCAATTACTGCTATACTGTCTCTCAAGTAAATGTTTGTTTTTTTAAAAAAGAAAGATAATAAATGAAAACAAGAGACAAGAAAAAACGTCATAGGACTGTCCTGCTACAATGCTGTATATGTTTAGATTTCTAAATTTTTGTATAAAATTATGTAATTATTTATTCCTATTTTTTATTGTTTCTTCACATTCTGTAGGGATTTAAAGTCTAACATATCAATACTTGATAGAAAATACCTGCTCTAGGCTATGTCTAAGATGTTTGATATTCTGACAGATAGTGAGTTTAAGCTCAACTGCCTATGTTATAGGGTAATAATGTCAATAAATTTCTCTTCTGGATGTTTAACAACTTAAGTTTGCTGACCAAAAATTAGAAAAAAAGGAGGGCTGTAAGCATAGCCAATATTTTGGCCCTAGCCTTTCAATGTCAGTGAAGACTCAGGACATAGGAGAATCTGTACTGTAATATCCTGTAATTCAGTTGTGTCCGAAATTCTCTGATCAAAGAGATTATGGGGCCTCAGAAGAAAGTGATCGATGATGTAGAGTGTGCATAAGGAGAGTCTCATCGAGAGAAAACATTCTCTCAGGATTTCACAGAAAGTAAATTGGTCAAGCAATGGCTGTGACTCATCCACATGGCTGACACTGACAAAGGATCTACAAAATGTGGTACAGGGTTTCAGGGTAAATCCTGATTGTATTTGACTGAACTTGTCAGAGACAAAAGTTATGTTTCTTTCTGTATACATCTTGTTTTTCTTGGTCTTAGCCATCCAGCAGAAAAGTATAAAAACAAGGTATAAAAAGTAAAGCCATATTAAAATGCTTAGTTGTAAAAGGCTCAAGTCGACAACTTCTGACATTCCCAGTCCTAAGGATAACCACTAGGATGGTTAACAACTTATGCTTGCTGACTAAAAATGAGCAACTACTGGGCTATATTGAATTATTTTGCTGAACTCATGCACCTACAATATTTGAATGGCAATGGAATACCCATCTCTTACAAAACTAAACAAAAAAAGGGGATACAAATGAAGGACCATTTTGTATCTGTATATACAAAATAGGATAGATATACAGCTACTTTCTCCTAATTCAATGAGAAGAAAGATTTGTACTAATAATTTTTGAACTTGATATCATGTCTACATCTTGCACTTTCTCCTAATTTAATGAGAAGAAAAAATTTTACTAATACTGTTTGGACTTGATATTATGTATCCATCTTGTACTATGAATAACTACTACAAAGACAACAATATACAATGTATTAATTATTGTAACTGTCCTACTAACCTGTTTTGAAACTGTCTCATTGCTATTTGTTTCTTGATAAATTCAATAAAAAATAAAATAAGATAAATGCCCATCACTTGAAAAATGGATGAAAAAGATGTATTTTTATACAATGGAGTACTACTAAGCTATAAAGAAAGAAAAACTTGAAGCCTCCATAGTAAGTGGATGCTACTAGATGCTATATTCATAAGTTAAATAAATCAGATCCACATGTATAAATGTCATATTGTCTCCCCAGTGTAAGAACCTAAAAGAAGGGAAAAAAAAGCTGAAAGGTGTTATAGATATAGTAAAATAGAAAGAAATAACAAGTATTAAACAATGAAGATGATAGAGAGGAAAAAAGGAAAGTAAGAAAAACATGCTACTATATAGCTAGTATATATACAGGATGGCTGAGATGATTGTACTAATAATTTTGATCAGTTTTTTTGAAAGTAACATTTAATGTTTAGCATTTTCAACTTGACTAACTCTGTATGCTGATACCTGCGATCTGAGCAACTACAGCAAGGACGGCAATGTGCACTACAAAACCCATGTTTGAAAACCTCTCATCTTCATCTTCTAAATGTGTACTGTTTTTAATGTCTTATCAATTATTATTCTCTTTAAAATAAATTTTAAGAGGCAAGGAAAAACTAAGATTTCTTGAAAGCAAGTGCCAATACTCAATTATTTCCCCAATCTTGTATAACTATATCTATTAATATGAGCAATAGATTTGATGATAAAAATAGATAATATAACAATCACTATTAATTAGCTATTCCTATTTTGAAAATCGGTAACATACGTATTGTTGTATGTTACCCTGTTTCTGTCTTTTTCTATTTATTTTTGCTTGTTTTTACTCTTCAAAATAAAATTAAATTAAATTTTAAAACTTTAAAGTATAATTCTTAAAATTATTTAAATTATCAAAATCATTTATTTAATGCAGGTTTTAGTTATATACAGAATATAACTGCAACTACGTATCATTTCTCAGGAGAAATAAGTAACAAGAATACAAGGAAGCTAGCATGATTTTTAGCCAAAATTTAAATTATATCACCAACAAATCCTTCATTTTAAATTGCCCATTCACAAACACCTTTGTTAAAAGGTTATTTTGAAAATTATTTGAAATTATTTGAGTGTTCTGTCTTCCCAAGGCCCTGTTTTAATCAAAGTGTTTCTCTTTGAAGTACCACAATATCATCAGAGACAATTTTCCTCCTTCTTCTTCTGTTTCTAACCACTCAAAGCTTTGCCTGTGATCCCAGCAGTAGCCCAGGATCATCTGCATCGACTTCCTGAAACACAACTTTTGCAAAAGCTCAATTTCACTGTGCCACCTACGTGGGTTGTGCCTGCATAATTTGATCTGATGTTGTCAGGCTTCTTTCTGGGTCAGGCTGACCTGCCCCAGCAAGGGTTTGTGGGCTCCAACACCTCCACCAGCCAACCTCTGGGCAGCAGTGCTGGGTAGTGCCACATGTAGAGTACCACCTCCAGCTCCCAAAACACCTCCCCACTTCGCTGCCTTGCATTTCCCTATGACAAAGAAATGCCTCCCACCCATGAAGTCATGTCCCAGCCTCCCCTCGTTCCTGGAATAAGTCTGAGGCACAGCGTACACAGCTCTTCAAAATATTCCAGGGGGCCTGCCCCGTAGCTCAGTTCTTTAAGTGGCTGCTTCAACAAAGCAGTCAGGCTCTGGTTGCTTTGGTTCGATCCCCACGACACAAGACAGCCAGTCATGCCTTGAAGGCATTCCGGAAAAAAAAAAAAAACACTGACTCAGGTCAATAATTTCTGACATTGCCAGTTAAACAGAAGACCCAATGCTATTATGGGCTACTGGACTCTTTTAGAATATTTTGCTGAGTTTACACACCTATAATATTCAATAACGGAACTTAGAAAAATGGGGTATACAGATGAATGTCCATTTTGTATCTATGTATTCAAAGAGGTTGGGATAGATATATAGTTACATTCTGTTAATGAATAGAATGATTTGTTCTAATGATATTTGTAAATAGGATCACAAGTCCGCATCTTGTACAGCAATTAACCACTAAGAAGAATATATGCAGTGTATTGTTTGTTGAAAAATAAAAAAAAAATATTCCCAGTTGCCCATAAGACACCCAGACCAATAATTCACCCTTCATTGACCATCCTACTAATCCATCTCGGCTCCCTGCAACCCAAACCTTACCATTACCTCCCAACTCCCCCTACCCAAGTCCTAAGGCACCCACAAAGACATTCCATGGCAGGAAATCAATCTAAGCTGTGTGCTGTGTGAAAAATGAGCAGCTTAGAATAGGAGTACACTTATGACTAATCATATTTTCAGTGACTATTTTTTTCTCAACACAACTGTCCAAGCACTAAGGAATTATATAATTAACAGCTAGATAAGGAAGACCTCTGCACTATCAGCTTCCAGCCCAAGATAGTGAACTCGGGGAATTCATAGATAACCCCACAACGGGTACCAACAGCAGAGCTGGAAGTCTGGACTCATGTCAAAAGACCTCTAACTTACCAGACTTACAAAGTTGTTGTGCACTCCATTTTTCCCCTGAAATCAACAAACAGGACAAGCAACACAGGGCACCTACACACATTAACTAAGGCAGTTCCCCATGACTGTGCTTTGTGAACAGTGTACTGAGCTTGAGGCATTAATACCATTATCTTCCTTATGGAAAGCTATATGTTCACTTCTATGATAGTGACACACTGGTCCCTCTATTTTTGTAAATAGGAAAATAAAGAGAAAAATATTTTGCAAATGCTAAAGTCCAATATGCTTTAAGGATTTTACTTTACTGCTACAGTATGCAACCTTGGACCACCCACTTCACTAATCAGGACTTTAGAGTTGTTAGAAATACTGAGATAATCACTATGATTTTTTCTAGGCGTGATATTTTATGACTTTACAGATCTTCCAAGAATTGGTGCAGCCCAGGAAAACCAAACAAGCAAAAGCAACAAAAGTTAGACTCATATCCATGTAGAAGTAATAATCTAATACCATCATAATCTCTGAAGTTTAGAAGTTCACAGAACACTTAATATAAATAATAAAATTAAATTTCCAAAAGATATAGCAAACAAAGGAAGGGATTTCTGATAATAATACAAAAACTAACAGCAAACACCATCTTTGCCTGGTCAGTATGCCACTGGCACTGGGTCAAGTACTTTACAGGTGTTAATTATTTAATCCTTGCACAGCCAAGTGACAGCTTTTCTCAGAGAGAAAATTGACAATCAGAGAAGTATCCTACCCACCTCTGAACTGACTCAGCCAAACAGAAGGAAAGTTCTTACCACGGAGGTACTGGCTTAGGCTGATGTTTTTCTGGAGAAGCAATGATGATCTGTGCTTGACCTCACAGTGGACAAAGGATAGCACATCCTCTTTGTTCAGTGGGACAGACACAGTGCTGGTGATATTATAGGTGTCTCCACTAGAGAGAACCTTGGTCTGGGACTTGGTCTGGAGTTTGTGGTTGTTTTTAAGCCAGATCATCGTAACGTGACGTGTGTATAATCGGAATAATGTGTATGTCAATTGGATGCTTGTGCCTGGTTCAAACCGCTGCTGGGGGCCTTCCAATTTGTCAGAGATCCTTTCTGGTAATATCCTTCCTGCAAGAAGAAACAATTGTAAGTCTATGTCATAGATGCTTGAATCCCTGAATGAATAAATCTTCAGAATTTCTACTGCTTCCCTGCCATGGGGCTTAAATGTTCTCTGATGATAGGCTTGAACTGAAGCTGTTGTCAGAGACTAGATGGGAAGCCACAGCAGACCACTCAGTCTATAGGGAGGCCAGCATCACACAGCAAGCATCTGTATCACATCCTGCTCAAGGGATCTTTCCCAATTCACTGAATTTTCACAGCAAACCTGCTAGAGAGATCCCATTCCACAGATGAGGAAACTGATTTCCAGGGGCTGAATATTTGTCCAGGTCAAAGGTAGCCCACAGCACAGCCTACAGGCTCTGAGCCAGTTAGTCTGGTCCCAGGGTTTGTGTCACTGATCACCACTCAGCCCTGTCCTTGGTCCCTTAAAAAGGGAGATCCCTTACTGCTCACAGGCTGGTCATGGGAAGAGGTTAGAATATGGACTTTGGAAGCCCACTGAGCCCAACTTTACATTTCTGAGCCTCCCCTAGGTGAGCCCGAACAACTTAACTCTCAGTCTCTTATCTGTAAGGTGGGGATGATCCTTAATTCTCAGAGTTAGTAAATTAAGTAAAGGGGTTGGTATATGCTAATGACACCACAAATGGCAACTATACGCATCAGGCATAAGGACTGTCTGTGGAATTGTTCCTCATTCTATTTTTAATCTGACCAGAGAAAGAAAAGGCTCAGAAAGGGTTACAGACTTAATCCATGGCTTCACAGAGAACAGAATTGACCATGGAACCCAGGAATTCTGACCTCAAGCCAAGAGTTTTCCTGATACATCATGGCTGTTTCTGCTGGCTTTATATTGATCAGTGATGTTTACCTTTCTTGCATTATATAGATTGTAAACAATAATTTTAAAGCCCTGACTATGGACCCCACTGTCCAGATACCATGCAGGAGCTAAGAAAAACAAACCTCAATGGGTCTCAACAAGATAGGAGTAATAATCACCACTGCACAGAACTGATGACTCAGAAAGACAGCTGCTTTGCTTGAGGTCACACAGATGGGCAGGGGAAGCCCTGTACTGTGATACTGGTCCTTGAAACTTCAAAATGTGGCCACCTCCAAGTATAAGGTGCTTCTCCTGTTTCACAGACATGGGGAACTATTCATAGTGTGATAAAACCGCAGGCTAGGAGCTTTCAGAAAACCCCATAGTTTAAGCACCAATTGTGTGAACTGAATAGTGAAGACATCTGTGACAGTTCAGGAGAAATGAATATCCAAAATAGTATATTTCAGATGCAGATCTGAGAAGAGACTTGAGAGAACACTAAAGTTTTCATTCTCTGGTAGGATAGAAGAAAAAATTACAGGAAAACACACTGAATTTCTGAACAGACAGCTGCATCCTAAGCTATCCTAAGATGCTAAGATTGCTGAGATCTTAGTCCTATGCTACCTTCCAGATGTCACAGGACCCAACCACATGGATAAGATAATGCTCTGTGACTGTTAGCAAATAAGAACAGTGCACAGGGTTGAATGTACAGGGGACAAGGTGCTGATAAAGAGTCTTTTAGGGAGGCTTAAAGAAGTTTCCCCTCAAAGGTGTGTTAATGCCCAATAGAAAGAGGTCTGGGTGCCTGAAGAGGTGTAGGCTGCCCTCTCCCTGCAGCTCTGGAGTTCATAAAGCTGCATAGGTAGCACTATCATCAAAGCGATGCTCTCCATGGCTCATTCTGCATCCACAGGCCAGAGATTCTGTATGGAGGTGAAGGAGAGTAAGACAGAGGTGAGAAAACTCAGCATGAGTCAATAAATTATTAATGCAATTTGCTTCCCACAAGAAAGGAACAGTTTGAAGTTTTTCACTCAGATCTGCTGGTTGGAAGTTTTTTTTTTTCTGTTGGGAGTGGGGGGAGATTTAAAGGTGAATGAGATCATTGCCCTAAGAATTTCTTTTTTTTTTTTCCCCCTAAGAATTTCTACTGGGGGCAAATAAAGGACAATTCTGTCTGGAGAGAGAGAGGGCAGGGTAGAAGCCTCCTCTGTGAAGACCACATCCCTCCACCCTGTCTTTAATAGTGTACCAAGCTATCTGTTCACTACACTGCACGGAGGCATACCATCTGTTTAAACAAAACAAAACAAAACAAAACAAAACAAAACAAAACAAGCCTCCTTTCCCGCTGTGATTCACTGGACAGCTGTCGCCTCGAATGCTGGCTTTCTCTAAATTCGCCCATCCCTCCCCAGCCATCACATCGCCCCTCACAAGGCACGTACACCCAGCCCCTCCTGGCCCGTAGTACTTCTCCCCTCCAAGACAGTCAGAACCAGACCAAAAGAAAGCCAGCTTGCACCCTTCTCGGTCTGAAATACCAGCCTGCAGCGCTCCCTGGTGGAAGAAATCTTTTCAAGGCCACAAAAGTCAGATGAGAAGGGTTAGAAGGTGGAGGCGAAAGGGAAGAGGAACCGCAGCAGCAAGACAAAAAGGAAGGGTTTGCACCTACCCTGCGTGAAGAGGGCCTACAGCCACGTTCCTTCCCAGCTAAGGCAGTTAAGGCTTCCGGCCTCGCTTTAAAGCTGACTTCCAGAAACTTCAACTGAACCACCCTTGACTAACAGCTTTCCTAGAAGGAAGGGATTTTTGTCCTTCAACTGTCTCACAGCCAAGTGTTAGGTAACTTGGAAAATTTTCCATGTGAAAAGTGCATGGAATGGCGGGGAAGAGCACTCCTTTCCGCTGGGGTGTGGTGGAGAGAGAGAGAACACACTTTGGAAGTGGCTGGGAGTGTTATCCTCTAGGGCATCATCCCTGCGCTGCTCTGAGCCCTGGGCTTTCACTTTGCTGCACTAAGCGGCTGAGCCAGAGCTGCACTCACCTTTGCTCTTGCTGGAGCCCTGCACTGTGATGACTGCCTTGACTGGGGCCCGGTCACCCTGGACTGCCCAGCATGCAAACTCACTGCCGTCCAGTGTGGTCTCCTTTGGCAATATGTGGTCCAAAGAGTATGTCCCATCCGGGTTGCTTCTGACCGCAGGAGATTCCTCCAGGATCTTATGCCCATTTTTCATCCAAATGAGCTGCAGGCGGGAGGGGTAGAAACGGCTCACATGACAAGTGAGATTCACTCTCTGATGATCTTGGTCGTAGGTCTCAGAGGACTTGGTGATACTAAGGGAGGGAATAACTAGACAGAGAAACAGAAACTAAACTGGTGAAATTAGCCCTGCCTGCCAAGGGGCCAGGCTCAAGATCTCTCATTCTTTCTAAGAACAATGTAAAGCAAGCTGTGACAAGTATTAATATCTATTAAATATGGGTGGAGGTACACAGGCATATGGTTTATTCTTTTCCATACATTTAATTGTAAGAATTATTAAAATACAATGTCCATTAGGACAGAGACTTAATTTTGCTCATTACTGTACACACAGCACCTAGAGTAGTACCTGCCATACAGTGGGTATTCATTACTTATTGTATGAACAATAAATATTTAGAATTAAAAAGCAATAGCAGTGGTATTAGTGTGATTGAGAAATATGGTAAATGTTTAAATTCTTAAAATGTATTACAAAAAAAAATTCTATAAGGGGAGATGGCTCAGTGGAATAAGCGCTTCCCTGGCAAGCACAAGGGCCTGAGTTTAATCCCCGGTTCCGCAAAAAAAAAAAAAAAAAAAAAAAGATACATTTTAAAAGATACATTTTAATTACTGCCCCTCAAAATACTTCCCTCAATTTAAAAAAACTTATCCCATTATTTTTGCCCCTTTCTAAAAAAGTTCTGAGAGTCCTTTTGTTTGAGTTTGAAGAAGGCTAGAATTTTCATGGTGCCAGAGCCAGTGAACGAGGTGCATGAGCACGCACCATACTTTTTCTGCAAGCCTGCTTTTCCACTCACGGACACTTGGCAGCAGCATTCCTTGTAAATTTTTTTACAGCTCATATACACGAAAAAGGACTTCCAGAACCTCTTCAGAAAGTGGCAAGAGCAATGGAGTAAGTGTGTTTGAACAAGGAGGAGTGTCTTGAGAGGAATTAATAGCAAGGTATCTTTTACTATAATAAAATTTTTATTTAAATATTTGTTATATTTTTATCACACCTTTATTAGTTGAACAAGGCCGGTTGAAAAGGGAGAATGAAGCCAGATAAGAAGGCCAGATCCCCACAAGCAGCTTGCTGTGTGCCAGGCCTTGTGTTACATAAAGAATAAGCTGCTTAGTTTATAGAGGAAACTTGCAAAGTAAGTCTTAATTTTATTCCCACCTTACAAGGAAACTGAGGCATAAAAAAGTTAAGAAATGTACCCAACATCTGAGATTAATACATACCTCTCATGAAGAAATGTAAATGGCAAATAAATATATGAAAGGATGTTCAACATCACTGGTCATTTGAGAGATACAAATTAAAACAACACTGAAGTTTCATCTCACCCAAGAAAGAATGGCTATCATCAAGAAACCAACCAATAACAAATGCTGGAGGGGTTATGGGGAAAAAGGAACACTTCTTTACGTTGGTGGGAGTATTGGTGCAACCACTGTGGAAATCACTGTGGAGATTCCTCAACAAAACTAGGATTAGAAGTCACATTTGACTTCACTATCCCTTCTGGGTATTTTCCCAGAAAAAAACACACAATATATACACCTATATTTATAGCAGCTAAGTGGAGTACTACTCAGCTATAAAGAAGGGTAAATTTTATAAATAAATAGATGCAACTCAAGACCATACTCTAAGTGAAATCAATCAGACTTGCATGTGTAATTATTGTATTGTCTCCCGAGCATTAAAAAAAAAAATGAAAAAGCAACTATATGCAGTACACAATATATATCGTGAAAGGGAAAGAAACTGCTCAAAAAGAAAGAATAACTGGAATGGGGGAACAATATGTATATAAAATGTATATTTTATATACATGGGGGAACAATATGTATATATATATATGTATATATATACATATATATACATATATATATACATACACCAGATAGCTGAGATAACTGTACTACTAATTATTAGTTAATTTTTTATATTGTTTGATCAGTTATTCATGCATATATTTTGTAATTTTTTTGTATTTTTTTAGGGAAGCATCTACAGGGTATTCAGGGTCTCACTACTAGATCAGACTCATAGTGATCCACCTTTTTACAGACTCCCAAGAGCTGGGATTACAGGCGCGCACCACCACGCCCAGTCTCAGTTGCCGTCTCAGCGTGCCCCGGGGGCGGGGCCTACATGGCCAGGGATAGAACACCCAAACCTTGTGCCTGCTTGCAGGTGCTTTATATATGTTGTAATCTGAGCAACTACTTTGAAGATAGCAATATGCAGTATAATAACCACTGTTAATTTTCCATTATCTTATTTTGAAATTCTATTATTGTTTTTATTGGTTTTTTCTCTTTAAAATATAAAAAGAAAAAAAATGTTCCCAAGGTCACACAACTTGTGAAGTGGCCCAGCTGAGATTAAAACCCAGGCATACAGTCAGCCTCTGTGTTTTCCTTTATCTCTATACATAGTAAGGGGTGGTGATGTAGAATTTCAGAACTCCATTTGTTAAATGAGGCTTTGGGCAAAAACCCTCAAGCCAGTGCTGCTAGGATACCCATACACACAAGCACACTACGCAGCCTACTCACTGTAAAGCACTTGGGAGAGGTTCATGGTCATTCTCAGGGGCTCCTCAAGGTCTCTGTGAGTGACTTCACACGTGATCTGAGACAATACATCTTCTCCAGTCAGTGTCACCCATGCCTTGCTGGTAATGGAGTAAGTGCCATTAGCATCAGCCGCTTCATAGTGGGCTGAGGCTGGATGTTCATCACTGTTCTTAAACCAGGTGACATTGAAGTCCCCAGAGCTGAAGGGGCCAGCAGTACAATTGAAAGGTTCTGATATTTCTGGAATTATCCTCTGAGATAGGCCCATCAGAGAAATGAAGGGCTGCCCAGCTGCAAAAGACAGTGATTATGTCTATACACGGAGAGTGGGGCACATCCAGCACTCAGATTGCAAGAGAGACACATGGTATAAAGGCCCCAGGGACTTACTATCTATCATGTGCTTGGTTCCAGCCTCAGAGAGTTCACGAAAAGATAGCATCAAATAGAAAATACAGATCAAGTCATACCTCAGGCTCAGTGTTCTTGGAAAACCCAAAGAACACAGAGATGCTAGGAGTACTCATTCTGGAAGCATGATCCAACAAATATATTTTAAGCTAAAATTGATAAAGTAATAGGAACCAGCCATGTGGAAGGGTCCAGGAAGATCTTTCTGGATGGCAAAAATAGCAGGTAAAAAGGGCTTCCAATGGGAACAACTTAGAAGACCCAAGAAACCAAGAAAGCTGTAGGATTTGAGTGTGAGTGGTCAAGAGGCCTTGACAGAAAGAAGTCCTGTGGGACATGGTAGCAATTGTGACTCCATTCTGTGTGACCACAGCTATTAAACAGAGACTTTAAACACAGGTTCAAGGCAATCTCATTTATGATTTTAGAGAAGCCAGGGCAGAAGGTGGAAGGGAGCAAGGAGTCAATCAGGGAGGCTGAGGTGACAGTAACCTGCTTGGGATAATGAGAAACAGAAGGACTAGAAATATATTTGGAAGATCTGGCCCACAGAATGATAGTGGGGTAAGTGGAGCATGAGGGGTAGAAGGCATTCTGGACTGGATAGATGGTGGCTCTATTCTTTAGATGATGAGAATTAAATAATGACCACATAGAGACAGGAATGGCCAAGAGTCACAATGTCCATTTTGGACATAAATGTATAATGTCTCAAATGTGGAGTCAACAAGAATAGTTGGCCCTCCCAGTTGGGTTTCTCCTGTCAACACCAATCAAGGCATTCTTGCCTCATTTGTTCACCTCAGATGACAAGGATTTTTCTCCACACTAGGAAGTGGCATTCACCTTGTAGTCGGGACTGTGCCAGAATATTTCCTGCTCCTAACTTCATTTCTGCTTCCTAGAGTCATCCCAGGAAAACTGTAGAACAAGAGTTGTCCCTTCTCCTAAGGACAGCCCTCCAAACATGCACAGCATGGCTGTGTACTGAACCACTGCTCTGCACCAAGCTGAGAGCTGAGCACAGGGGCTGCAGAGACAGGACCCTGGATCTTGAGGAGCCTCAAGATCAGGAAGCAGGGATGGAAGACAGACATATACACCAGAAATGACAACACGGGCAGAGGCAGCAAAGGGCAGCTCAGAAAGGTTGTGGATATGTGTCCCTTCAGCCCACAGTTCTGGTACTCAGGCACTGTGCTTCCCTCTTATCCCCTACCTGCTCACAGCTCACTATGGTTTATAAGCACTTCCAGGTGCATATGCTTATTTTACCCACAGTCCTATTGTCGGAAGTTGCTATTGTTATTTGCACTTCCTAGAAAGGGAGACATACTCAGAAAGCCTTAGTGACTTTCTTAAGGATGCACAGCCTATCAGTGATGAGGGGTGAATGAGTTAGTCTGACTTAGTCCAGGACTCATCATTCAGGGCATCTCTCTGCCTGTCCTTCCCATTTGCACACACTCCCTGACCCAAGCCAGAATTCCAATCAGATAATACTGGGGGATCCTCTTTCACCACCTGGCCTCACCCAGTCCCCTCTCCTGTGTCATGTCTTCTTCCTCTGATTCCCAAGCTCCCACCCTTTTCCCACAAGGTCCACACACAGGAAGAGAGGCAAAACACCAGCTGGTGGGCAGGAAAGGGCTCAGCCATGTCCTGTAGGTCTGTCACCCACCTGCAATGTAGGGAGCTGCACTTGGCAATCCCAAGGTCTCTGTGCTGAGGGTCTGGTGGGCAGGACACAGAACTCACCTGTGAGTCCCAGCAGAAGGATGAACAAGAGGGTGTACAGGGTCTGCCCAGGTGTGGGAGACATGCTGAGAACCCCACTGTACCCTTGATCTGAGCTGGCCACAACCTGGGTAAGGCTCTGATCAGTCTGGAAGCCACCACCTAGTCTTCTGTCAGCCTAGGGCTGCCTTATACCTCCTGATGTCCACCCCCCCGTCAGGCCAGGAGCAGAGCTATGAACCAGAGAGAAGTGGTCACTGTGGCAAAGGGCACCACCTAGACCACTAATTCACAGTTAAGGAAGTGGCTGCTGCTTCTGGTGCCCATGATCCAGACAAGCTCCACCTAGAGCTTCCAGCCACAGAGCCAGCCCTGATGCCATGAGCTTTGGGGATCCACCCTCTCTGAGGTTCCTCCACAGTGAGCAGACACCACTGAAAGCCTGCCCTCTCCCAGCCCCTGGGACAGCTTTTGGAAACAGAGAATGAATCTGTGGTGGTCCTAGTAAGGCAGGAAAACTGAGCCTGGACAAATATGACCAAACACAGAGCATGGACCCCACAACTTCCAGTACCTCCTTTCTAGGGAGTGAATTCAGGGCCTCAAACTGAGCAGCATCCCCAGATCATTTTTAGTTTCTTTTATTTTGAGACAAGGGCTCAATAAACTGCTAAGTTGCTCAAACTAGGCTCCAACTTGCAGTCTTCCGGCCTCAGCTCATGGAGTGCTGGATTACAGGTGTGAGCATGGACTTCAAAACCTAACTGCAGATCTTTCACTTACCTACGCTCACACAGGATGTAATGGGCCTTTCCTGCTACCAGGGATCATCTAGTGACTTCCAGCTGCAAAAAAGTGAATTGAAATGCAGCTGCTTGGCTCCCTGATCTGCTGATGAATGCACCCACTCCTGGGTCTCTCTCCAACCTCACTTCATCCGGAATCCTGACAGCTCATCCTGACATGCAGATAAATACACTGATTAGTTTTGTTAGTCCCATGAAAAAAACAGCTTGCCACAAATTTTTCCCCCTGCTATACCCAGAGGTCAGCACAGTGCTGGGCACAGCAGGGACTGCATTGTAAATGGGCCTTTTGGATCCTCAGGGTTGAAGATGGAGCAGTTCCCAGCACTTGTGGGTACACATTCAGCTAATTTGGAGAAGTGTGAAAGGTTAACAGCCATGATGTGGTGGGAGAGGGGTTTTACAGAGCTCCCCTTTCTCCCAGCCTCCCCTACAGCCCAGCCAGGCAAAGATCTCCAAGAAGATAACTCCCAGAGACCAGTGCCTGAAGAAGTTGGCTGCTCTTTCTCCATGCAGCAGGCATAGACTTGTTGGTCTAGCGTCATGCTCCCCTGTGCAAGAAAAAGGGGAACTGAAAAGAGACCAGTGGTAGAGTAGCAGCCTGAACTTGCTCTATGCAAACTGGCAAGGGGAGAGGTCTTTTGAAAGGTCTGTAAGGGAGGACAGGGATAAAGCCTGGAACTTCACTCTGTGGCTACACAGATTCCATGATCAGTGCTGTAAAACTGCACCATTTCCTTGGGGAGGCTGTACAGTGTCATTCCACCACGCAAGCACTTGCACATATGCATGTGCACATGCACAGCCCTCCTGCAGATTCCCATCAGTAGCCCCCACACCCCCAACCCCAGGCTGCTGCTTCTCCATTCCACCCCCAGTCAATAAAACCCTGCTGAGGGGAAGAGGTCCACTCTTCCTCATCTTCCCTCCCAGAACTCACTACACCAGAAAGTGGCAGAGACCTCCACAGGGAAGCAAGGAGGAACATAAAACACCTCACCTGTACCCCTCCACATTCTTCAGTAGAGATCCAGGGCAGCACTGGCCAAGTTGACAAGAGGTGGTAGGCACTAAACTGAAGGTTGGTGTTTTATGCTGAGCTAGTTAGACCTGGACCTTAAACAGGCCCCAACAGAATGGCTATTTCCCAGTTTAGAGAAATTATCCATTCAGTGTCATTCATTCACTCAGCATTATAGGGCACATTTCTGCAAGAGTCCAGAAATGATGAGCTATGTCTGAGGGACAGAAGATCAGAAAAAAGAAATTTGACAGAGTTGAATTGAAATCAGTGTACAGAGGTATAAATAAATCCAGTGCAGGTGGGCACCTTTGCCAAGTTCAACTGTTTGACTAAGGGATTGACCAGCACC
Organism: Octodon degus; assembly: GCF_000260255.1. Classification (NCBI taxonomy): domain Eukaryota; kingdom Metazoa; phylum Chordata; class Mammalia; order Rodentia; family Octodontidae; genus Octodon; species Octodon degus. The sequence continues at coordinate 119,410 of NW_004524636.1, forward strand.
AAACTATGGTCAACTGATTTTACCTCCCCAAACTTCTGATGCTACATCTGTAACCAGAGACTGATGGTGTCTATCTAGTACTGTCTAAACCTTGTGCACATAGAATCTGGACTTTTGTTCATAAACTAGGAATCTAATAAATATAAGTTTCCATCCTAACAAGTGTGAGCTTCTCCAAATCCTTCACATCTCCTCTCCCTGTTAATTTGTCCTGTGTCCTGCACCTGGCTGACCTCTATCCTAGTAATATAGTGTGCACCACACATAGAATTTTAGATTTTACACAGTCTACATTTAAAAGATTTTAAAATGTGAAATTAATATTTACTAATACAACATTTAATGCAGTATTCAGTTGTATCATGTCAACATGCAAGCAATAAAAATATTGTGATAATTTACATGCTTTTTTGTTTTGTTTTGTTTGTTTTTTGAAATAAGGTCTTGTTAGGTAGTTCAGGTTGTTCTTGAATTTGTTATATAACCCAGGCTTGCCTTGAACTTGTGGCAATCCTCCTGCCTCGGTCTCCCAAGTACCTCAGTTACAGGCATGTGCCACCATAAACATGCTTTCTCTTTTTAATTTTTTGAATTTCTTAAAAATAAAAATGCTTTGTGGAACAAGGAGCAACACAACCATTATACTGCTTTAATTTTAAATTTTAAATTTCAATTAGTTAAAATCAAACAGAATTTAAAATTCAGTTGCCCAGAGGCACTAACCACATTTCAAACACTCCATAGCCCCAGGATTTATCATAATTGTGTTAAAGTTTTAATTTATAATTAGTTACATCAGGACTCTTTCCCTTATTAGGCTTTAAGCCCTGGGGTTGAGGGCCACATCCTTGCTCACTTCTGTGAATAAATGCTAAGTACATAGTAGTGTTCAGTGAAAGTGTATTGAATGAACAATGAACCCATGGATAGATGGTTGTATACAAGGATGGCTGGATTGGTGGATCCACTGATCAATTGATTGATCAATCTGTGGATCTATGGATCGACGGATAGATGGGTGGATAGATCCATGAAGATATAAAAATAAAAAGAAGATATGTTCTGTGGAATAAGAGAAAAGAGGAAGCCAAAGAAGGTTTCCTGGAGAAAGTATCTGCCTGCTAGGTTTATACACCTGTAGGTTCTGGCCTGAGTACAAACTGCTAAATTATCATGGCCCTGATTCAACATGGCTGAATCCCAAAAACAACAGCTTATGGTCCCAATGACCACTTCCTACTTTTTCCCCACCCCAGCCAGTCCTAGATATCTTTCCTGCCCACATAAGGGAGCCCCCAATTAGCTCCTTGAGAGTCACTGAATCTGTCCTTCAAACTCTGCCCCTATCAAGTCCATAATCTCAGTCTCCCTGTCTCAGGTCAGAGGATCCCCATCAATCATTTCTGTGTCCTCCCCAGTGGCAATAAAGGCCTTTACTTCCCTTTCTTTTACTTCTCCTTCTCTAGTGCGCTGAAAAACCTAATAGTCCTGCCACTTACAGAGGGTGGGGGGAGACTGGAGACACCATAGCTGGACTGCAGGAGCTGGGAAGTTGTGGGCAGCCTGTTTTGTGAGGTTGGAAGGCTCTAGAAGAAGTGGGAACATTGGAGTCTTTCCATCAGTGGGCTGAGGGGAACCAAGGTACCCACAACGCTGACTCAGAGCACAGAAAACTACCAACTTTAAGGAGTCAGAACAACTTGAAGATGAAGTGTTTTACCAGCTTGAGGAGAGGCAAGCCTTGCTGGTGAAAGAAGGAGAAACAATCAGGGAACAATTTGTTAAAGGTAACAATTCAGCATAATTGTGCACCCTTATTCAGCAGAATACACTGCCTTTTTTGCTTTCTCAAATAAAACTGGCAGGTTAAGTTAGTTTTAAGCTTCATTCCAGTGAAGCCTCCTGACTTCCTCACAAAGATATTTTTTCTCTCACGTCTTTATTTCTTTTGTGGCCCAAATGCAGCAGAACTGGATCTTATTCACCCTGTAAGTATAACCTCCAAAATCCTTCATAGTGAGTATGGGCCTCTGTCCTGGCCTCAGGAGCCCAGAGATCAGAAAGTGACAGAAAGTCCATAGTGGCTCAGAAAATGTATTTTGATGGTTCCTAAAATCTAGTTCTTTGCCACAAGGACCCACATTTTTTCATCCTCAACCTATCTTCTTAGATAGGACTCAGATCCAGCCTACATGGGCTACCCACAGCGTTCAGAGGATCTGCAAACACAGAGCCATCTCTCCCCAAAATGATGATCCAACCCTTTGATGGCAGGACCTTTCCTTGTCCACTTGCTCCATGCCTAAATCTTTGGTGCCTGGCACACACCATGGTGAAATGAATTCACTTCATTATCAATTTACTCACTTCTGAAACTTTACAGAGCACAAGAGGTGACCCTACTGAAGGGACCAGGACATGACTGAAGAGAATCTTGGGAAGTTCTGCAAGGACAGTGTCCCAGAGAGTGAGAAATGCAGCATCAGGGAAGGAAGAAGGAGCATCTCTAAGCCACAGCACTTTGCTATGGTGGAAGCAGATTAAGTGACCAATGGTCACAGGGGAAGCCTCATGGCCCAATCAAGCAGGCTGTGGTGAGAAGTGAGGATTGTAATCCCTGAGCAATGCCTTGGGCAGAGAAAAGTCTGGATGGGCTCCCATTTGCAAACTAAAGGTAGCAAGTGGGGGGAATGGCTAGGAGGATTTCAGGAGGGGAAATGAGGAAGCAAGAGGAAGAGGCCACTGCAACTTGAGACAGGAGTCTGGGTGGGGACACACAAGTAGTGGGAAAGGAGAGGGATTTACAAATTGGCAGAATATAGACAGTTTGGGGAGACACTGTATAAGGTAGGGCTTCCTCAGAAAAAAGAGACAAAGAGACAAGAGGAAGGAAAGGAGGGAGGAAAGGAAGAGGGCTCTGGGCTAGGTGTAGATCAGGCACCACCGTCCTCTTCTCCAGCTTGATAGTCCCAGAAAGACAACCTCAACTTTCCTTCTGTTTCCTCTTGGCTTTCAGAAGCTCTAACAATTATGGAGGTTGGATGTCAGGACAGAGGGATGCTAATGTTGCCCAGGGTTTCCCAAGGTAAGAGGCAAGGGCTTAAGTACAGATCTCACTCAGACACAGAGTCTCAGCCTGGAGTCTGGAGTTTAACAAAACAGAACAGCTTTCTGATTGAGTTAAGGCTTGAGAATGACTGGCTTAAAGCAGTGAACTGGCTGGACTTAGGACAATGACCTTGATCAGAAGAAGCCAAGAAGAGTGAAAGATTGATCATTCATTCCCAGGCTCCTCATCTTTGTCCCTTAAATCTCAGCTCATGTCATCCCAGGAAGCCTTTCCCAGCCTCACCCCACCCGGTGAGGAGGCCCTTGCACTCCATCAGTTCCTTGAGCCTGGCAGAATACCTCTCACAACTTGTTATAATTGGCTTTGTTAACTGCTGGACTCCACACACAGGCCAGTGATGAGCTCGTCTTGCTCATGATGATGTCTTCGGCACCTTGGGCAAGACTTTTAGCACAGAAAGTGCTAAACAAATGTTTGCTTATGAATGAATAATGAGTTTGGACTTAAAAGGTCAAGGGTGTTATATAGTCCTACAAACTTATCTCAAGGAGCTCTATTACTGCCATTTGCCCTGATTCTATGGTAGGTTTCCATCAGAATTCCCACCTTCAAGCTAATCCTGAGGTTTCCTCTATTAGTGATGAAAGAAAAGATTGGTTGGGGAAAATTCCAACTAAAATGTGAAAGACTAACATGTTGTTTTATTGTGTCTACTTGTGATTACTAAGATGCTATTTGTCAACCAACTGAATACCTCACTAGGAAAATTCAAGCAGTTAAGGAAACAAGCACAACAGAATTGGGAGTAGGGAAGAGTCCTCTTTGATATTTCCCATGTGCCAATAAGCTTCTCTACTCCAATAGCTGAAGACTTCAGTCACTGTCCATTGCATTAGCAACAGTTTCCCCAGTCCCCATGAGAGCGAACAAAAATAATCATGGTAGATGGTTGTGAAGATCAACATCTTCACCCCCTGAAGTGGTACTGATGGTGGACCTTTAGGTTCTTTGCACTGATAGAAGGCAGAACATGAGAACAGAGAGGAAGCAGAAACCCAGAAATAGGTGAGTTGCTTGATAACACACAGCAGAAAGAGCAGGAGGCCAAATGGGGAAGTCCAGGATGCTCACTTCAGCTTACTGGAAGGACTTTCTAGCAACTACTGCTGTCCAGAAATGAAACCTCTCATCATCTGAAGGGAAACTTCCCTTCCCCCGGGCTGCGCAGATTCAGGAGTCAATGTGTGCATGCTGGAAATAACAGTGGGGCCAGAGAAGTATTCTTCAAACCATGTGTCACAGTTCCGTTAAATCAACCCAATGACTTGGCCCACTTAGCATTTTTTAAAGTGGAAAAGATAAAAAAAAAAAGGATAAATGAGAAGGGAAGGGAAAGGAAAAGAAGAGAAGGGGTCAGGAAGTATTGGAGCATGTATGTGTGCATCCACATTTGTGATCAGTGGCAATGTATGGTGTGTCACCAACTGTGAATAACACTCAAGAAGACTGAAAGCCTAAGTAAGTTGGTCTCTAAGGTCCTCTGGTTTTACAGTTAAGAGACATAAGATTGTTACTTGTTATGTGGGAAGGTATGACTATAGGATTCTAAGATTGATTCATTTATTTTTCATTTATTTTTTGTACATTCATTTAATACCTGTTCTAGACCATACTGAGCTCCAGTGGCAAAGAAACTCATCAGAATTAGTTCCTGCCCTCCAGTCAAGTGGCAGAGATAAACATTTACTCAGATCATTGTAATACACTTTGGTGAACACTTCACTCAGCAATAAGTCAAAATGTGTATGTATTTCACCCACCTTATGAGGGATAGGAGCCCTATAAGGTTTTCATAGTGCCATTTCATAAATGAAAAGAATCAAGGATCAAATGGTCAAACAAAGCACTGACAGGGCCACTCAGTGGAGCTATGGTTTGAAGACAAGACAAGCACAGAACAAGTATGCTACCATTGGGCTCCCCAGCATGTGGATAGCAGGGACAAGTGGTGTATGGAAACTGACTTAAGCAACCAGGCTGAGTGAGCAGAATTGGGAAGGGCTATACTACCAAGGGGTCCTGGAGCTGTGTCTCTAAAGAAGAGTGGGTTGATGACTTGACAAAGGTCAAAGGCATTTGCTACGTGAAGAGACAGCCCAGAAACCATACCAAGAATAGCAGAAAGTGAGGTTTATAGCAGTCAGGCCTGATTTGAACTTCAGTCCCAGCTTTTTTTTTTTTTTCTTTTCAAAGTTTTATTGATAAACATATAGCAATGAGACAGTTTCAAATCAAATTGAAAGTACAGTTTCAACAAATAATACACTGCATACATTCTTCCTAGTGGTTAATTGCTGTACAAGATGCAGACTTTTCAGTCCCAGCTTTTACTAACTGAGTAACCCTAAGAAGTAGTCTACCTCTCTGGGCCACCATTTCTTCATGTATTTGACAGCACTGTTATGTGATTAGAGATTATACCTGTGACAATATGACACCAGAGCTATGCCTGGAAGATAATGAGGTCCATGCTAAATGAGGTCAACCCAGTTATGAGAGATTCCTGAGTTTGAGTCCCAGCTCTGTCACTGCCTAGCTAAGTAAGTTGCTAACTTCTCTGTGTTTTAGTTTCCCCATCTTTAAAATGAGAATAGTAATAGCATCTACCACATATTCTAATGAAAATAAAATAAATTAATGCATATAAAATGTTTAGAAGACTTAGGAACAAATCAGGTGGCTGATAGAGGTGGATACAGTCTAATATTCCCATGTGCTAGATGCTTTGCTGAGAATTTTAAGATTTTATTCATGAATTAGATTAACAAATGATCGCTAAGGGTTTTCTATGTTCTGGGTAATATAAAAGTGTATCATGAAATCTTGAATAGTATAGGACATGGCCAGAACCCTGGGTATGAGATAGAATTTGGTTTTGACAGGGAGTATGGGAGGAAGAATAGGTTTGGGGTGGAGGTGAGATCAGTAGCAGAAATGAGGCCAGGGAGATAGAACAGGTCAGATCAAGAAAATCGTTTTATGTCCAGTCATTATATAAACAGAGACAAGCCCAGAGAGAGCTTCAATTTAAGAATTTTTATTCATTGAATTTATGATTCCTAGTTGTAAAATTCTGTTTCCATGTGCCAAAGTTTTTATGATTCTAAGATTATAATTCTATGACTTTGTGACTCAATATTTCTTACTTGCTACAGCAGATTGATATTAAAATGGTCATAATAGGGACTTCTGGTTTAAACTCTGACCTTTAAAGGGTTTGCAAGTCATCATTCTCTTTTTCAAACAAGAAAAGGCTAAACAGGCTAACAATCAGAGAACTGAACTTATAGGATAAATTGTCCACCAAACTCTGTGGCATCCAGAGAGTTATGGCTCCCAAGGTCTGCCCACTTGGACCCTTGCTGTAAGTCAGTCAGAACCCATAGTTAGAAGTCCAGTGAGTTACTGAAGGCCTGAGAGTGAGACAATGGTGGATGTCACAGTCATGCAGAAAGGAGGAAAGGCCTCAGACTTTTAAAGATCTTTTTTCCTCTGAGAAACCCCTAATATTCCAACAGGAGCATGTATGACATCACCTCCTGCTGCCTTGGCAGGGAGAGATCTACAATAGCAAGAGGAAATCCTTCCAGACTTTCCCCTAATCTTTAGAGGGAAGGACTTTGCTGTGGCAAATCTGAAACTTTATCGCAACTAAGTAAGGGAAGACCCCCCCCAATCTTCTCCATGCTTTCTAGTTCATCCAAAGCAAAGGAAATAGAGGAAGGAGGAGGCCTACACCTGCAGGAGAAAAACAAACACTTTTTGGAAGGCCAACTTTGAATGTAGAGGGCTCCAAAAGACAAGAACTTGAGAGATTACAGACAGCCCTCCCTCCCTCCCTCCCTCCCTCCCTCCCTCTCTGTAGTGAACTCTTAATGGTTTTGGGTTATCCTGGCATCTACTTAGAACATAGATTCACCCTTCTCAGGCAAGAAGCAGCACTCAGCACTCTGGATGCTTCCAGTTGTGCACTGCTCCCCAGATCCTCAGTGTTCTCAATTCAGATCTCTCCGCATTATACAACTTTCTCCTTGTGTCCCCTCCACATTGGGACAGCCATGTACAGCCCATTTTCTGCCCCCACTGACCCTTACACCCTGTGTGGAATGTGACCTATGCCACAGTGATCACGTTTCACTCACATGTAACCCCCTAGAATTCATCCCTGATTGCTTTAAAGCCACTCATTAAAATTCCCTGCCGAGAGCCCATTTTGATAATGCCCTTACCTTATAAAAAGAATTAATCCATTAGTTCCCCTCTTTATCTCTATATGCTCCCTGACCTCCATGTGTGTGGTCTCTGTGTGTATTGTGTATTCCTCTAGGGCCCATAAAATTTTATTTCTATCCTGTGTTTCTCCTGATCATTGATGAGAAAACACACACACACACACACACACACACACACACACACACACACACAATTACCAACACACCAGTAAGGCTCCAATAAGTATTCATTATAATACAGTGAATTCTAGCTGAATGGCACAGACTCACTGAGGGGCAATTCCAAAGCAAAGGTCCATGGGTAAAGAAGACGAGAAAGTAAGAGCACCAAGGAGTAGAAGCCCCTGAGTGTCTGCAGCTGCAAGCACTAAGTGGCAACCTAGGCAGGTCAACATTAATCCCTAACCTTTAGTCTATTTCTTTATAGTCATTGCCCTCTACATGTCCAACTTTCAAGAAAAATGCACAAGACATGCTGCATTAATTTCCCATATCTGCTATAACAAATTACCACAAGCTCAGTGGTTAGAAACAACAGAAATTTACTGTTTTACTGTTATTTTCTCACTGTTCTGGAGGCCAGAATCCAAAATCAGTCTCACTGAGCTGAAATCAAGGGATCAGCAGGGCTGCCCTTCCTGCATCCTCTGAAGACCTAAGAGTGGAATGTCCCCATGTTTCTTCCAGTTTCTGGAGGTCACCAGCACTGCTCAGTATGGAGACAGGTGACTCCAATCTCTGACTGCCAGCCACATCCCCTTCCCCTCTTCTGTGTATCAAGTTTCAAATCTTTCTCTACCTGTCTCATAAGAAGATACATGCTGGCATTTAGCATCCCAGTGGGTGACCCAGAAAAATCTTCTCAGCTCAGGATCCATCACTAAGCCTATCATAATGTCAGAAAGACAAAGCAAGCAAGCAAGCAAGCAAGAAAGAAAGAAAGAAAGAAAGAAATAAAGAGAAAGAGAGAACGAGGAAGAGAAAAAAGAGGAGAAAAAGGAGAAATAGTGGAAGAGGAAGAAATGGAAGAGATGACACACTCATCAGAAGCAGATTAAAATATGGGAATATAAGACTAAAACATGGAAATATCAACAGGCAATTTAAAATAACTATGATTAATATGTTACAAGTTATAATGGAAAAGTTTTTTTCCATGAAAGGTCATTTGTTAGACCACCAAAAAAAGATAATTAAATTTATTTTTTTTTTGTTTTTTAAAGAATACAAAATAGCAATAGAAAAAAACAGCATTAGAAACAATACAAAATTTCACTAAAAAAAGTAATAGGAATTCAACAATGGTTACTGTATTACATTATGTTATTAATTAATAATGTCTTTTCATGATCACAATGAAATAAAACTGAAAATCAATAATAGATAACACTGAAAAATAAATATAAAGAAATTCAACAACATGTTCTTAGCAATCAAAAAGTCCAAGAAGAAATCACTAGGGAAATTAGGAAATACTTTGGGATCAGTAAAAATAAAACCACTATATAGTAAAATTCAAAGGCAGTGCCTAAAGTTAAATTTATATCTGTAAACATTGATATTAAGTAGGGAAAAAAGAGATCAAATCAATAATTTAACTTGATACCTTTAGGAATTAGGGGAAAAAACAAATTAAACCTAAAGATAGCAGAAAGAAAGAAGTAATAAAGATAAGATCATGAATATAGAAAAATAATACAAAGAAATCAAAAGTTGGCTCTTCAAGAGATTTAAGGAGGCTGCGAGGATAGTTCAGTGGACTAAAGTGTCTGCTTAAGCAAGCTTAGGCAGGCACAGTGACCGCAGTTTGATCCCCAGCACTACATGCTGTGCCAGGTGCCCCCAGGAAGGACTGAGCCAGTCCTCAAGTCTGAGCATAGTGGCATATACCTGTAATCCCAGTTCTGGGGAGACTGAAAACAGGAAGATCACTATGAGTCCAAGCTGCACAGTGAGACCCTGTAACAACCAAACACATTTTTTCTAAAAAAAAAAATTTAAAAATAAATAAAAATTTTAGCTAGATTGACTAAGGAAAAAAGAGAAAGACTCAAATTACTAGATTCAGAATTGAGACTAAGGACATTACTATCAATTTTACAGAAATAAAAAAGATTATAGGGGAGTACTAGGAACATGCCAGCAAAAACAATAACCAGGTAAAATAGACAAATCTCTAGAAATATATAAATTATTTTAACTGATTTATGTAATGACAGAAAATCCCAACAGATGTATAGCAAATTAAGAGTTTAAATTAGTATAATAGTAACATTAGTAATAATATTAATCAAGGACTTGATTTTTTTGCTGGTGAATTCTAATAAATATTTAATGAAAAATTAATTCAAATCCTTTTTCTTCCAATCCACTCTCCAAGGGAGGAGGATCATGTAAGAGGAGGAAAACCTTCCTAACTCACTCTACAAGACCAGTATGGCCTGGTTTTAATGGTAGATAAAGACAGCATATAAAAAAAAAATTATAGGTCAGTGTTACTTATAAATATATATTAAGGGCCAGGGAGATGGCTCAGTGGAATAAGTGCTTCCCTGGCAAGTGCAAGGGCCTGAGTTCAATCCCCAGTACCGCAAAAAATTAAAAAAAATAATAATAATAATATATATATATATATATATATTAAAATTATCAATAAAATACAGAAAACTGAATCCAGTCATGTATTTGAAAAATTATATAGCACAACCAAGAGGCATTGATCCAAGAAATGCAAAGGTGTTTAAACACAAAAAAAGTTAAGCAGTGTAAACATCACAGTAATAAAGAGAAGAGGGAAAATCTAAATGATCATCTCAATTGTAGAAGAAAAAGCACTGAACAAGATTTAACACTCTTTTCATGGGAAAAAAAAGAAAAAAGAAAAAAGAAAAGAAAATCACTAGGAACAGATGGAAACTTTCTTAACTTAATAATAGATGTTTATGAAACATCCAATGCATACACCATAATCAATGAAGAAAAACTGAAAGCTTTTCTAAAAACTCAAGCACAAAACAAAGATGCCTGCTTTTACCACTGTGATTCAATCGGAATTTCTAGCTAGAGTAATTGACAAGCAAAATTAATAAATGCCATCAAATTGGAAAGGAAGAAATAAATAAATAAATAAATAAATAAATAAATAAATTGGAAAGGAAGAAGTAAAGCTATTTCTTCTCACAGATGGTATGGTCCTATATATAGGAAATTCTCAGAAATCTACTGAATAGCCCAATATAGTTATGCATGCCTGTAATCCCAGCACTCTGTGGAACCAAGTCAGGAAGATCATAAACTAGAGCTCAGCCTGACCAACTTGCCAACTTTGAAAAACCCTTTGTCAAAAAATAAAATAAAAATGGATTTGTTTAATTTAATTTTTAAAAAGCTAGTGATACAAAAGGTCAGTGTAAAAGCTTTGGGTTCAAGCTTACCAACAACAACAAAAAAAAAGCTGAGTTCCTGATGGCTTCACAAATGAACTTTACAAGAAATTTAGAGAAAATTTAATGCCAATATTCCTCAAACACTTCAATGAAATTGAAACTAAAGCAATTCTCCCTGACTCATTTCTGGAGGCAAATATTGCACTGATACCAAAATCAGAGAAACAACCAAACAAAAATGGGTACTATAGGCCAACCTCTCTAATAAACATAGATGCAAAAATCTTCAATAAAATACTAGCAAAGAGAATGCAGCAAATCAAGAAGATCATAAATAATGACCAGGTGATATTCATCCCAGGGATATAGGGATGGTTCAACATATGCAAATCTATAAATGTAAAACACCATATCAACAGAGCCAAAAACAGAAACCACATGATCATCTCAAAGATGCAGAAAAAGCTTTTGACAAAGTCTAACACTCAGTCATGATAAAAAAAAAAACCTACAGAAAATTGAAATAGATGTTCTTTAATTCAATCTGATAAAAGCCATTTATGGCAAGCCAGCAGACAACATCAAACTAAAACGACAAAAACTGAAAGCTTTCAATGTAAAATCAGGTACAAGACAAGAATGTCCACTATCACCACTCCTGTATAATATAGTTCTGGAACCAGACCAATTGTACAAGAGAGAGAACTAAAAAGAATAAGAATTGGAAAAGAAGAAGTGAAATTATCACTATTCAAGGACGACATTGTACTCTACATAGAAGAGAAAAAAATTCCACCGAGACACCTAGAATTAATAAACAAATTCAGTAGCATAGCAGGACACAAAGTCAGCACCCAAAAATCAGTAACATTCTTACACACAAACAACAAAGTTATTGAGAGAGAAATTAGAAAACCACACCTTTAACAATAGCATCAAAAACAATGAAATACTTAGGAATCAATCTAATAAAGGAAATAAAAGATCTATGCAGTGAAAATTACAATAATCTCAAAAAAATTATCAAAGAGAATTTCAGAAATGGAAAGGATACTCCTTACTTATGGATATGAAGAGCCAACATTGTGAAAAAGTCCATACTCCCAAAACTGTTATACAGGTTTAATGCAATTCCAATCAAAATACCATTAGCATACCTCACAGATCTAGCGAAAACATTCTTAAAATTCATTTGGAACCAGAAAAGACCTAAGCAATCCTGGTCAACAAAGGCAAAACAGAAGGCATCACAATTCCTGACTTGAAATTGTTCTATAAAGCTACTATGATAGAATCAGCATGGAACTGGTAAAAAAAAAAAAAAAAA
>NW_004524636.1:131584-139043 GCF_000260255.1 Octodon degus
AAAAAAAAAAAAAAAAACAGACCTGAGGATCAGAATAGAAGTTGCATACACAGCTACAAACATACTCATACTCAGCCACCTTATCTTTAACAAAGGGGCCAAACATTCTCACTTGTAAAAAAAAGAAAAAAGATTGCCTCTTTAACAAATACTGCTGGGAAAACTAACTTTCCACATGGCAACAACTAAAATTAGGTTTTAGACTATTACCCTCCTAAAGTCAAAATGGTTTAAGGTCTAAATATTAAAAATAGAAACACTACATATACTTGAAGATAAAGCAGGTAGAAATTTTGAAGATATAGGGGTAGCCAGAAAGTTGATGAACAAAAACCAAACCACAATGGAAATACTTCAAAAAATCAACAACTGAGATATCATCCCATTGAAAAGTTTTTGTACATCAAAAGAAATCACCAACAGAATGAAAAGAAAACCTACAAATTGGAAAAAAAAAAATCTTAGAAAGCAGTCCCTCAGACAAAGGACTTCTATCTAGAATATATAAAGAATTTTAAAAATCAGGACCCCAAAATTCAAAGATTAAATCAAAAAATGGACATTTGGGATGAATATACACTTCTCAAATGAATAAATACAAATGGTAAATAAATATATGAAAAATGTTTGGCAGCATAGTTCATTTGATAAATGTGCATTAAAACAACATTGAGATTTCATCTCACCCCAGAAAAAAATAGCTACCATGAAAAAAACACTAACTAATGACAAATGCTGGAGAGGCTATAGGGAAAAAGGAACACTTCTCCATTGGTAATGGGAGTGTAGACCGGTACAACAACTGTGGAAATCAGCATGTGGAGATTCCTCACAAAACTAGGATTAGGGGCCTGGGAGATGGCTCAATAGAATAAGCACTTGCCTGGCAAGTGCAAGGGCCTGAGTTCAAACCCCAGTTCTGGAAAAAAAAAAAAAAAAACTGGGATTAGAAGTCTTATTCAATTCAGCTATTCCCCTTCTAGATATTTTTCCAGAAAACTGAAAACATCATACCACAGTGATATATGTGTACCCATGTTTATAGCAGCACAATTTGTCATAGCTAAACCTTGGAAATAACCCAGACGCTCATGAACTGAGGAATGAATAAAAAATCATGTGGTGTTTTTATACAATGGTGTATTATTCAGCTATAAAGATAAGCCCAAGGCTTTTATAGATAAATGATGCAACTAGAGGCTGTACTCATAAGTGTAATAAATCAGATCCACAAGCCTAACATTGTATTGTTTTCCTAGTGTAAAAATCTGAAAAGAGTAAATAAAATCTGCAAGGTATAATATGCATAGTAGAAGGGAAAAGAGCTGTTCAAAAGTAAAGAAAGGGGCTAGTGAGATAGCTTTGCAGTCTAAGTGCCTGCCAGGCAAGTACAAGAACCTAGGTTTGATACCCAGTACCACATGTTGTGCCAGCCCCAGACCAGCACACTGTGCCTATCACCAAAACTGGGAATGGAGGTGCACACCTGTAACCCCAGCAATGGGGAGGATGAGAGTACCCTACCAAAGAAAGTCATCAGAAAGCTATTAGAGATAATATGAGTTTGGGTACAGGATCAGTAACCAAAATCAGCTATGTTTCTATACATCAGCAGTAAACAGTCTGAAAGGGAAATTAAGAAAGCAATTTTAGGGGCCAGGGAGATAGCTCAAGAGCATTTGCCTGGTAAGCACAAGGGCCTGAGTTCAATCCCCAATTCTACAAAAAAAAAAAAAAAAAGCAATTTTATTTGAAACTGCATCTGTAAGAATAAAATATCTGGGAATAAATTTAACCAAGAAGAAGATGGATTTATACAATGAAAACTATAAAGCATTGTCGGAAGAAATAAAGAAGATTAAGAAAATGAAAAAGCGTCATGTCTATAGGTAGGAAAACTTCTTAGCATTATTAAAATCCCAGCACTCCCCAATTCAATTGACAGATTAATCCAATTCCCTCTCAAAACTTCAAAAGCCTATTTGCAGAAATGAAAAGACAACATTCAAATTCATATGAAATTGTAAGGGGCTCCCAAATATCCAGCATAATGTTGAAAAAGAAGACAAAATTGAAAGACTCATATTCCCAATTTCAAAACTTACTATCATAATATATAAATAATAATTAAAACAATGTAGTCCTGACAGGATAAACATACAAACCAATAAAATGCTTGGAAGTCCAAAATTAAATTCATATACTTATAACCAATTGTTTTTTGGTGAGAAATCCAGTTTACAGGGAAAAGACCATACCTTCAACAGATTGTGCAGAGATAATTGAATTTCCAAACGCAAAAGAAGAAAGCTAGATCTTGAACTCACTATATACATGATTTAGCTCACAACAGACCAAAGCCTAACTATTGAAAATAGTGACATCTATAAACAATCACATGCCAGTATTCATTATAGCATTATTCAAATGTGGAAACAAGCTCTAAGTGTCTATCAACAAATCAAAGGCTAGCTAAGTGATACATAGTACATACATAGTCATAATGGAATTATATTCAGCCACAGAAAGGAATGAAGTTGTGGTGCATGTCACACACAAATGAGCCTTGACAAATGGTTCCAAGAGATATAATCTCAACAAAAGGGTAAACATTGTGATTCCACTTATATGAAATATCTATAACAGGCAATACTCATAGAGACAGAGAATAGATTAGAAGCTACCAGAAACTAGGGAAGGAAGGAACTGCTTAATACTTACAAAATTTCTGGTTGGTATAATAAAAAACCATGATTAGAATAGTGGCAGTTGTACAACACTGTAAACATAATAAATGCCACTGAATTATATACTTAAAATTATTTATGTTGTATATAGCTTACCATGATAAGAACACCACAAAAAAAGATGTACCATAACAAGTATTAGTAAGAATGCAAAGAAAATGTAAACTTATATTGTAGTAGGCTATAAAATAGTGCCTCTACTTGGGTAAGCAGTTTAATGATTCCTAACAATGTTAAGTATAAAGTTGTCACATGCTTCAGTAATTCAAATCTTAAGTATATATTTAAGGGGTCTGAAAACATATATCCACCCCAAAACTCCAGTTGTTATGGTTTTTGTCTTGATGTCCCCTCAAAGCCACATGTGGGTGGTGTTTGTTTGTTTGTTTAGTTCAGAGGTAGCTGAATTCAGTGTGTGACTGATTCATAGTGCAATGCTGGGATTAAGAGTGCTGTGGTCAAGGGTGGGTGACCGCTGGATCAGTCCCTGATTGGGCTGGCACCACCCTAATCTTGGTAGACAGGATACAATCCAAGGGGTAGAAAGCAGCTAGTCTTTCTCTCTTCTTTGCTTTTGCTGTTTTCCACCACCATAAACTGTTATCCCTCTGCTGTGCACCACTCTGCCTTGGAGGATGTACTGAAACCTCTTTCTTGATGATGGACTGAAACCTCTACAAACTGTGAGCCAAATAAGCCATTCTTCCTCTAACTTTGGTGTTGGGTATTTTGTTTCAGGAATGAGAAAAGTAAGATGCAGACATTGGTGGTAGCCTTATTCATCAGAGCCAAGTGGAGAAAGCAAACCACATGCCTATAAACTGGTAAAGAGACAAGCAAATTGGAATGGTGAAGTGGAATATTATATCATACAATGAAATATTTTCAGCCATAAAAGTGATGAATTAGTGATTCAAGTTACAACATGGCTGTTATGGTTTGTGTCTAGTTGTCTCCTGAAAGTCTCAGGCAGGTTTCTAGAGTTTGTGATTAATTCATGACACAATGCTGGGATTATGGGTGTGAGTGTTACATCTGCCCTGGGGCAGATAATATGCATACAATATAAGGGAGAGAGAGTGGCTTGCTAGCTGCCCCCGCCACTGCTTCTCCTTTTGCTCTTTGCTGTTTTCCACCACTACGAGCTGCTGCCCTCTGCCATGTGACACCTGAGTACGGACTGAAACCCCCACTAACTGTGAGCTAAATAAACCTTTCCTTCCTTAATTTTGGGTGTCAGGTATTTTGTCCCAGCAACAACAGAAAAGTAACTGAGACAAAAGATAAACTTTGAAAACATTACACTAAATGAAAGAAGTTAGACACAATACAAAATTATATCATAGGATTTCATTTATATAAAATATCCAGAGCAGCCAAATTCATGCAGGGAGAAGTCAGTGATTGCAGGGAATATAACAGGGGGAATAAAAAGTGATTGTTATTGGGAATTGTATTTTTTCTTGAGTAACACAAAGATTCTAAAAGTAGGTAGTGGCAGTGACTGTACAGTCTTTTTGAATATACTAAAAGGTGAACTTTATGGTGTGTGAATTATATCTTTATTTTTTCAAAGTAAAGGAATGGAGGAAGATACATTGTAGTAATGCTAATCAAAAATATGCTAAAGTTGCTATATTCTTTTCAGACACATCAGGCTTTTGAAGAGAAAGATGATGAGAGATAACCAGGGACACTGCATAATGAGAAGCAGGTCAGTCTCCAAGAGGCTGTAATGATCTTAAGCTCAAAACAAACAGGTGTTAAAGTTCATGAGACCCGACTGAAAACAGCAACTGACAAATCTGCTATTTTAGTTGAAGAATTTAAGCCTCTATTTCAGTAATTAATAGATCATGAAAGCAACAAATCAGTAAGGATATAAATGACCTGAACAACATTATCAATGAACTTGATCTAATTAACATGTATAGAGGATTTCACTCAATAATGTCAGCATGCACATTCTCCTCTAATTCAGTTAGAACAGTCACCAAGACAGGCTACTTTCTGGTCCATAACACCCACTTTAATAAATTTAATGGTAGAAATTACACAAATTATGTTCTAAGATAAGAAAATTAAACTAGAAATCAATAACCAAAAAGATAGCTACATATATTTAGAAATCAAACAAAACACTTCTAAATAAACCATGAGACCAAACAGAAGTCTCAAGAGAAATTGGAAACTATTTTTAACTAAATAGAAATACAAATTGTCAAATTTTGTGTGATTCAACTTAATGCAATGTTCGGAAGGAAATATATAGTATCAATGTGTGTTAGAAAAGAAGAAAATTCCAAAATCAATAGCCTAAACTTCTACCCCCCAAAACTAGAGAAATAACAGGAAATTAAATCTAAGGGAATAATAGAAAGAAATATAAAAACTGGAGCATAAGTCAATGAAATTGAAAACAAGAAAACAATACAGAAAAATCAATGAAACCAAATCCTGGTTCTTTGGTTCTTTATAAAGATTAATAAAATTAATAAGCCTCTAGTCAGGCTGAATCAAAGAGAGAGAGAGAGAGAGAGAGAGAGAGAGAGAGAGAGAGAGAGAGACAGACAGACAGAGACAGACAGAGAGACAGAGAGAGACAGAGAGATAACACAAGTTCCCCAACATCAAGAACATTTTGGATCATTACTACTGATCCTCTGGACACTAAAAGGATAATAGACATGTTCAAAAGATTATAGAAAAAATTGGACCAGCCAAATAGCTCAGCAGATTAAAGTGCCTACTTAGGCAGATGCAGGAACCGGGGTTTGATCCCCTGCCATGCCAACCCCGCTCTGGGGGCACGCCAAGACAGCGATTGAGATTGGGCATGGTGGCACATGCCTGTAATCCCAGCACTTGGGAGACTGTAAACAGCAAGATCACTATGAGTCCGATGTATGTAGTAAGACCTTGAACGCCCTATAGACCCTTCCCTAAAATCTAGAAAAAAAAATTATAAAACAAAACTGACATGGGTCCCAGCAACCTCACTACTGGGTATTTGCCAACAAGAGATAAAATCAGTATGCTGAAGAGACATCCACACCCTCATATTCATGTTTTATTACTTCACTGTTCAGAATAGTCAAGATGTAGCATAATCTAACAGCCCATCAACAGATTCCATCAACAGTGTGATGAAACACTATTCACCCTCAAAAGAAGGAAATGCTATTTACAACAACATTTATGAAAACAAACCTGGAGAATTTATGTTAAACCAGGCACAGAAATACAATATTGCAGATTTAACTTTGTGCGATTTTTTTAAAAGCTGAACTCTTAAAAGCAAAGAGTAGAATGCTGTCTGAAAGGGGCTTAAGGGAAGGGGAGAGTTGGAGAAAAAAAAGAGAAAAAAAAAGAAATGGGAGAGATATTTTGTACTCATGGATTGGAAACCTTCACATTGGCTTATTTATTAATATCTGTTCATGACACATAACTACACTCATCTTGTGGAACTGGTGCATTTGCATAGCCAATCTTTGTCATCTTTATTTCCTCTTCCCCATCCTCTCCACCCCTCCTCCTCCAGATACCCTTCAATTGTTCCTGATTTGATCTCTAAACTCAATGGATTCCCAACCAAAATCAAAAAAAAATTTTTTGGTGAACACTCTTAATTATTTTAAATAATAAAAATAATAATAACACTAATAAATTTTTATCAATGCTTACCAAACATTACCAAATGTTTGGTAAACACTGATAAATTTTTTCTAGAATTTATATGCAAAGGCAAAACTGCTAGAATAACTGACACAATTCTTTTTTTGTTTTGTTTTGTTTTATTTTTTGTTTTGTTTTGCGGAACTGGGGATTGAACTCAGGCCCTTGCCCTTGCCAGGGAAGCACTTATTCCACTGAGCCATCTCTCCAGCCCCTAATTGACACAATTCTGAGAAACAACAAAGTTGAATATCCACACTGACAATTTCCAAACTCACTATAATAAAGCCACAGAGCAGTCAGAACAATAGACGTATACATCAAAGGAACAGAACAGAAAGCTCAGAAATACATGCACACTAATACAGTCAATTGAGTTTGGTACTCGACATTACTTGTCATCAGAAAAATGCAGGTTAAAATGAAATACAAACTAAAACAACTATAATATGCTTATGAAATTTGTTAAGTTACTAAAAACTGGCTATACCAAGAACTGATACATAGGAAAACTCAGTGACTACTGGTGAGAATGAAAACTAGTATGGTCATTTTGGAAGACAGGTTGGAAGTTTATCAAGTAAAATATAGATTTACCACATGACTCAGAAATCACACTCAGAGATATTTACCCAACTGATTGGAAATCTTATGTCTACATGAAAATCTGCACATAAATGTTCATAGCAGCTTTATTTGGAAGAAAGATGGGAGCAACTAAGATTTCTTTAGTAGATGAATGTATGAACAAACAATGGTACACTCATTGACCACTTCTCAGCTTTCAAAAAGAACAAACTCTCAAGCCGCATAATGATATGGATGAAATTTGAATAAAAGAAACCATTTTTAAAGGTTACAATCGTATCACTCCACTTATATAACTTTTCTGAAAAGGCAAAACAATAGAAATAGAAAACAAATCATTCATTGCCAGAGGTTTGGGAATGGGGGATGGCTGACTGGATAAAGCACAGTAGCGGGCTGGTGAGATGGCTCAGTGGTCTAAAGCACCTACTTAGAAAAAGCTTAGC
>NW_004524636.1:139190-213286 GCF_000260255.1 Octodon degus
AAAAATAAAAAAATAAAGCACAGTAGCTACTTCAGAGCCAAGAAATTATTCTGCATGGTACGGCAGCGACTGAGATGTCCAATACGGATATAATATCCAGAATATACAGGGAGCTCCTATACTTTCCATTTGTCACTAATCATTTGCCAAAAGCCGTACAGCTTTACAACACAATGAGTAAACATTAATCTATGCAAATTTTTCAAAATCTACTGGGAAAATTGGAGAATCACAGAATAGAATGTTGACATTAACTGAAGAATCAAGTTGTAGTAAAGTGTATATAATAATCTCACTAAAAGATTTGTGGAACAGAAGTGCTAACCTAAACAACTTTAGAAATGACTGTAAACTACAACATTAATGACCAAAATAACTGTTCATAAGCATTATACTCTGGTTGACAGAGTGCTTCTCATGGGAGTTGACATGGATTCACAGCTCAGAAACCCAAGTGTATGCATACCAGAGTTGAACAATAACATAAATGGAGGGCAGGTGGTAGCAGCCAGATTTCACTGTTGAAGTAGGAAGTTATAGATACATAAGGGGAGAAATATAGAATGAGCCATGTGAATGGGCTAGACATAGAGACATTAGGATGAGCTCATGGTCTGCTTAATATAGATATTTATAAATAATACTATTATGGTTTGCATCTAGATGTCCCCATAAAAGCCTCATGAAGTCATCGGGTAAACTTGTAGAGTTTATGATTGATTCGGGCTCCAATCTTAGGATTATAGGCGTAAATGCTGCACCCACCCTAGGGTGAGTAGCCTGCGTACTATATAAGAGGCTTGCTCTTGCTGCTTCTTCCTTTTTGCTCTTGCTGCTTGTTATGGTTTGTGTCTAGTTGACCTCTCAAAACCTCATGCAGGACATCATCTGTGCCTTTCCTCCTCAAAACCCATAACCCCCAGTCTAATCATGAAAAGGACACCTGACAGTTCCAAATTGAGCAACATCATAAAGAATACCCAACCAGTGCTCCTCAGAACTGTCAAGTCAATCAAAACACACAGACTGTCCCAGCCAAGAGCAGCCTAAGGAGATATGACAGTCAAATGTATTGTGGTGTTCTGGATCTCAAAGAAGAAAGAAAACATTAAGGAAAGGAAAAACTTATTATTAATGGGGCAACTTCTACAGTTTGTGATTAATTCATGATCTAATGCTAGGATTGTGGTTGCGAGTGCTATTCCCATCCTGGGAAGCATAATCTGAACATAAGGAGGGGAGAGAAGCTAGCTAACTGCCCCTCCCTTTTGCTCTTTGCTGTTTTCCACCACCATGAACTGCTGCCCTCTGCCTTGGAACCAACTAAGTATGGACTGAGACCTCCACTAACTGTGAGCTAAATAAACCTTTCCTTCCTTAGTGTTGGGTGTTGGGTACTTTTTCTCAGCAATGAGAGGAAAGTAACCAAAACGGATACAAAACATGTGCTAGTATACACATACACACAGCTCCTAAGTTAGCCCACAGAGAGTGTGTCTCCAGTAGTGATATGCACTGTGGGCATCTAAATTTGGGGTTCTAACCCCATTCTCTAATAAAAGTAACCAGGCTCCTTGGAGAAATGGCTGCTTTTAAGACTGTAACATAAAGTACACAAGATGGGCCTGGAACATCATATAGTGCCAGAAAGTAAGGAAATGATCAAAAATAAAACAACAGAAAGGTGTCACAGGGACACGTTAAGGCTCTCAACAGTAAGGCTCTCAATAGCCAAAACCAGGACAATTTGAAAAGGAAAATAAATGAGGGCTGGTGAGATAGCTCAGTGATCTAAAGCACCAACTTAGAACAAGCTTAGCAAAGCACAGGGACTGCCGTTCGATCCCCCAGCACCACATGACAGCCAGCCCCGCCCCCAGGTGGGCTGAGCGGGCCACAAAAAAAATAAATAAATAAACACTCTATAGGGCTGGAGAGATGGCTCAGTGGTCTAAAGCACCTACTTGGAACAAGCTTGGCAAAGCACAGGGACCGCGGTTCAATCCTCCAGCACCACATGCCAGCCAGCCGCGCCCCCTGGTGGGCTGAGCTGGCCACACACATACACACACACACACACACAATAAATGTTAAAATAAAAAAAATTAAAAAAAAATTTTAAAAAAAATAAAAAATAAATAAATAAATAAATAAAACAAAGCAGTCAGGATGCTGTGGTTCGATCCCTTCATCCTCAAGCCAAACCAGACCTGCCCTGAAGGCACCCTGAGTGGCTAAATAAATAAATAAATAAAAATAAAATCTTTAAAAAAAAAAACACTCTATAAAAAAAGAAAATAAATGATACAGTTTTGGTTTATTACACAAAGTATTAGATAAATATTCATGAACATATCTTGATACAATAAATGAATGAATAAATAAATAATAAAAGAACTCCATATAATTTATGAAGCTACTTTTCCCTCTAGGTCGAACATAACTCCATTCCTGAGAAGTCATACAGAGTGACTTTCTCCTGTTGGAGTGGCCTCAAGGACAGTGGCCACTAAGTAACCAGAGAGGACACTGAGGTAGGTGTGAGGAGGGGGTTAATGAGGAGTTTGACAGCTATTGGCTAAACTACACCCTCCTCTTGCACACAGGACAAAGGAGAGTCAGGTGGTTCTTGTCTGTCTCACTAGTATAGAGTACACTATGGAAAGGGAGAAAAGGAAATTGCTGTGGGGAAACCTGGAAAATACTCCCTTAGCCAGGTGATCAAGAGTAGCATTATTATTAATAAGTGATATTGCTAGTATATTTTCTTTATAATATGAAGGACATTATCTGTGGCTTTCCTCCTCAAAACCCATAACCCCTGTCTAATCATGAAAAAAACGCCTGACAGTTCCAAATTGTACAACATTGTAAAGAATACCCAACCAGTGCTCCTCAGAACTGTCAAAGCAATCAAAACTCACAGACTGTCCCAGCCAAGAGCAGTCTAAGGAGATATAAAAATCAAATATAATGTGGTGTTCTGGATCTCAACAAAAAAGAAAGCATTAAGGAAAGGAAAAACTACTAAAAACTGAGTATGATATGGGGTTTTCCTAACACTCAATGAATCACTAGGCTCTACAGTTGTAACAAATGCACCACAGTAATGTGTTAATAGCAGGGGAAACTGGATGAGGAATGTACAATGTGTATCTAAAATTTTTTGCAACTTTTCTGTAGATCTAATATTATAAAATTTGCATTTAAATATATTCTCAGTGGCCATAATAGTTCACATCCCCTTGATCATATACCCTTGGGAGTATGGTTCTGCTGCTCCATGCTGGGGGAAATGGGCTGTATGTCCCCATCTCTTGAATCTGAGCCAGGCTTAAGACTTGCTTGGGTGAATAAATGCAATGGAAGCAAACGTGTGAATCATGGAACTTCCAGGGCACTAGCGTGTTGCTCGATCACGAGAACACATGATCCAGGCACCCTTTGCACCCAAGCCAATAGCCAGCCACCTGGAAGGCATGGCTATTGAGCCTGGATTGAGCCCATCCTACATCAGCAGCTTCCCACTGCAACTGCCCTCTGATCTCAGATGCAGGAAGACTTAATCAAGTATGGCTCAGAGCAGCAGGACCACCCAGCTGACCCAAAAGCTTTTTGTCTACAGCTACTGAGTTTTGGGAATGATCTGTCATATAGCAGCAGCTAAGTGAATCTCTTGTACCTGGGCATAACAGTGAATGTACAAGGTTATTTGCTATACCATTATTTGTGATTTAAAAAGATTGAGAGCAACCTCAAAGGAGATCCAGATAATGGAATATTATGTAGCTGTTCAAAAGAATGAGGCAGGGCTGAGGAGATAACCCGATGGTCTAAGCGCCTGTCTGGCAAGCTCAAGGACCTAGGTTCAATCTCCGATACTGCATGCCATGCCAGCCCAACGCCAAGCAGGCCACAGAAACTGGGCGTGGTGGCACACCCCTGTATCCCAGCGCTGGGGAGGCTGAGGCAGAAAGATCACTGTGAGTCTGAGCTGCATACTGAGACCCTGTACCAAATAAAGAAGTAAAAGATTTTTAAAAAACATAAAAAAGGCAGCTCTTGTGAATCAATATAGAAGATTCATTTTTAAGTGAAATGGTAAGATACAGAGGAAGTATGGGGTAGGCTACCAGCACTGAAAAACATCGTGTTTGCGAAGACTGGCTCCCTAACTCTGGAAGGAGATTTGGACAGTGTGACCGTGGCGCCTTAGGAAGGAGAGAGTGGGTGGCTGATGGGCAGGGGTAGCGGCAGATTTCCTTCCACTCTATTTTCTTTATATTTTGATCATGTAGAGGGATCTCCAGCGCCTTTCAAATTCACAGTCCATTATACTGTTTCCTAGATTTCCAAACTCCACTGGAAAACCAAATTACAGTCTAGGAATTGAGAACTGCTAAGTTCCTTTCTCCCAGACAGCCAGCCTCTTGCACCAAAACGCTAGTTTCTCGGGTCCTCTAGTTGACGAGCTTCACCGGCCACATCACCTCGCCTGCCGCTAGAGGGCAGCACTAAGCTTCCTTCCCAGGAGGAGCTGCAGAAACCACGCTGGGCCTGAACAGCTGTTAGAACAGAGAGGCTGTAAAGCGGGGAATAGATATGCTCAAAATACATTACACACATTCAACACCCTCCCCACAATCATATGAAACCGGGGGTAAGGTGAAGGGAGAGCAATGATGGAGACAGGGAGATTAAAGGATGTTCTATGCATGTATAAATCTGCCAAAATGAAACCCATTAATCTGTAAAACCAATCTACACTAATAAAAAAGGAAAAGAGAAACAAATTTCGATTGAGAGGTTAACCTATCCCAGAACCTCACTGAAAAGCACTCCAGTACTCTCCCAAGTGCTGGGCCGGAGAGGGAGAGGCGGGAGCTTTGGGTCATTTTCGCTGATGAGAGGGCGGAAGACTTCAGTGCCTTTCCCCTCACCATTACTCTGTTCCATAAGACCATCTGGAGAATTTTCCTTGCCCTGGATGAAAAATAACAATCTCTATTATTAAGACACCCTAAGGTTTGGCATTTTAGCATTGTGTGACCTTCCTACCTTGAGCTTTTCAAAAGTAAACCGGGAATGATTAAAACAATGAATTGAACACTTATTTTGGCCGTTGTGCTAAGCGTCTTCCAGACTGTTAAGCCCCATTTTACAGAAGAAGCTAAGACTCCTGAGAGGGACAATAACTTGTTCATTTGCACAGCTGAATTGGAATATAGGGTTCCCTGCTGGACCGTTGAGCTTCTCCTGCCTCGAGTGCAACCTGGAGGATTTTCCTGGAGAAGGGCCTGAGCAATCACTTTGGAAAAGGGCCATGACGCCAATAATCCAGCTTCTCTCTCGAGATGGTTATGTGACGTTCTTGGGACCGCTTGGAAAGGCCAGGAGAGGACAGAAATGTCGCGGTCTATCCCGGAAGTTAAGGAGGAGCAGGCTAGAGCCCAGTAGCGGAGCTCCAGCCGGGTCTCCTGCTGCGCTCCCCGTCGCTCCCCAAGCTCCACCTCGCGCCTCGGTGGTTGTACAGATGCATCTGCAAAAGCGTTGTCGCCTCCTCAGAGACCTGTTTCCCCAGCCGAGGAAGGGGAGAGGGGGTGGGGGCGCGGGGCCACTCAGACTGCAGCTTTCCCTCGCCGAGCCAGGCTCTGGGACGGTTTTCTGCCTCCCTCCGTTCCACGGGGGAGGGCAGCCAGCTGCAGCTCGGTGGAGAACAAAACGCATCCTCCACAGAGTCCTTTCCGCAAACGAGCTCCTGTTTTCATGCAAATACCTTTGTTCACACACCCGGAACTGGAGGACAGAGCTGCAGCTCTCGCGGGCTGTACTTCGCTTTTTTGCCTTCTTTTCTACCCGGCCTGAAAGAAACGCGCTGGAAACAAGAGAAAGAAAACCAGCCCAGGTGAGCGCGGGAGCAGCACCCACTGCAGTTCTGCCTGCCGCTCTGGAGGTGGCGCCGAGGGGAAACAAAGTGCGCCTGATGGCCGCTATAGACCCGCGCTCGCGAAACAAGGGCAGGGCCCACCCTCCACCCTGACTCAGTTTGCCCATCTGCATTCGGAGATGTGCTGTGTAAGGGCTCAACTCAGTGCCAGCTGCTTGCCATAAAGCTTTTATGGGGCAGTATGGGAGCACCCGCCATCGGGGGTGGAGCGAGTGCCTTTCAGAGTGAGAGGGGAAAGTACACAAGTGAAGACAGAACAGGTAAGATTTCACACTGCAACAAGTGTCCACGGCCGCCGGCAGATGCGACGCTTGTGCCTTCCTCTGTTTTCCATGTTATGTACACGCTCACGCCTGTAATTGCCTCCAAACAAATAGATGAGATAGTTCAAGTCTTGCCGGCTTTTACACACAGGAAGTTGGACATTCAAAAGAAGTAGAAAGTTAAACAATACGCTCGGGAAAATCGCTATAATGCATACAGGTGTTAGTAGGAGGTGGATTTGGACCCAAACAGTCCAGCCCACAGTGGAGACGCTTGCTCACTCCATTATCCTGCTTCAGGCTACGCTAAGGGAGGCAGCAAAGGGTGACATGTCACCATGCTCATTAGAGAGCCAGGGCTCTTGGCATGTCAGCCAGGAGCCATCCAGCTAAGGCTGATCCCTCAGGAGTGACAGGATCCAGCCCAAGCTCTGGGCAGAAGGGACAGCTAAAGCAAAGGCCTTGAAGTCGATGAATGAGCTCAGGATTTCTTCAACACTAGGAAGGCCAGAGGGACTTGCTTGCCTTTGGCGCAAGGTAGAGCTTCAGGAAAACTTAGAGGGTCAAAAGCTGGAAAGGCAGGTTTTGCAGGTCCATGAAGGGAGCTGGAATTTTATAACTTCCAGGAAGAAGACAATCACAACCATAAATGAGTGGAACCAGGTGGTAGGGGCCCTTTCTGCCCCTGCAGGCAGCAGGGTTGGAGGAGGAGACTGATCACACAGCCTTTAAGCCTCCCCTCCCATCTGGCCTCCTGGCTTCTAGGAGATTCATGTTGACATTCCCCAAGTCCCTAGCCCTTGCTTCCAACACAAACATGGAAATGTCAGATTGGCTGAGTTGTCACCCTGTAGGAGAGACTGAGACAGAGGCTCAAGCAGGAAGGAGGAGCCCCAACCTTCAGAAGGGGGGAAACTGCCCTCTCCTTACAGGTTAAAAGACCTCTGTATCTACCCTATAGCTGTGTACTCCCCCCAGTGCAAAAGAATACACCCACCCAAGCCTATGCCCCCTGCTAAAATGCAGCAGGTTCCTAAGATCCCTAAGTTCCCTACCCAAACGTCCCACTCCTGCTGCCAGGCCTCTGGGATAGAATGCTATGCTGGATGCAGCCAAGGGTCTTATAGCATATGGGGCATGGGTAAGCTGGGACATGTAGCCTAGGTACTTATATGTATGCCTGGGGTGTGCACAGTGCCCATGGAACTGGAGGGAGGTGAAAGCTGGCTGGGAGATTAGGGACAGATGTCCCCACCACCACAGCTAAGTGCAGCCCTCTGACAAGACTGCAACATCTAAATTGAACTTGGCCTTCCCAATCACTATGAATTAGACTTCTCCAGCAAGAAAGAATATTTTTTAAGCAAGATATTAGGTTGATTTATAACTTTTAAACACTGGTTTAGAGGTGAGTGGGCACCTCTTCCAATAGCAGAGGTAGGTCTGCCTTAGCACATAGAAGATATTCAATACTTATCAAATAGATGGATTAGTCTCATTTAATTTAATCTTTACACAGCCTTTATGGGTAAAATCACAATACCTGTGTTTTATTGATGAGGAAACTAAGACCTGGAGAGAGTTAGTGAGTGGCCCACTTCATCAAGTTGGAAAGTGGCACTAAGCCTCCAGCCCTGATGTATCTAATTTCCAAGTCCACTTCAGTTGGTCCATGACAGACTCATACCCATTATGAGCACAATAAATATATAATGAATATTTAAGCATGTTGTTAACTGGTCTTGTGGGACAGAAGCACTGTTCATATTAATGAAAAGGCCTTTTCTTCTTGATTCTTACACCTCCTTCTCAGGAACAATAACCTTTGAGAGATAATAAGGAGAAGCCAAAGGCTGCACTTACTCGTGACTAGAGAACTGAGGTCCTTAGCAATAGCCCATGGTGTCATCCAGGCTTGAGCAAACAGAATTTACTTTTCATCTGTAACAAGAAGTTGGAGATAGCCAGGCCAGGGCTGGATCAATGGCTGCCACATCCTTAGTATGAAGCTTCTGCTTCTTGGACTAAGCCAGTTGTATATGGTTACATCACAAACTTCCCCCAGACAATATTCAGGAAGGACTCGGTGACCCATGGAATCTGAGTGACTGGAGTTATTCCATGGCACATGACTGATGCTTAAGCCCATCTAGGCAGTCAGGAATTGTTTTACTTGGATACCTGGTGCTGTAGTGAGGATGACAAGGATGCTGAGTCCAGGAGGCAGCCACTTCTCCTGGGAAACTCAAGGCCAGCAGGTTGTTAGCCTGTCTCATGGCAGTGCACAGCTCTAAGAAGTCTTAGCAGGAGCTGCCCATCCCTTTGAGAGCTAGACCTAAAAGTGACTTAGCATCATTTCTATCATGCTCTGTTGGTCAAAGAAGTCACAGACCAGCCCAGATTTAGGTACAGGATAAACAGACTCCTCTTCTCAAACAGAGGAAAGTGAGAGAATCAGTAGTCATCTTTAATTTGCCACATGGCCCAAGGTAGCCTACCTGAGACATATCCAGAGCATCACTCCAGCAATGGTAGCAAGGAAGGTAAGTGCAAGGTCTTTAACCTCCCTTTCAAGACATTTTAGAGAAGATACACACAGCTCACATGGTCATACCTAGGGTGTGGAAGGGAAGCTAAAAATTAATGTTTATTCCAGGATCCCATGTGTTTTGCCTAAAATTAGGGATTTTGTGACTAAGAAAGAAGTGAATATTGAGGAAAGCTAGAAATCTGTTCTGCCAGTGTGGTTTTTGCTACCAACAGCCAAACACATTCCTAGCAGGCATGTTTCACTACCTGTCTTGTCCCTCCAACTACATTCTCCACAGTGTCATCAAAATAAGCTTTTCATCATCACTGTTTCAGATTTCTAAAAAATGAATCCTCTAATCATTTCCATGCCAACCGCAAAGATCTGAAGTTTTCTTGTAAGCTCCACAGTCTTTTAATGCCTGAAATATCAACAATACCCTCTTCCCACCCCCAGGCAGGGGCACTGTAAGGACATGTATCACTCCATCTCCACAGTAACCAATGGAGGAAGAGGAAGGTGAGGAAAAAGAAGGTCAGGGAAGCTGGGAGACTTGTTCTAGGCCACACAATGAAGAGATGCAAGGAAGAAATTCAAATTCTTGAAGATCAAATCCTAGAGATGGGAGGAGAGGTCTACACATATAAAGCCCAAGATTTGTTGACTGATAACACTTCTGGAGAAAGAGAAAGTGTCATTGGTGTGTGACACTGGAGGTAACACCAGTGAACAAAGAGGCTGTAGCTTCCCCTTGCACCCTGCAGGTTTGGGGTCAGAAAGGGTGCATTCAGCTGGTTCAGTGAGGCTCTTTCTCTCTCCAGCTCAGACATCATTCTGGGTTGGTTCTTCTTGTCTTTGCCTCACTCTGTTCAAGAGCCCACAGGGGGACCAAGATTCCTTAAAGTCAATTCTGCCCATCTGCAGATATCCCCATGAGAAAGAAAAGAAGAGACAGACAAAACTAGGTTGAAATCCTGGTTCTATCCCCTGGTGAATCTCAGTTTCTGCATCTGTCAAATGAGAGGGAGAAGTCCCTGTTTTGCCAGCCTTTCCAAGTGATGTGGTCCTCACCTCAAGATTGGGTGTCTGGGAATTGGGCATGCTCTCCTTAGAGCACAGAGACTGGGAAAAAGGAGGCTCAGAAGTCACGAGGCACCTTCTGAAACTGCTGTTCACAAGATCACTGAGGGAGGGGCCTGGGTAAGTGTACATCTGTGGCTTATTGGGGGGACACTAACTAAAGCCACCGCTTCTGCAGTCAGACAGATCTGTTTTAAGTCCTGGCCTCCACTTTCACATCTATAAGGCTCCTCTCATTAGGATTTTGTTAGGAATCAAATGAAAATGTACCTCCAAACACATAATTTTCCTATAATCCCAGCACTCAGGGGGCTGAGGCAGGAGGATCACTATGAGTTCAAGGCCATCCTGGGCTACAAAGTGAATTCAAGATCAGCCTATACTACACAACAAATAGACAAAGAAAACAAAATAAACAAAAAACAAGTACTTTTTTTTATTTTTTGGCAGAACTGGGGACTGAACCAAGGGCCTTTACAAAGAGCGATTCCCCAATCTTCTTTAATTTCTTGAGACAGTGTCTTAAGAATTGCCTGAGCTGCCTTTGGGTTTGCGATCCTACTGCTTCAGCCTTTCAGAGTGCTGGGATTACAGGCACATACCACTATGACCAGCTTAAAGTGCCTATCTAGTAGTCATAACAGCAGTGACTAGCATTTTTTGAGGCCTAATTAAATCCTGTGCTATAAACATTTTGTTGATTAGCGTCTGTACTGTGCACCACAGCCTGAGAATGCAGATTGCATTATTACCGCATTATTATTTCCCACCTGTTCATGTTGACACAAGGGTACAGTTAGGTCTAACACCAAGGTCACACAGCAAGGAAGGCTGGACTTGAATCTGCAGCCACACTCTCTGATCCAGAGTTCACCTCCCTCAATATGTCATGCTCATATGACTACTGTCATTGCTGCTGACCTTGAGATGTGTCTCCAGAATCTCCACAGCTGCCATTAGTACCTGATACAAAGAGGAGTCACCTGACCCAGAAGTTGCCAGTTATGGGGACAGTTGCCAAAGGTCTGGTAAAGAAATCCACCCAACAGGCCAGTTTAGGACAATTTACTACACCAGTCAGCAGCAATGGAAGCTGTCAGCTTGAATGTGGACACAGGGAGTAAGGACAATGCATTAAAGCTAAAACTTGAAAGAGCAAATAGTTCAATGACAAGGAGAGGTACAGGAGTAGCAAGAAAGCCAATGATCCTGGAGAGAGAAGGTGGAGGCAAAAACTACAATGCTTCTGAAAGGTACATGCTTTAACTCAGTCCCAACTTCAGACCTCCAGGGACTTTGCAAGGGCTCAACCATGAGTGTGATTCACCCCTACAGGAAGCTTTACAATAATTCCCAGGGCTCCAGGTCACCCAAGAGGAGCTCTATTGTTGGCAATCAAAGTGAGGCTGGCCCAGCCTCCTCTCTGCCCTTAGGGTAACTGATGAGTGGAAAGGGCTGTGGCACCTGGCCCAGTCCTATGACACCAGAAGCTCTGCTCAGTTCTTGGTATGCTTTTCTCCTTCTGCAGTGACATCCTTATGGTCATCCCATAACTGAAGTGACTCTAGGCCTGGCCTCTGCCCTGCACTCTTAGCTAGTTGACATTGACAGCTCCATTTGTGAGTCACAGGCACATCACAACTGACCTAGCCAGGACCCACTCCTGACCACATGTCCAATCCTACCCTTTCTACAGAATTTCCTTTTCAGAAAAGATCAACTCCAGGATTCCACTACTTAGATCAAATCCCTGGGCATCCTTGTCCCTACTGTTCTCTATCTGTCTTATTCCAATGCTCCTCTGCCCACAGGTCCACCAGATACATCTGCCCAATGTATTCATAACCTTACTCCCATGACCACCCTGGGTTGGGTCATTATCTGTCACCTGGGATGTCACACCAGTACCTTCTGCAGCCAGATAGCCCATGAGAACTAAGTCATATCTCCCCATCTTTGTGCTCAAAACCCAGCAACTGTTTCTTATAATGGAGAAGGACACATGACAAAACGGATTTTTAATAGATTATTTTTCTTTCAGAGATAAGTTTCTCTTTTGGGCTGGGGAGATAGCTCAGTAGAATAAGTGCTTGCTTGACAAGTGCAAGATTCTGAGTTCAATCCCCAGTACCACCAAAAAAAAAAAGTTTCTTTTGAGAGATAAGGGGATTAATTAAACTCTCCTGCCAAGCACATAACAAACAGTGCTTCTGTCCTCAACCTACATTAAAAAAAAAAAAAGAACAAACAAAGCAGAGCTGATCCTGGAGGTTGGTGGCCAGGAGGGATGAAAGACCTGAAGAGTTCTAGCACCCCATTGTATTCCCTGACCCCTATATACCTTTACAGAAACAGGTGGTTGGAGCCAGGGAGATGGCTTAGTGGAATAAGTGCTTCCCTGGCAAGCACAAGGGCCTGAGTTCAATCCCTGGTTCTAAAAAAAAGAAAGAGGTGGTGATTTGAGGCAAATGAGGTCCCTCCAGCTCCTTGGATCTAGCTTTGTGTAAGTGCTTTTTTCTTTCCACCCAAAGCCATGTTGGGGAGACAGCAACAACAAAGCACCAAGTGGCCCAGGAGTCTGGGGGACTCCATAAGCTCTTTTGCTGTTAGTAACACTACTGCTGCCAAGAGTGGACACTCCTGAAGCAGGACTGTAAGTCTGGGGGAACAAATCATCCACCTGGGATGAGCCTCAGAAGCCTAAATCCCAAAACTTGGGAGAGGGTCAAAGATCAAACCCATCCTGGAGTACAGGAATGGGGGCCTGAGTAGATTCCTCACCTGTCCTGGGACACCTGAGGGATGGGAAAGAAATGGATCTGGATTGGATGCTGGCTGTACAAGGTCAGGGTCTAGTCAGAATGAAGCCACAAGACCAGTGACTGGGGCAATGGCACAAGTACAAAAGTGAATCCAGATATAAACTGTGGAAAATCTCTAAAACCTGGTCCCCAACAGAACTGGGCCCAAAAAAACCCAAGACAACAACAAGAAGAACTGGGGAAGAGCTGCTTCTGCTAAACAGACAGGACAGGGTGCATTGAGGGTCAGTACCAGTCAAGTAGAAGAAGAGCAGTGAAACCACTAGCTGGGAAGAACCCTCTCCACCATCTGTCTGATGCAAAGGGGAGATCAATGTTGTTGCCTCAGCTTGGGGGGACCCAAGCAACTACAATAATAAAACTGTAAACATGTAGGACAGAAACAACCTAGTCATGCAGAGCAGTACCACAACCAACACCACGCATCATGGTGAGATGCCTCCACGCCAGGCCGGGACTCAGCTGAGTCAGTCACCTCTGCTTGGGCCAGCTATGGAAGGTGCAGCTGTCTCATGCTACTTTATGAGGGAAAAGTTTGTTTATGCTGAATACATAATGTATCATGGTTTCGTATGCACTAACAGAAGTGCCCTTTGGCCTTACAGTGTCATATCTAAATATCATCTAAAGAGAATAAATAAAGCAGGATCCTCTAAAAATTTAAAAAAAAAAAAACGTAATGGCTTCCTTTGGTTTGATCAGAAGTGAGCTAATGAACCTGAACGTGTGGACCTGGGTGGCTGGTAACATTCTCAGGCCAGTGAAAAGAAAGAGTCTTGACAAAGTCTTCAAGGTCTTACACTCTCAAGCCACCCCAGTTTCCCCTGCAGACCCATTTCCATCTCCTGGCTTCCCACCACTCTCCCCCATTCCTGCTGAGTGTGCCCCAGCTCTTTGAGGTTGCTTTCTCTTCTTGAAAGGAGAATTCTTGCCCCTGTGCCTTTACACCACCCCTTTCTTGTGCCGAGAGGGCTCTTTTTCTTGCTCTATTTGGTTCTGCTCAAATGTCCTTGCCACCATGGCAGAGAGGCCTCACTGGACACCTTATTTACAATTGGTACTGCCTCTTCCATCTCTTTTTTTGTTTTAATTTTCACTGTAGCACTTAGACCACTGGACATGTGATACATTTTACTCAGTGTTCAAGGGCCATCTCTGACACTGGAACGTGGGCTACACACGGTAGAAAGATATCTTTGTCCACTGTGCTTATCATTATGTCCCCATTCCCTGAAGCACAGTATCCAGCACATAGTAGGTGCTGATTGCATCCTAGGGAAGTGGACCAAGAAATACATGAAAGGACTTCGCAGAGAAATCCTTCCTGGAGAAATACACCCCCACTTTGGCTACCGTCAAGATGTTTTCAAACCCTACACTGGTCCCCTTCCTTCCTCCATCACTGTGAGGATGAGGATGCCCCAAACTCTGTCCCAAAGCATGAGGCCCACTGAGAAGTCAAGGAGGAGTGAGTCCAAACAGATGGAGATGTCTTCTCAATGTTATTTGCCTCCTTAATTCAAGGGGATCTGTGGCACCTAAGCTATTGCCTTTCCTGTCAAAGCTTGCCCTATGCTCTGTGTTCCAAAAGGAGTCCCTGTCCTAGAGTGGTGGGTGGCAGTGTAGGCCTTTCAGAAGGTTCAGAAGCAGCTGATTGCAGCTCAGCCTGAAAATCTACAACTGATAAAGCTGCTTACAGGTATACAGGACCATTGTACTATTTGTTCCACTTTACTGTAGTTCAGAATTTTCCACTAAGGAGAGAGATAGACAGAGACAGGGACAGAGGCAGAGGCAGAGGCAGAGAGAAAGGCAGAGAATTTTACCCTGTGTTCTTCCCACCCCACCCCCACACCTCCTCAGAGGACTTCCTAATAGCCCCACCACGTGCTTCATGCACACCACAACTTCTCTTTTTCCCTCCATTCTGGTTGGAGGAAAGAATAGTTCCCTTCTGCTCACTACTGCTAATTTGCATCTGGGGACACTGAAAATCTCTGATACCCTGTTGTCCCTGCCCTCCACATTTGCTAAGGCTTGGGTCCAAATGGTCCAGGGAGGAGTGTCAGGCCCTGATGGTTGATAAGTGCTCCCAGATGATCCTGGCCCTTAGTTAGAGTAAAACACAGCCTGGCCATCTCTGAGCCAACCTTAATTCTTTGCCAGCACCCAGCAGCCTCCTGTTGCCAGGGTCCAGCCTCACATAGGCTGTTTAGCAACCTCTTCTGTTCCCTCAGACTGCCCTGGGCCTCCATCACCTCTGCCCAAGGGCATGGGAAAGATAGTTCTTCATTCCCACCAGGGAATCTTAGTGGATGAAATTCTCCATTACCTTATGTAGTATGGCTTCACGAGAGGCCACTTGGAAAGTGTGACAAAGCCCCAGGAGGTAGCCACAGGCCCACTTTAGGCCCAGGAACTCAGCAACTGAAAAGAGTCATTGTCCCCTAGTCACTTTAAGAGAACAGCTAAAAAACACATTCAAAGGGCCCTGATAATAATGAATATGCTAATATGCTTTCCATCCGCATCTGTGCTACCTCCAAAAAATTGCTTTCTGACCTTCCTCATGGATTCAAAGCTTCCATTGAAGTCAACGGGGGATTTGGGTTTAAATAACATGAAAGTTTTCACTTAAATGGACAAAACCAGGGACTTATGAATTAAAGGTGAGCTGCATATTGGCCCTACCATCACTGACCTTGAGGGGGAGTCCAGGTACTGGTAGGCTGCAGTGGACTTTCTGGCCAGGGAGCAGGAGCTGATGCCTTCAGGGGGATGATGTAGGTCAAGCTGAGCCTCCAAACCTTAAAAGAGGATTCCCCAGCTGTGGAGATAGCTAGGTCCACCACCTGCTGACTGGGTGACCCTGGGCAAGGAAAGTCTCTTCGTTGCGTAAGCTCAACTTGCCCATCTGTAAAATGGCCTGGAGGAGACCTATTTTGCAGCATTTCTTCTGAGATTAAATAAGAGGGCTGCAATGTATGTGGGAGGGATGCGGCAAAGCACCCTGGGGAAAGCATCTTGGAACCTCTCACCCTCCCACCCAACAAGGGCAGAGCCCAGCTGTGAAGACTCCCCACCTCCCAGCTTCCTGCTCTTCCTTCCCTCATCTAACACATCTCTATTCAGTCCTGGAAAATGGATCTAGGGCCTTCACACTGAGTTTCATTCCCAGTCCTTTTGTTAATTTTAAGACAAAGTCTCAGTAAATTGCCCTAGCTGGGTCAAACTTGCCAGCCTCCAGAGTGCTTGGATTATGGGCATGCACTATCATGCCCAGCTTGTCTTATACATAACTATAAGGCATTTCCTGGGTGCCAGGTACTGGGTGCCATGTTCAGCTGTGAACAAAACAAGTGAAGTCTGCTCTCAATGGAGCCACCATTCCAATGGGAGAGATGGGTACTAATGCACCAAAATGTAAATAATGTGCAGGTGGGGGCAAGCACCATGGAGAAGAAAGGAAAGAGACAGAGCTTTAGAACCACCAGGCCTGAATTCAAAGCCCAGTATAGCCCTGCTAGCTGTGTAACTCTTCTTCAGAGTTGACCCACTGAGCAAATATTTATAAAGTTCTGTCCTGGGTCAAGCACTGTTCTCAGTGCTGTGGAGCCCACAATGAATGAAGCAGACAAAAAAAAAAAAAAAAAAATTGCCTTCAGGAGTCTAGAAAGGAAAACAGCTCCTAAACAAATGCACAGTCCTCCCTCAGCATTCAGTGGGAGTGGTTCCAGGGCCACGCCCTCAGCACCCAAAGGCACGATGCTCAAGAGCTTATATAAAATAGTATTTATGCATAATGTATTTAGTATATGATGTAGTATTTATACATAACCTATGCACATCTTCCATACACTTAAAATCATCTCTAGATTAAATATAGTCCCTAATATATCTAATAACTATATATACTTGCTATTCTATATTGTCTAGAGAATAATGATGAGAATAATGTTTAATATTTTTAAAAAGTTTCACCAATGACTGGTAGAATCTGTGATGTGAAAATCACAAAGCGTTGACTATATTCTTCAAAATATAAAGTAAGGGAAGGAGGTAGGGCACGGAGGGAAAGGATGCTGTTTTATGTAGAGTGGGCAGGGAGGGCTCTCTGAAGAGGTGACATTTGAGGACATGGAGAAGCTGGCTGTGTGAGTATCTAGGGGAGGAACATCCCAGCTGGAGGAGACAAGGAGGTTCCCCTGCAGTGGGACTGTGTGGCTGCTGGGAGGGCTCCAGAGTCCCAGGCAGTGAAGGAGTAGCAGCTGTCACCGTGCCTGGTTCCGAGTAGGTGCTCAACAGAGAGCCGTTATTATTTATATGCCTTTCGTGGAAGACAGGGGAGAAGTCACTTCTCACCAATTAAAATCTCTTGCAGCCTCTGTGAATTGGCAACTTTTCTACTCCCTTTCCCTCTCTGGTTTTTCTGAGTGACAAGCAGCACTCCAGCCCTCCCACCAGCCACCTCTCCTCCCCCAGGCCCAGGCTGAGGGAGCCCAGAGGAAAGTTTGACATGTGGGGGTGGTGCTGGGAGGAGGTGCATGGTGAGTGATGGCTATTAAAGGGTA
Organism: Octodon degus; assembly: GCF_000260255.1. Taxonomy (NCBI): domain Eukaryota; kingdom Metazoa; phylum Chordata; class Mammalia; order Rodentia; family Octodontidae; genus Octodon; species Octodon degus. The sequence continues at coordinate 156,404 of NW_004524636.1, forward strand.
ATGGCAGCATCCTGGATCTCTTCTCCCTCTACAACCTCACAAATTAGATGCCTTGGAAGTGCTGTACCCATCGCCAAGATGCGCTTCCATCTGGGGCAGGAAGCAACATCTGCTAAACAGCTGCATCCTGTTTAAGAGCTGGTGCTTAATTAAATTACTCCACTCCAGTATGGGCAGGCAGAGCCTAGTGGAAAGCAGTAGGCCTTGGCCCTGGCCCAGACCCAGCATACACTCTACCTCTTCCCAAGTCGATCTACGTACCTTTGCCTCACCCACAGTAGTCCCCCATGTGCCTCCTGGGCCTGCCAACCTGGATTCCGAATGGTCTCAGACAAGCCTTGCTCATCCATACTGTCCCTTTGCTTTCATTCAACTTTATCTGCCCTTCAAAAGGCCCAGCTCAAACACCATACATCCTCCACAAGGCCTTTTCCAACCCCCTAGGGACATGGAACCAACCTCCCTTGAGCTCTCCTGGTCTTTGGTGCTTTCCTTGATTGGAGTGTTCATGCCTCTGCATTGTAATTGTGGGTCCCCTGCTGTTTTGTGAGCTCCTTGTAGTTGGGAACCGTGTTTAATTCATCCTGTGATCTCAGCATTTTGCCTGAGTTCCTATCAACGTTTTCTAATTGTTCAGGTCAAAATGGAAGGAAGAAAAATGGGAAGGAGGAGAGAGAGAGAGAGAGAGAGAGAGAGAGAGAGAGAGAGAGAGACAGGTATGGAGGGACAGAGGGTTAGAAGAAAAGGGAGGAAGAAGGGATGGATGAGTACATGGCTCCTCTACCATTATTTAAACCCAAGCTACCATCATCCTCACTGGGACAAATATCATGACTTCTCACTGGTCCTCAAGCTTCCATTCTTTCTCCAAGTACTCTTTTGTACTCAGAGAACTTAGCAATCTTCAAATATGTAATTACACCTTGTCATTCCCCGGTTCAAATCTTCTAGGAGTTTCCACATTCCTCACCCTGACCTCCAAACCTCTATAGTACACAGCTGCCAACCCTGAGCTATCAATCACCTTGCTGCCCTGTGTTCTAGCTGGGAAAACTGCCTAGCTCTCACTCACCTCAGATCCTTGAATCTGCTCTTTCTTTGACCTGGATCTCACTTTCACAGCCATCAGGCTCAGGTTCAGCTCAAATGCCCCTCTTTAAAAAAACATTTCTTTACCCTCCTTAACATGCCCACCATCTTGGTCCCCAAAGCTAAAAGGACCTGTCCTAGCCCACCTGGATTTGGCTGCTAAAATCCAACCTATGTCCCAGAACATCAAACTCAGGTACAGTGAGGGTGCAGCCCATCCCCAGGGCCAGTGACAAGCCACCCTCCCCCGAGGCTCTCTCCATCAGCTGAAGATCCTTCATGAATGGGCTTGTCTGGAACTGCAGCAATTAAACCATCAGAGCAACATTGGACCATTTGTTTACTATGGCGCTTAGAGCTGGAATGGTATGTTGTTTTGACTGTTTCTATTTTCAGCTCCGTTTCCTAGGGGTAGTGGGGAGAGGGTAGGCTATGAATCCTAGTCTATTCAAGCAAAATGATGCTTCAGTGAATCCTAGAATTTCAGAGTCACAGAATAGTAGAATCATTGTCATGGAATATGAGAGTAATAAAAATCTATTATTCAGCTTCTAGGTTCCTAGATTCGAGGGATTCTAGAATTTTACTCAACAAAAATTAAAATCTTATAGTCAGACCAATTTATACTTAGAGTCTAGAGGGATGGGATCCCAGGAGACCCTATTCTCACTCTGTTGAGCTCTCCACCCCACGCCCCTCATTAGAAGAACTTACCCGAGCATCTTTTCCACATCATGCCCTTACACACTCAAAGGCTGTCGCTTCCTGCTGCTTTTCTCTTGTTCATTTCTCCTCACAGCACAGATCACCACCTGACACGCAAAGCAACACACTTCTCTATGTATTTGCTTACAGCCCGTCTCCCCCACATGTTAGATTGAGGTCAGGAACTTTATTTTGTTCACTTTAAGAGCAGTACTTAGAACAACGTCTGGCACATAGTAAAGCCAAAAGGAAAAGTGTCCATTCACTCACCCCACAAGTAGGTACTGCAGAGCCCTTCGTGCTCGCCGCTCAGGGGCGGTCTTATCTCACTATGGGAGGCAGGCTCCATTTTACAGGCTAAAAGCAATTGGTAACAAACACCCAGAGCACTGTATTCAGTGGATTCTCAGGGCTTCCCCACAGTGCAAGGGAGAAGAGAGGCAGCCATGTCCGCCAGGCCTCTAACCTTATGATAAAGAAAACTGAGGTCCAAGATCCAGGTGCACAGGGCTCAGCCAACTCGGGGTGCTGCAGCCAGGACCGGAGCCAGTGCTCCAACTAGGCCCTGCCTTCTTATCTCCTGCTGTTGCTGTATGAGCCCACATCTCTGTCCTGGTCCATGTTCACTCGTCCCCTCCTCCCTCAGCCTTCTGGCTTTCTCTCTGCCCAAGCCTTTGGGGGTTAAGGGGCCGTAGGAGTCCCTAGCCCTGAAGCTCAACCTGGGAACTCAATTCTGGAACACTGCCTGAACACACAAGCCAGTTATTTTTAAAAATCCAAAAAGAAAAGGAAGAAAGAGAAAACTCACTGCACCAGCCCCTGCATCAGCCCTGGTTGAGAGAATAGAAAGTTGAAAGGAACAAAGGGTTTCCTCAAACACGGCAGATCAAGGGCTTGGCTTATGTGGTAACCGGTAACCGACCACCGCGCTTTGTGACAGATCCTTCAGAGACTGCAGCCTCTGTTCCTGCCGCAGTCTTGGCAGGAGGGCAGGGGGAGCCGGGGACACCCTCCTCCCCTGCTCTGAGGTCGGACTGCTTACAATCCTAGACTTTGAGAACTGGGAACGCCAGGGACTCAAAGGCCCTCACAGAGCATGGAGTCCAACCTGCACACGGTCAGCTGGGCAGGCAGAAGTCCTGGAGGGCCTCAAGGTCACACGTCAGGAAGAAGAGACCAGCAATTTGCTCCATCCCCCTGCACTTAGTGTACCCATTATGGCTGCCTGGGAAAGCCTTCTCAGAAACTCTCCCACCCTTGAACATATCCTACTCTCTTCCTTCTGCAGCTTTTTATTTTTGGGGGGTTATGGAATTATGGATTCCATAATTCTCTCTCTCCCTCCCTCCCTCCCTCCCTCTCTCTCTCCTTCTCTCCTTCTCTCCTTCTTTCCTTCTCTTTCTCCCTCTCTCCCTCCTTCTGTCCCTCTCTCCCTCCTTCTCTCTCTTTCCCTCCCTCTTTCCCTCTCTCTCCCTCCCTTTCTCCCTCCCTCTCTCCCTCCCTTCCTCCTTCCCTTTCTCTCTCTCACTCCCTCTCTCCCTTCCCTCTCCCTCTCTCACTCCTTTTTCCTCCCTCTCTCCCTTCTTCTCTCTCTTTCCCTCCCTCTCTCCCTGTCTTTCCCTCCCTTTCTCCCTCTCTCCTTCCCTCTCTTTCCCTCCCTCTCTCCCTCCCTCTCTCTCTCTTCCTCCCTCCCTCTCTCTCTCCTTCCCTCTCTTTTTCCCCCTTCCTCCCCCTCCTTCCCCCTCCCTCCTCCCACCTCCTTCCCTGCCTCCCTCTCTTTCCCTCTTTCCCTCTTTCCCTCTCTCCCTCTCTCCCTCTCTCCCTCTCTCTCTTCATCCCTACCTTACCACCTCTCCTGGACCTTGCTCAACTCTTACATGTCACACAGACACATAGCCAGGCCCAGATCTGAGCTTAGCCTCAGGCTGGTCTGGCACATTTGGGGTTGGAGTGGGCTATCCTGTTACAGGGAACTGAGCCAGCCTGCTCCTTTTCTTCCTCAGAAATGATGGTTGCTTTCCTAGGAGGCAGAAGAGAAAGTCCCTGAATAGGGATTTAAAGAACTAAGCTCTGATTCCTTCTTTTTAATATTTATAAAGAGAGAAAGGGGATAATTTCAGGAAGATCATTTCAAGGCGAAAACCCACATATTTTCAATAGAATTATTCCAAAAACCCCTTTCCAGCTCATTGGAGTGTATAATTCTGTAGTTAAAGGCATGAGGCCTGGTTTCCAAGTTCCCTAAAATGATGCAGCTAAGAAAGGCCAGAAAGGAAGTGGAGGATGGGAAAGAGAGGAGGACATGCCTATGCCTAGCCATGCTGAGGCCACATACGGGCCCCAGGACGGCAGCAGCTAGACCCCCTTTTTACCCCTACCTCTGCCTGTGCCCTCAACAAACCAGCCACATTCAAGGGTAACACTATGGTCATGCACCCAGCCTGACCCAGGCAGGGCTCTCTAAGATGGATCTGCAACACCACTGTCCAAGCAGGTGCCAGCATCCAGAGTGGCCCCTGGGCACCATCTTCCTCCCCACCCCTCCTCCATCTCCTCCCTTGGTCCTCATCCTAGTCATGCAGCTGCCCCAGATGGTGAGCTGGGTGTCCCTCTTGGGTCTTCCCTCTCTCCTGCCTTTTCTAATTTGTTGCCAAGACTTGGTTCTATTGCCTTCTACCCCTAGGCTCTCCCCACCTCCATACTTTCTCTGTCAAAGCAGCTTCAGTAGCCCTGGCTTAGACCACTGGGATGGCTCTCCTAGCTTCTTGTGTATGTTCAGCCAGCCCTGGAGCCCCACTACTCTTCCTCCAAGGTGGAGGTCACATTCCCCACCCTGGCATCCATGAACAGCCACAATCTCACAATTTCATTTTCTCCTAGCCACCCTCTCACCAAATGAGTCACTCTTCTTTGTCTGCTGAAAAGCGATAAGACATTTTCCCATCCCCCAACCGAGGCCAAAGCTCTTCCCTCCCTCCACAATGGCATCCCATCACCTGTCACCTTGGCACAGTTGCACCAACCCAGGCTTAGGGCCCAGCTCAAATGCCATCCATCTACATAGCATGGACCTCATCCCTCATGATCCTCCCTGTTGTACATTATCTGTCCTTCCTTGTCACTCTGACATTTTACTTTGGACTTGAAACACACCAGGAGGCCCAAGACCAGATGGGATCCATGGCTAAGATAGAAAGAATAGGAAAGAGGTACTACTGGGACATTCTCCAAAACAAGAACAAGCTAGACTGGTTCTGCTGGGTGTTGAAAATCATACCTGGGATCCTCTGATAATAATTGCAGTTACCACGGTGATTAGCAATCTCATTGCAAAGGTCAATGACTGAGCACTTGTGACAAGTCAGATTCTGTGCTAAGTGCCTTCTGCACATCATCTCACATATTTCATGACAACCTGTGCCCTGGGGCTCATTATCATCTCAGTGGGAAGGATGAGGAAACTGAGGCTCAGAGGGGGCAGCAGCCGACATAGCATCACACTGTGAGTCAGAGAGTCAGGACTCTGGCCAGAGCAGCTCAACCTTGCAATGCCTGTGCTTAACCTCAGCCACAGGGAGAATGCTGACATCTCATTATCAGTGGGAACTGAGTGACTCAGTCTCTGGCTCATCTCACTAAAGGGAGTCAAAATCTGGGAGGCCACAGCCCCATGACTCCCTTGGGCCCCACTTTCCCATCTCAACTGATCAGTTCCCATTTGACAAACTTTTCAGCAACTGGCTGGTTCAGCATGTCTTCCTTTCCCCACAGAAAGGCTCTCTGGGAAAGGCAGCGGCCTGAACTCCAAAAGCCCATGGGGGCCTGGGATGGGGGTATGCATCTGTAACCCCAGGCTCAGGCAAGAGGATTACCACAAGTTCAAGGCCAGTCTAGGCTATATAATAAGATCTTGACCCCCCAAAAAAGAAGCACATGAGGACAAAGGTGTGCCTGCCCCCTCACTTAACCCAGCACTAGGCTTGGGGAGGCTTGGCTTGGGCTGTGTTCTGGTCCACCTATGAAAGTCCTTGGGGGTACACCAGGCTCTTCCCACAGAGCTACCCTCCTCCTTCACCCCTGCCAGTCCTGCTCTGAATTCCCAGGTTCTAGCTTCAGCCAGATATCTCCACCAGCCCTGCACTTGTCTACTTCTGCTCTAGGCCTCATCTACGTAGCAGTGTCGTCATGTGAAACAAACCCCACAAGGATTCTCTAGCTCTTAAAACCCTCCCTGGGTTCCAATCCAGTCAGAAGAAATCCCAAGCTGCTCTTCCTGGTCCTTCCCAGGCACTGGCCACATCATCTTTCCAGGGACACCCAGGACATGCTGAGTTCCTTTCCACCTCAGGGGCTTTGCTCTTGATCTTTCCATAATTTCTTACCTGGATTCATCCTTCTGCTCTTTCAGCCCAAAAGTCACCTCTTTTCAGATCCCAGGGATCCATGGCATCTTCCTGGTGGCAGCAAGGCTGTCTTTTCCCTGCAGTGTGTGCATTTCAATATTTCTAAATTGGTGTCCTCTGGAGAAGTGACAGCAGCCAACGTACAAACTAGAAAACTCCAAGCTCTTGCTCCTGCATGGAAGTATCACACAAACAGCCAGAAATGAAATAAACTAATATAGAAGCTCTAGAAAACAGCCAAAGGTTTGGAGCATTCAAGTGAACATCCAACTAAGAAAAGGCTACCTTTAAGAAAAGTTCTACATTTGTACTTGTTTAAACCCCACCCTTCCCCGCCACAGCTGAAGCCTGGGTTTGGAGGCAGCAGCAGCCATGTTCCTATTCTCCTCCCTTGAACCAAAAAGAGAGTGACTTACTCACTCTAGCCTGTGGCAGCACTGCCTGAAAGACTACAGTCCATTTATTCTAACTCCCGTCTCAGGCAGGGAGCCATGGTGGGCACTGCTGATGATGAAAGCGTCCAGAGACAATGGAGCCAGGCACTTAAGGCAAGAGACTAGGGGTGCACGCAGTAGAGCATCCATGGGGGCTAGGGGAAGATTCTAGAAGATTAAGATTCTCAAAGCTGCTGTGGGAGGGGTACAGCTGGGAAAGCCACCTGCAGACTCAGGCAGGACGTCTGCTCAGAAAACACCTGAGGACCTTTAAACTTTACCTTATGACAAAGACAGGGCAGAGGGTGTTTCTGTAATCCCCCAATTTTCAACAAAAGAATCATAAGAAACAGAAAATTTGGTTCAAGCACAAGAATAAAAACAATTAGCCAAAACTGTCCCCCAGGAAGCCAAGTTGGCCTTACTAGAGAAAGACTTTAAAACAATTGTCTAAAATATGCTCCTAGCATACAGCAACTTCTCTTGCCTGCTGGATTATGCTCTTTGTTATTTCCTATATGCTACGTCTGGAGGTATTAGAATATTTTGAATTTGTGTAACAGGAAAATATTTTACTTTTTGTTTTCAAAGATATGTTTGCTAAGTTTAAAATTCAATGAGGACAGATTTTTTTCCAGTGTTTGAATTAATTAGTCTAGTCTCATGCACACTTAGTCTTTATTTTCTCTCTCTAATGTGGAACAAGATGCTATTTAATTTTGATCTTCCAGAGCTATTTCTTTATGTGTATGCTTTAATGATTTTTTCTTTATGATAACTTTTGGACAATATCATTTTTGTGTTTCTTGGTATGATTTTATTCAAATTTCTTGTGCAAAAAGTTCATTTTTCTTGCAATTGTGGTGCTATAATTTCAACTAAATTCAGAAATTTTAAATCTTAAAATATTTATTGCCTACCCCTTTCTACTTTGAGAATTCTAAGTATATGAATATAAGTTTCTTGATTCTGGGACAGAGTGAACTATTATGTGACTGATCTGTAAATTCTTCATTTTTATTTTGGACAATTTTTACTGTTATATTCATCTAAGTTTGTAAATCATTTATTTACAATGTGTAGTCTATTATTAATCTCATTCTATGTATGCATCTCAGAAATATTTCTCTAAAATTCGCTCCTTACATCTTATATCTTTCACATTTCAATATTTGTCTACAATTTTTAATATGCTATATAATTACTGATTTTCAATAAAGCTAATGAGAGAAAAAAATTAAAAATAAAATAAAATAAACCTAAAAAAAATAAAATATGTTCCTAGAGTTAAGAGGAAACATAGAAAAAGGAATCAGGAGACAGATATATTAACAAAATAATATGGTCAACAAAGAGATAGAAGCAATGAATACTGAAAGCAAAATTATTATAAATCTATGTTAGTTGATGTACTATATATGAAGACATACTTTTTGACATCAATAATGTAAAGTAAGAGATGGCAGAGCTGAACAGGAACAGAATTTCTCATGCAACTGAAATTTAAATTGATATCAATTCAAATAAGATTATTGTAAATATAACATAGTATATGTAATCCCCAGAATAACCATAAAGAAATATCTGTATTTTATAGATATTTCTAGTTATCATTAAAACATTTCTATCTAGTGCTTACAGAATATATCTTAAATATCTATAGGCTATGCACAAAAGGAAATGCAGAGGGAGTAAAACACATCCTTAGGAAAAAATCAACTAAACACAAGGTGGTAGTGGAGGAAATGAAGTACAAAAAACACTGTGCGGCATGCAGAAAACATGAAGAAACCAAAGAATAAAATGGCAAACGTAATCATCAGTAATTTGTTTAAATGTAAATGGATTACACTTTCAAATAAAAAGGCATAAAATGGTAGATGAATTAAATTATGAAAATGTCAGAAAAGAAAAAGAAAAAATAGGGGCTGGGGAGATGGCTCAGTAGAATAAGTGCTTCTCTGGCAAGCGCAAGGGCCTGAATTCAATCCCCAGTTCTGCTAAAAAAAAAAAAAAAAAAAAAAAAAATCTAAGTATATGTCGTCTACCCAAGACTCACTTTAGATTTAAAGATGTAAATAGATTGAAAGTGAAAGGATGGGAAAAGGTATTCCACGCAAATAGTAACCCAAAGGGCTCTGGTGTGGCTGTAATAATGTCATACAAAATAAGCTCTAAGTCAAACACAGTAGTAGGAGGCAGGTGTTACTTACCTATCTGCCAGTTGTAAGCACGTGCACCCCAACCAGCCCAGCTCTGATGTGTCCTGCTCCTGGCCTACGTGTTCCTCACAACTAAGAACTGGACTTGGTTTGCAAATTTCTTTCCTCTAGTTCAATTCCCAGTATCCCCAGGAGGTCACTATGAGGAAAAGTAATAGGGTCTAGGGACAGTCGCTAAGCAGGAACACTGCCTACTGAGTGTCCTCAGCTCTCCTAGATGTACCTTCTGGGAGTTTGGGACCCTTCCTTTGTTGTCTGTGAGCCAATCACAAAGATGGGAGTGGAGGTGCTTGGGAACTATTGGCAAGTCAGCCTCCCTGGCCAGGCCTCCAGGACTGGAGATTCTGAAGCCAGGCCTCCTGGTGCTCAAGGAAGGTACCCTGTCCTGTTTGAGTAGCTGGTATGTCCTATAAGGATACTGAGAATCAGACAGGACAGGGGATGGGGTGAAGGTCACACAGCAAGCTAATGGCATGCCTGGCATTCACACCCGACAGCTTACTATTTCTCTATGAGCATTGCCCATGAGGTAATCTCTCTAAGTCATCCCCTCCCCTTCTGCTGCCCCTTTTTGTCTTCCCGTTTTCAAACCATTTGCTGTCTCCTACCAGACAAGGCTCTTCAGGACTTTTCTGGATGTATAAGTTATACCTTCTTATTGAATTCCTGTGAAGAAGTGCCCCTAAAAGCCCTGTTTTACAGGTGATCAGCCAGTGAGGCAATGCAGGGTTAGAGCCCAGCCCAGCCTCCTAACTCCAGGCTCCAGGGCCTTATCTGCCCTCAAAACTATCAAGAGATTTGTTTTAGTAAAATCCATTGTGCCACAAATGAAAGAGGGTCCCTTTTCCTCCACAGCCACGCCATCATTTGTTATTGTTTGATTCCTTAATCACAGCCATTCTTCTTGGAATAAGATGGAATTTTTTTTTTTTTTTTCACTAGCGATCAAACTCAAAACTTGGTGTTTGCTAAGGCAGATGCTTAAGGCACTGAGCTATCTCCCCTACCCAAGAAGGAATTTTAAGGCTCTTTTATTTGCATTTCTCTATTGACCAGCGATGTTGAGCCTTTTTTTCACATATTTGTTCACCATCAGTATTTCTTCCTCTGTAAAGTATCTGTTCATTTCTATTGCCCATTTCTTGTCTGGATCTCTAATTTTAGGTAATTTATAATTTCTTTTTTTAGTTCTTCATGTATTCTAGATATTAGTTCTCTAAGGAGTAGCTGGCAAATTTTTTTTCACCATTTTGTACTTGTCTTTTCATTCTACTGATGAATACTTTTGCTATACAGAAGCTTTTTTATTGGTGGGGACATAAGCTAGTATAACAATTAGGGAAGTCAATATTTCCTAAAGAGCCACAATTAGAAACGGCACAGTAATCCCCCTGCTAGGTGTCTTCCCCAAAGTGCTTAAGTAATCGCACTGTGGCAATACGGGTACACCAGTGTCTACAGCAGCACAGTGCACACTAGCTAAATCCTGGAGGCGGCCTGTACACCCATTAGCACACCATCAGATAAAGAAAGTTGTTCCATATATAATGGAATCCTATCTATGAAGAATAAAAAATCTGATGTATTTGTAGGAAAATGGATGTACCTGGAAAATGTTTAGTAAAGTAAACCAGACACCCAAGCTTAAATCATGTGGTACCCCTCATTCAGTGAGGCTGAGTACAAATGCTGAGAATCACAAAGGATAGGTAGAAAGAGGTAAGGAGCTATAGACCAAGGGAATGAAGGTGAGGGGTGAGAAGAAGGGGAGGAAAAAATAAGTACCATGAGAATGTGCCACGTTTAGAAACTGAACAACCTCAAAATTAATGTAAACATTATATACTATAGCACAAGCTAAGGTTAGTAATATTGACACAAATGAAAAATGGGCCAAGTGTGGTGGTGCACGCCTGTAATCCCAGCACTCAGGAGGCTGAGGCAGGAGGACTGCCACATATTCAAAGCCAGCCTGGGCTACATAGTGAGTTCAGGGGCAGCCTGAACTACACAGCAAGACCCTGCCCACCTTACCGAAAAAAAAGAATGAAAAATGGGATAAGGAAATTGGAAGGAGAAGGGAGAAACAGGAAAAGAAGTGATTTTTAAAAAGAGGGAACAAACTATCATATGTACATATGTAACTACTCCCCAAGATGACTATAAACTGCATAGACTGTAAATATGTACTAATAATTTTTTTTTTTAATCCATCAGGCCTACTCCAGCTTCCTAAGAAAACCTCCCACCACAAGGGCTACTGCTTCCTTTTGCTTTGTGGATTTCCTCTTTCATCTCAGGAAGGCCTTGAAATATGGCTGTTACTGCCTGAGGTGGAGCCTGCCGCAGGGTGAGGCCAGACACCCAGCCTGAAGCTTAGGGTACCTGCGGGAGTGCCCAGCCAGGAAGACCTCGCTTTCACAAGCTCAGGGAGGGTACTTGGCAGTTGCTTTGTGCTGAACTAAAGGCTTGACAGGTGCTGTCTCAAATGCAAGCTCACTATGCACAATAAGGTCAAAACCCTCCCCCAAGTTCTGCAGTGGAAAACATGGACACAAGGGGAAGGGCTTGCACAAGAGCACATTTAGATATGGCTTGTCACACTGATACTCTTTTGAAGACTTGGTCTCCAAGTAATGACACTGAGTGCTGAGGCCGCACCTGCATGACAGGGCTAGTGTCATTCCCACAGAGAAGATGAGTTATCATGAGAGGATGTTGTTATGGAGCACGAGGTCCCCCTGTGCCTGCCTTCCCCTGCAGGTCCCTACTTCCTATTTCTTCTCCAAACACAGAGCAGCACAAGGCCCTCACAGCAAGCTGAGCAGACGCCGGTGTCACACTTCTGAAGCTCCCTGCCTCCAGAACTGTGAGCTCCATGAATTCGTTTCTATATAAATCACCCAAGCTAAGGGGTCCTGCTATAACAGAAAACCAACCAAGACAAGCACTCTGAGCATGTGTGAGAGTGGGGCTTCCCACAGCTTCTTCTCCCAGGGAGGAAAGGTTCAGGATATTTTGGATCTGGCCACCTGTTCAAGGTCTACTTCTGGAGGGGACTGACCCACACAGGGAAGGGGCATAACTGAGATAACGGGGGTCTGGCTGAGGTCTGGATGTGGGCAGAGGAGCTCAGGATTTAGTACTTCCTCAGCAATCACAACCAGCACTGTGTCAGCCATGGATCCCAGAGGGAGGGAGGTTGGGGCCTGGCATCTTAGGGGGCAGTGAGCAGCCAGTGGAAAGCCCCCTCCCCTCCCACTATAGGGCCTGGCACTCACCCTGGTGGCTGATCCTCTTACTTTGCCTGTAAGTGAGGAAGCTGTTTACTCCCAGAAAGTCATTTATTCCCTGATAAGATCAAACTCATTGTTGAGGAGAATTCTCACTTCCTGTCAGAACAGAAGCAAAGGCATTCAGAGCCTCATTAACACACAATGGAGCAAGGCCAGGAGGACCACACTGTCCATCAGTTCCTGTTGTAAAAATGGGAAACTGAGGTCCAGAGCAGGGAAAGAACATTGCAGGAGTCAGTGCTAGAGGTGAGCCCAAATCCGGACCCAGTTTCCAAGGCCAGTCATCATCCTCTACCCCCCAGAGCACCCCACAATTCCACCAAGCTGCCTCTTGAATTCAAGATTGAACATACCACCGTAAGAGAACACGCTAATGAAACATTTCAATATGATACTGAGATTGTATTTTAATGTAATGGTTGAATATACTATTACAATGTTGCGTTCAAGTATTATGTTCTAACAGATTAATATTCCAATTTATACATGTTAGCACAATTCTAACCAAATTTCAATCTAACTCTCAAAAACAACATACTCTCCTAACACGTAGTGTTATGTAGCATCCTAGTACAACATCATGAGATACTGAAACACAACATTCTAATCTAGGCAGCTCACACAATATGACGCTTCTCTGTTAGTTGAACACAAGTCTAACACAATACTCTAAGATAACTTCCTAAATTATTACTTTAATATCAGGAACTCTGGGATGTTAAGCCCCTAGAATTTCCATCTGACAAAGCAAGGCCAACTCCTAGTCATCAAGTTACACTGCATCTGGCCATAGCCACCCCGTTTCTGAGGCCACGGCCACTCCCACAGTTCTGTGTACCCCAGGTCCCAGGCCACACAGACCCAGCTGCCCACCTTATAGAGGCCACATCCTTGCCAAGTCCTGGGTGGGAATCATAGACCCCTTGTGCCACCACCTCCAGCCTTCCCCAAACCCTCTGCTTCTATGTGCTGGGGAGGGAAAGAGACGACACCAATTCAGATCCCACTCTGAGCACACTGTCACAGGTTTTCCTTGCCGCCAGGTCTGTAAAGAGGGAGATAGTGTTAACTTTTTCATGGCCTGGGAGACCACAGGATGCTGCCTCCCCACCACCACCACTACCACCACCTCCCATCCCACTGCAACTTCCAGCCATACAGCTGCCTTACCTATCAGGAAGCTGCCACTCTCATCCAGCGCTCCTGTACTTTCTGGTTCAGGGAACTGTGTCCCCCAACCCCCACCCTGTTCCCTACCAATCATCCCATCTCTTTCTGAGTCCCTTCCTGCTGTGGAGTCTCCTCCCTCAAGTGACCCCAGGACTAGGATGTCTCCAACAGCAACCTCCCCTGACAGACTCTGTTCCCTGTGTTGATTTTTTTCCTGGTACCTGTAGTCACCAGATGAGCACCTTGATTTGTCCTTTTCCACCCTTCAACCATGTTCTCCTCTAAACCAGCCCCTAGGCTCACCTGTGAAGCTGTGTAAATCCCAACGCTTCCCCACAGACCCAAGTTGGGGTGGCCAGAGTGGGCTCCCCAAAAGATCCTGTCATGCCCTAAGGCCAAAAGCTATGTGCTCAATCACTGCACCCTGGGGCCAGCAACTCTTCTACCTTGGATCGCAGGTTCTGGCAATGGAGCCTGATAGACAGCAGGTACTCAATAAATATCTGTCAGATGACTAAACTATTCAACAGAGCAGATCCATTTTTTAAAATTTCCATGTGGCAAAAAAATTAAACAACACAAAAAATTTCCCAAGAATATGTGAATTTTAGGCCAGGGAGATAGTTCAGCAGCATAAGCACCTGCCTGGCAAACACAAGGTCCTGAGTTAAATCCCCAGTACAAAAACATAAAAGTGAATTTCCTCCTTCTTTAAGTCAAGCTGTCTTAAAAGCAAGGCAGTATCGCCTGGGGAGGGTAGAGAAGGGCCTTCTCTGCAGAAGGTACAGCATAGGCAAAGGCCAGGGAGTATGGCCCAGCGGGGGTCTTGAGTGTTTTCACCTTGGAGACTCTCTTACCATCTCTTTAGGGAGCAGTTGAAGTTGGAAATTCACCACACAGGGGTAGGGGGCAAGGCAAAGCTCCTCTGAGAACAAAGAGCCTGAGGCAATCCATATGGACCCTGAGACAACCTAAGCAATGGGTTGCTAGGCAAAGTAGTGTCACATGACACCAACCTGCCAAATGTATAGATGCTACTATGGTAGTTGAGCACACCAGCTGAGTAGTTGAGCAGTTCCTTTCCCCCATCCAAAGAGCTCCTCAGCTTTGTGTCTCTTGTCTTTATTTCTCCATCCTTCCCCACCCCGCCCCAAGACTTCAAGAGCTGTGCAGGCCACAGCACATCTCCCTCTAAATCTACCAGCCTGAGCCACCAATGGTGTTGCTGAGTTCCCCTCCAGAGTATCTCTACTCCTCAGAGGTTCAGAGTTGCTATCTCTGAATGAGACATGGTATTCTAAGCTTCAAAAGAGATAATAGATGTAAAGTGACATGCAAATCAAAGAGCTGTGCATCATAGCATCTAAATTGCCCTCTCTGTGCCAGGCATGTGAAAAGCTACAGATGAACTATTACTGAACTATTTTTGCATAAGGGTAAACGAAGACTCCCAGAGGTGAGGTGATTCACTCAGGGCCACCTTAACCTCTATCCAAACCCAACACTTTCACCTCCAAGGGCTGTGGAAACAGCAGATACAGGGACCCTCAGCCTCACAATTTCCAAGTCTGTGGCATTTGAGAATTCCCACCTGTAAGAGGACTAGGTGGCCAGGACAGGAGAGATGTTCTGCTTTCCTGACTTGTTTCTCCCCCCACTGAATTGTTTGCCAAGAAGAGGGTGGAGGTGGCTGGTGGCTGGTGGCTGGAGCCTGGGCCACCCAGTCACGGGGTGGCCTTGTCTGATTGCCAGCCAATCCCAGCAGCCAGAGCTGGCGTTGGAAAGGCCTTGGCCCATCTTGCCAGGACACTCTATCTTTGTCCCAGGACACAAAAGGGGCCTTGTCGTGGCCCAGCAGTGCTGATTCCACATGCTCCCGACTGCCCCAGCCCCTCTGCCTCGAGAAAGGCCCACTTTGTCGAGTCAAAAGACTAACTTGTTTCTTTTTCATCAAAACGTGTTGACTGACCTGGTTGATTTATCTTGGGAAAGTGGAGGGTGAAGGAGGGGAATGAGGTAACCAAGACAGGCACCATCAAGAAAACGGTGTAACTGTGCCTGACCTGGGCAAGGGGTACTCAGCTCCTACCGAGATGGAGGACTGCATATTAAATGCAATTTCAGGGGAGCTGGACAGCCTTCCGGGCTCTACTATTCATCATTAACTATTCATTTCTTTGGCTTTAACCTATGAAGACAGCTAAAAATAAAAATTCTCTTTGAATAGGAGTGCCACGTTATTGCACCCAAGTGTGAATTAGTTTTCCAAGAATAGGAGGTGTGTCAGTAATGGGAGACAGCAAGCAGCAGATGTGGGGCCACTAAGAGCTAAGAATGGGGCTAGGAGAGAGGAAGACAGTAGTGTGGCGAATCGAGGGAGGGAGGAAATAAAGGCAGACCTTTGCACTGGCAAATTTGCCTTAGGATGGTCCCTTTCCCTGCCCACTCACCAACACCATGGCTCAGATTTTGCACTGTTGTTCATTTCTTTGCTCACTCAGGCAGTATTTACTGAGCACCTGGGCTGAACTGGGGGCTCAAGCAGTGGCAGGATAAGCCACTGCCTCCAAGAAGCACATGCTTCAGGACAGGCAAGCCAGCCAAGGAACGCAACCACTCCTGGGGAGGCTGTGCACTGAGGGACAAGGCAGTGTGTGTTGGGCTGGGCCTGGGGGAATGCTGGGCCAGGTTCCCTGGTTTCTACTGGCTGAGATGGAAGGACTGAGGCATCTGGTCCTAAAGATGCTGGGGACAAGCATTCAGGCAGAGGGAATGGCACACACATAGGTGCCAGATGTGACCCATGTGGGTTCCAGCAGACAAAGGAAGAGGCCAAAAAGATAGGCTTCACCATGTACATGGAGGATCCAGGGCTGCAGGCTTGATGGCTCTGGGTCAAGTGTTCCAGTTTTTAGACTAAGATGAAAACTATGGAAAGGAAGAAAGGAATGACATAATCTACATCATTTTTATTTTGTTTTGTTTTTGCAATACTGGGATGGAACCCAGGCTTTTCACTGAGGTGCACCTCTCCAGGCCTTTTAAAAATATTTATTTTTTAAAAAAATATTTATTTTATGTTATGTTATTTTATCCTATCCTATCCTATCCTATCCTATCCCATCTTACTTTCTTTTTTTTTCCTTTTTTTTTTTTTTTTTTTTTTTTGGAACTGCGGATTGAACACAGACCCTTGTGCTTGCCAGGGAAGCACTCATTCTACTGAGCCATCTCCCCAGCCCCCATCTTACCTTATCTTAAGACACAGTCTCATGAAGTTGCCCGGGATGGCTTTCAGTTCTCAATCCTCTTTCCTCAGTCTCTTTAGTAGCTGGGATTACAGGTGTTTGCCACCATGCCAATTACTTTTTATAACTGAAAAAGCCCACCTGGCTGCTGTGATTAGAACAGGTTCGAGGAGGCTTCCATGTGACCCAGCTGAGAACTTTAAACGGCTGAGCCCCCTCCCCTTGAGGGTGAGAGGGGAGAGAGAGAACAGGGAGATATTTTAGAGCTGAAAATCCAGAGAATGAATGACTGAGCCCTTGACACAGAACTAGGATATTGGATTCCACTAAGCTTGAATATGACTCCAGAAAAATCACTTCTCCCTAGGCCTCAGTTTCCCAGTCTCTGAAGGTCCTATGAGGTGGAGCAGCTGGTGCCAAGGTCTCCTGCAACAGGACAACCAGGCCTGAGTTCTAGGGCTCCTCATGCTGTGATCCAATTACCAATCCTGGCAGCCCAGCGCAGCTGCAGAAACCTGGGGTGATGCGGTGACTCACGCATGGCCCCTCTGCTGTCAGCAGAAACTGGGACAGCCAGGGACTGAGACACGGCCAGCTGTGAGGGCTGGCAGAAGGCTGCTGCGTGGAACGGGGAGGGGCAGGCCCCAGCCCCGGGCTTCCTGATGCTTTACCACCATGGCCACCACACCCGCCCACATGGCCCAGGCTCAGCAGGGGCCCACATCCACCTCTGTGGGTGACCAGAGGCATTGTGAGGAGCATGGGCCTGCATGGCCCACTCAGTCTTCTCTGCCAAGCACCTGATGAGGTAGACACTAATGGGACCATTTTATTGATGAAGAAACTGATGCTGGGAAAGTTGTGAGTGGCAGAGCCAGGAGTCCTCCTGTGAGCTTTGACTATTTCTTTCCATCCTCTATTTATTGCCCAAGGATGCAGTGGATGGGTGTGAAAGAGAAAGGAAGACAAGCTATGTTTAGTAAATATAGAAATTCACACCCTCATGTTTTGTCAGGCCTGGGGACTTTCAGACAAAGGTATCTTCTATTTGTAGTCTTTTTGCAATGTGCAAAAGCCACCTGGCCATTGTTAACAGCTCTTTTGCTGCTCATTTATTCATCTGCTATTGCAGCAAGTATTTATCAAAGAGCCTTGTACATGTGGGGTCAATGTGAGAGTCAAAGCAAGGGCCGCAGTCATCAACCAAAAGGGATTTCGTGCCTGACTCAGTGGCTTATAGTGAACTTAACACAGAGGGTAAAAGAAGTTTCCAGAAAAACTTGCAGAAACCATAGTCATTTTCTAATTGTGCTTTGCATAAGTGTCTCCTCCTCAGAGCTTCAGTCTCCTCTAGTGAAGTGGGTGGCCAGAGTGCCTTCCTCCTGAGGCTGTGTAAGGGCTAAATGAAACACAGGTGTACGCAGCATGTGCTCCTCTAACACTGATCATTGCTGTCCCTGGTCTCCGTGTGTGCACAACTCCCACAGCCCAGCAGTGCAGAAGCTGGTGTGGTCCTCTGAGACGCAGACACCAAGCTTCTAGTAGATGTGCAGAAATGGGCAGGAGGTGGCAGCCAGTGCTTCAGACCTCAGTGCTGCTGGTCAGGTGGGCACCTGGATGGGAGAGGGAGAAGGTGAAGGGAGAAGAAGAGTCTCAGGCTACAGCACACACCCAAGGTGGTCCAACTGCTGAAGGGGAGCCCCTGAGCCAAAGTGACTTCTTGAAGGAGCCCTTCATCTCTCCAGCAACACAGGAAACAAAAGCAAAGCAAATATGAAGGAGCATCCCGGGCAGCAGCTGGGCACTCAGGGACTCAGTCACATTTCCCCAAAAGGAGACCTGAGCAGTGCATTTCACAGCTGCCTCGATAACCAGACTCAGCTCCAGAGCCACCGTGCAGCCCCCAGGAGGGAGTTCCTACAATGTTCAGAAGCCGCAGTGTGAGGAAATAAGTGGCCAAGAAGTGCACAGAGAGGATGCTGTGCCCCATCAAGACATACAGCCTGGACAAGTTTTGGATTTGGGGAGCAGAATGTGAGGGGTGCACTCAGACAGAAGGAAGCCTGTGTAAACCAAACCCAGCTAATCTGAAAGAGTGGGGCTGGAAGTACATTTGCGGCATGTGACAGTTTATCTTTTTTTAAAAAGTATTTATTTATTTATTTGTTTGTTTATTTGTTACAGGGTCTTGCTATGCAGCTTGGACTCCTAGTGATCTGCCTGTCTCAGCCTCCCCAGGTTGGGATTACAGGTGTGCACCTCCATACCTGCTTTCAGTGGCCGGCACTACACACCGGGGGTTCTGGAGCCAATATGGCATGCAGTATTGGGGATCAAACCTGGGTCCTTGCATTTTCCAGGCAGCTGCTTAGACTGCTGAGCTATCTCCCCAGCACATGAGGCAGTTCATCTGGATTGTTAGCTTGGTTGGCTTGAGAGAATAGTAAAGCAGACTTCTGGGATCACCTACACGGGCCTGTGTTCTTGGGGACTACGTCTAGGCCCTGACCTCTCCTTCTCTGGAGCTATTTCCCCTGGCGTTGTTTCCTAGCTACTGTGGAGCAAGCAGCTTTGCTTCCCCATGCTCTTCTGCTGTGATATTTCTTGGAGCCTTGGAGCCAGCTGACCATGGTCTGAATCCTCTGAACCCAGATTAAGCCTTTCTTTTAAATTGTGAGTGCCAGGGCCAGCCAAATAGTTCAGCGGCACAGGTACAAGGGCCACGTGTTCAATCCCTGGGCCTGCCTTGCACACTCCACATGGTGCTGGCCCCACACCATGCTGGCCCCACACCCAGGATGTGCTGAGAGGGCAATTAAGACTGGGCGTGGTGGCAGGCACCTGTAATCCCAGCTCTTGACAAGTTGTAAGCAGGCAGATCACTATGAGTCTGATCCAGTAGTGAGACCCTGAACACCCTGTAGACTCTTCCCTAAAATATAAATAAATAAATAAATAAATAAATAAATAAATAAATAAATAAAATTTTGAGTGTCAGGTATTTTGTCCCAGCAATACAAGAACTGACCAGTGCCCACAGTGAATCCAAATTGCACCACAGAGCCTGTTGCCAAGCCCTGGCTGAGTCAGGGAAATGCTGTCTGTTGAGGGCTCTGCCACTGTGAGAGGAAGCCTCTGGGTGCTACCTCCATTCAGAAGGGCTGTGGGTTTCTATGGAAACCTCTGCTCAAAGAGGGAAGAAATCTTCTCCCTTATCTGGTCCAACCCTCTCATTACATAGATTGAAAAGTTGAGACCCAAATGGGAGCAAGAGTGGCACTGGGCAGGGGAGATAGCTCAGTAGAATAAGTGCTTGCCTGACAAGCGCAGGGTCCTGAGTTCAATCCGTGGTACTGCAAAAAAAAAAAAAAAAAAGAAAGTGGCACAAAACCCCAGATTCCTGACTCCAAGGTAGGGCAGAGCTCTTTCCAGCCTAATCTGCTGGCAGGTACCAAGTGTCCACTCTGAAGGTCACAGGAAAGGGACGCATGCTCAGAGGAATGCATAAGACTCAGAAAGGGGACAGGGAGTCCAGAAAATGACATGGAGACTTAGAAAGGAGGCTGAGGTCAGAGAGGATATGAATGCTTACAAAGACAGAATGTCAGAGAGAAGCTGGGTGCTCAGAAAATGGGACACAGAGGTGCATGTCCCATGCTGGGTGGGGGTTGGGGGCTGGCGTGTATCCCCCACTGCAGCAGTTCTCAGAGGCAGCAGTCTCCTGTTCACCAGCCAGGCCCCACTGCACACTCACCCAGAGAGGAGGAACCAACAACACTGGACACTAGGCAGTGTGTAGGAGTTTAAAAATGGAGGGTGGCTCTGGAAAAGAGCATGTCCTCCAGCTCCGTCTGAGGGACTGCCATCTTCAGATCCTGGGTGCAAGAGCTTGGCTCCACCCCTGGGTGGGGTGAGGAGTGGCAAGACAGAGCCATAGAGGTACAGGATTCACTTCTAAAACCCTCCTCACAGCTTCATAAAGGTAATACAAGCCCAAAATGCCATTGGCAGTAGTGTTGCCAAACTCTCGCTCTCTCTTGGTCCCAGCCTTGCCTAGGGCCACTCGTATCCAGGTGTGCATCACTCAGGCCATGAGGAGGGCACGGAAAGGAGCCATCTGGGCAGGAGAGTAGCTGAGTGCAAGTGACTCCGCTTTACCCCTATCTCCCACTGCACAGGTGGGAACACTAAGACTCTCAGAGGATAGTGACGGTCCAGTGTCAGAGGCAAGTGGCCCACACCAGATGCCAGGCCAGCAAAACCACTGGTGCTTCAAGTGCCCAAAACCAGACAGATTTTGGGCCCAACTGGTTTACACACACCTGAGTCTAGACCAGGGACATACAAAAATTCCCATGCTCCTCAGCAAGGTTGTGGGTGGACACTGGTGGCAATCTCATCTTTCTTTCTTTTCTTTTCTTTTCTTTTCTTTTCTTTTCTTTTCTTTTTTTTTTTTTTTCTTTTTTGACCAGGGATCGAACATGGAACCTTGCATTTGCCAGGCAGGCACTTATGCCACTGAGCTATATCCTGGCCCATCATCTTTCAGTAAAGGAGTTTAAATCAGGTAAAGGTCACAGCAGTGCAAAACAGCAGAAGCACAACCTGAACTTGTGTGGCTGCTCCAGAACACAGTAGGTAACCACTGGCCATCCTGTCTGTTGTTTCAGCTCAGGTAATAATGCTAATTATTCCCCTGTAGTTTCTCAACGTTGGCACTGACATCGATAGGCACTATGCTAAGTGCTCTACATAAAACGCATTCATTCACTCATCCATTCATCCAACACCTACTACATGCCAGGCACTGTTCTAGATGCTCAGCATTCAGCAGTCAGAAAGAGTCAGGACACCTACCTCATGTTTTATTCCTCACCCAAGGTAGGTATTTTTATCACAAGTGTATGTGAGGCAAACAGAAGCAGGGTCACTGCTCAAGGTCACACAGCTGGAAGCGCAAGGCCCAACTTTGAATTGGGCCTGGCTGACACCTCATCCTCTGTGCTTCCAACAACATCCCCAGAGGGTCTGCGCTGACTTCTAGCCAGGGTTTGAACCCTTCTTGACACTGAACATGCCATTCCACACAGCCTTGTGTCCATGTGGCAAGAGGGGCTGACAGCCCCACCCATAGAAGTCATCCTAATTCCTCCCCCTCCCAGCTCTGGCGGCCATGCCTCCTCACACTGCATAGACATCAGAGCTGACGGCACCCCTCCGCCTCTTCTGGATGTTATTTTTGCTCCAGTCTGCAAAAGAAAAAACCCAGGGATCCAAGAGGTGAAATGATTCAGCCAAAGCAGTGACCCGATCAGAATTTGAGCCCAGCTCCAACTGCCTCGAAGCAGTAACAGTCAGGGGCCCAGCAAGAGCAGACAGCATCCCAGGTTGGGCCATTTGATTAGAGTTTAATGAAGGGGTGACTTATAAAGGGACAGGAAGGCTACAGGGAGCCACAAAGGGCACTGCACAACCCAGGGGAGAAATCAAGAGAAGTTACAATCACCTGGGGACAGATGCAAGCCCCCAACAGGAGCTGTAGGCCTTGTTTGGAGGACATAGCCATCTAGAGGTGACCCGGTGGTGGGAAACTGGGAGATAAACACCCCAACCTCCCTCCTTGTACACTCCCCAGCGGGAAGCCAGTGGATAAGTGAGGTCACTGCCATAGTCCCTGAAAGGCAGCCTTCAGGACAGACTAAGGGGACAAGGTGGGAAGACCCAGAGCACACAGTGTGCAGCCACAGCTAAAGCATCCACTAATGTCCACTTGCACTGGTGCAGCGGGCTTGGCTGCACACACCAGTCAGAAGTCACGTGCGGCAGCCACATGGCTAGGACACAAACAGAACTGATTCTCCAACCTTCACCTGTGCTGGTGAACTACAGCCTATAAGCTGGCCCCTTGTTTGGGTAACTAAAGTTGCAAGGGGACAAGGCACAGCCTCACAACCATTTGTTTACCTTCTGGCTTCCTCCTTGCTTCCACAGCAGAGCTGCAGAGCTGCGACCAGCCTGGTATGTGCATTCCCTGGCCAAGAAAGTTGGCCGGACCCTGGCTGCTGAAAGCAAAGGTTTGCTTCTCCCTCGTGGTCCACATCCACCTCCTGCTAGCGCAGCCCTGTTCCAAAGCAGTCCCAGTCAGGTACTCACTCCAGTGAGCCCTCCTGGAAAGCAGGTACCTGTCTCCCGGCAAGGGACAGACACAGCAAATTGCTCACCAGCTCTCAGGGGTCCCTCAAGAAAGAAGCACACCTCACTGCTGCCAGCAAATCTTGGCCTAAAGCAAGGGCTAGACCATGCCTGACTTCAAGTGAGCAGGAAAGCATAGCCCTACCAACAGCCCTATATGAGGAGACCCAGAGAGGGATCAGAGGGCTGACAGCGACACTGACAGCCACAGGATGTGAACACAGCAAGAGGTCGTAAAACAAAGGAATGAGGACACTGCCTGTCCTCTCCCAAACTTCTCAGCCTCCCTACTGTGTGTACATGGGCTGGAGCCAGTGATGTCGACAGCATCCCGGAGGAGGGGAAGAAATCACAGGCAGCCCAGTGGACTCCCACCCTTTATTGTGGACTCCGTAGAAACAAAGGCCCAAAGGCTCCTAGGAGCTCTGACCACACAGCTGCTCCTTTCCCCTGGCCTTGGTCTTGAGTGGAATGTGGAGGGCAGGAGAACAGACCTCAAGGGCTATCCTCGCTCCCCATCAGTCCAGGGGTGAAGAGACATGGGCTCCCCTCTGGGCTCCACTTTCCCAGCTGCCACAATGTGTAGCTCTCCAGGTGAGGTCTGACGTGTGTAATCCACATCACCCAAGAGCTGATCAGAAATGAAAATTCTCATGCCCCACCTCAGTGCCACTAAACTGGAAATTCTTGTGGGGTGCAACCATCAGGGCCTTGACGAACCCCCAGGTGGTGCTGGCACTTGGTCAAGTGTGAGAATCTCTGGTAGAAAGTGCAGTCTGAACAGACTGAGAGGTGCAGAGTCCAGGCACAGCTGCCTTCTCTGTGGTCTCTGCTGTGAACTCGATTCCCACTCAGGGCCAAGCCTTGTGACCATGCTTGCTCAGAGTTCTCCAGGGCCCAGCTTTCAAACCACTCCCAGATCTCACCCTTCCTCACTACCTCCTCCACTAGGGCCTGGCCCTGGCCCCTGAGCCCTACTTGTCACCTGCTAACCCACCTACCTTCTTACTCTGCCTTCATTCCCCATGCCACACCCTCACCCCAGCAGCCTGAGGATCCTCCAAAGCACAAGTCAGATTATCCCAATCCTCTGCTCAGAGCTTCCAAAGGTTTCCCTCTTGCCTAGAAGAGTATCTTACTGGGCTGCAGCGGTCCAGTTCCAGCCATCCCCACCAACACCCACTCCCATCTGCTCCAGACACATCGACCTGCTCTCCACTACCCCCACACATCAGACACACGCCCACCTTGGGGCCTTTGCCCCAGCTGCTTCCTATACCAGGAGCCTTGTCCAGACAGCCTGCACACTGTGGCCCCCACTTCTCAAGAGTGAAAAGTTCCCTCTACTCCCAGCATCCTCCACAGCTCTCACTGCCACCTGCCCATCTGCCTGGTGGTAACAGCAATTTACCGCCTGCCTCTCTCGCCAGGGCATGAACTCTGAGAGGCCCGGGACTGTTAATTTCATCCACTGCAGCATCCATCCCAGTGCCTCAGACTTCACCTGGCCTGGAGCAAGTCCTCCATGAGTCCTTCCAAGTGCATGGGTCAGCAGGTAGGTAGGCAGATAGAAGCAAACGCTGAGTTCCCTCCTTGCCCCACTGCCAATAGACTTCACCCCAGGGCCCAGACCTTGCCTGCATGGCCACTCCCAAGGGCACACCCAAGAGTCCTACCTCAGACCCTAGGATTAAGGACCTGGATTAATTCAGGGATCCACAGGTCTGAATTTAGGTCTCTACTCTCCCACGATCTACCCCTTTGAATCAAATCACTCTCTAATCCTCATTGTTCTCATCTCTCAAATGGGTGAATGCTAATGTGTACCTTATAACTCACAGGGCTGCCACAGGGACAAAATAAAGTGCACAGAAAGGATTTGATATCTCCTAAGCACTCATTACTTGGGCATCTTCTTTGCCACTTTTGCCTCCCTCTCAGTTTGGCCAGTATCCCAAACCTTGTGGGTAGAGATAGGATTTCTTGGGCTTATCATGAGCCACAGAGAAAGAGGAGATTTGGGTTCCAATTTTCCCAGCAACCATCTTGCTACATGATTCTGTCCCCTGCTAGCCCTTTCAGGACCTCAATTTTCCTGTCTCAGTCATAGCAGGGAATGGCAGGAGGGAGTCTCTGGTCATTTCTGTGTGTCTCTCCATGTCCTTCTTGGATTCCAAGCTGCACTCATCAAAGCCTCTTCATGGTCCGCACCATGGAGAACCTCAGACCGAGCTGGCTCAGGCCTGCACACCGCTGGCCCCCACCAACTTCAGTAAGTCTAGGGATAGGACAGCGAGAGCCCTGACTGGTTCAGAGGCAGGACTAGGGTGTGACTGAGAACACCTGAGCCCAATTGCTTGGGTAATTTGAGGCCAGTCTCTTAGGCTAGTAGGTCTTAGTGCCTTGTCTGTAAAATGGGAATGATTATAATTTGTGAGGATAAAACAAATTGCTGCATGTAAAGTGCTGAGATAAGTCCTTGGCTCAGAATAAGCGCAGTTATCTTAATAGCCATTATTATTATCCACATCCTGGTGTTGGACCAGGATCCATGCTGGTTCCACTGGATGTGTTTTTCACAGAAATTTTATGGCATTTCATCCCTATTTTAGAGATAAGCAAGTTTGGCTCCAAGTTTGTCCCATCTCACATAGGTTGCAGATCTGAGCTGAATTTGAACCCAGTGTCCTTGTGGGCCTGGAACTTTGCCCTCACCATGCTGCTCCCTGGCTCCAGTACTGATGAGAAAACTGAGGCTGTGAGAGCTTATCCAAGGCTCAAGTCCTTCTGGGTCCTCCCACTGAGGGCATTCTGTGAGCCAGGCAGTATCAGATACAGAGGCAGAATACAGAGCCATTTCTGCTCCCGCTCAGAGCAGGAAGCCAAGGCTGCCCAAGCTGAGATGCAGAGGCTGAGCACAGGCCTGGAACTCACCAGGTGGATGACCAGGTCTCCCCACACCCACAAGCAGCCAGTCCCTCCACCAACCTAACAGCCCCCATTACCCCTCCCATCTCTCTGCTTTATGACCTGTTTTATGAGCAAGAGGCCTGACGGCTTTCCACGTTGCCATGGAAACCAGCCCAGCTCAGGCTCCACAGCTTGATCTGGGATTGGCGATTTAAAGTCAGGAGCTGATCCTGGGCCCCACATGGGGGCCGAGCTTGGGATCTGTGGGCCCCAGGGAATGTGCAGGCCTCCCTGCCTTTTCCCTCTACTCTTGCTCCCCAGTTCCCCTGGTACTGAAGGACCTCACAGCCAGGAGATGAAGGGACCTTAGAGTCTGGAGAGGTCTGGGACAGACAGGAAAATGAGAGGAGCCTCAGAATGGGGCTCTGAGTGTGACAGAGCTAGCTGTGGACCCACAAGCTCAGAGATATAGAGACACAAGACAGCCAACAGGAAGGGCTTCACAACATGCACACAGATACACACAGAAACAGACATTCACATAGCAGCAGCCACCCAAATCCACAGGTATGCACAGTGGCCCACAAATGCACAGAGGGCACTTAGACACCCACAGACACATGCAGACACTGCTCACAGTTGTGTGACCCAGACCCACCACCTGACCTCTCGTCAGCTCATCATCTATCACAAGGGTGTCATGATGGGAATGTGTGAGAACAGGCAGGAATAGAAGATGAGCATTCAGCTCACCCAGCCACCCAGTATTGAGCACCTACTGTGTGCCTGGTGTCTTCTCTGAGCTTCAAGAAGTGAGCTAACAAGGATCTGCTCTCAGGAATCTGATCCAGTTGAAAAGCAACAAAGAAACACACTGACCAAACAAGTTTGAGATGTGGGACTTGCCGGGGGAAACAATGAAACACAGTAAGAGTGACTAGGTGGGGAGATAGGATAAGCAGGGAAGGTTTCTCTGAGGTGGTGACTTTAGCCTGAGACTGAGAGATAGCCAGTGAAGATTAGAGAGGAGAGCATGTTGGTAGAACGTGCAAAAGTCCTGAGGTCAGAATGGAGCTCTACATATCCAGGGAGCCTGAGGAGGCAATGTGGCTGCCCCAGAGGAAGCTTGATGGCAGGTCAGGCTGAGCCCTGAAGGTCAAGTTATGGACTGTGGGCTTCATTCCACATGACATGGGACCCAGCAAAGGCTTTCCACCAACAGATGACCTGGTCAGCTTCATTTCAACCAGTCTGCTTTGGCTGTTAGAAGAACTCCTTGGATGGGACCAGACCGGACAGGGGGACCTGGTGGGGTCTGTGCATCATGCAAGGAATAGCTGACTGCAGCCTGGGCCAGGAGGTGGCTGTGGCAGAGCACAGTCCTTGAAATTATGCATTTAGTGTGTTTCTAGTTCCTGTGCTGTGCGGCACTGGGGAGTCCCAACCACATAAAGGAGTCCCAACCATATAAAGCATGCTTCTAGAAGGAAGTGAAAGGCACATGGCTTTGTGCTGGTGATGAGTGATGGAAAATGCTATGAAGAAAACCAAGGCAGGGCAGGGGAGGGAGGGAGGCAAAGTCAGGCAGGCTGGTTTGCAGTTTTAAACAGAAGAGTCAGGAAGTCTCACTGAAAAGGTGGCATTTGGATGTGGAAATGAAAAGATCTGAAGAAGGTATGGAAGTGAAATCTTGACAGAGGAAAAGCAAGTGCCCAGGCCCTGAGGCAGGATTGTGCCCAGATGCATCAAGAAAACAAGGAGGTCCACATGGCAGAGATAGTCAGCTGGTAGGGGTGGGGGAAGGGGGTAAGACGGGAAGGAGAGGTCACATGGTTCAAAGGAACCATGAACCTGGCAGCCTACAGGAGGGAGGTAGATGAGCCAGGGAAGGTGTGGATTCCACATCAGGCCCTGAACCATTTCTGCTGTTTCTGCCCAGGGAAGCAGGACTTCCTGCTCTTCCTTTGGTTTCTCGGAACTGCATCTCCCAAAAAAGTCAAAATTATAAAGAGAAGGAGAAAAAATATTCCTAGGGAAAGAAGGCTACTGAAACTGTGCACTTGTCCAGGACAGACCCAGCCCAGGTCCCAGGGACACTTTCCAGCTGTTCTGTCAGAGGTTTTCTGCCTTCCCCAAAGCAGTGCACAGCCAACAACAGCCACTCTCAGGGCTCAAAGCCTGCCTGGAGACACCTCAGCTTAATGCAGGCGACCATGGCTGAGTCCCTTGAGCTGTAGGTTGGCAAACTGGGCTTTCTGGGTGGCCAGGGTTAATTGGGGTGCTGCCTTCCCATCACTCTCCAGGGCCTGGGGATGCCCTAGATCAGATTTCCAGCTTGTTAGCATCTTGGCACAGATGGGCAGAGCCTTTGCTGGCTGAGAGCTCTCACCAGCTGCCCAGCCCTGCCTGGCAGGAGGGGGGGGGGCAGGCAGGAGGAAGTTTTCCAATGTCCTGATCCACATCCTGGTCAGCCCCAGGGCAGACCCAGGGCTCCAGGCAGTCCTGCAAGCTCTAGTACACCACAGCCTCGTGACCTGGGACAGACACTTCCCTTCCTAAGTCCTGTGTTGTAGTCTGCCCAAAGGAGGTGAGAGGCTCCATCCCCCCTGACTCCCAGGCTGAATTAAGGATGAAAGCAGAAGTGCCCTGAATCACCAGAGCTACAAGTAGACCTCTACGTGTCACTTGGAGGGATCTGCAGGACTAGTCATTCAATGCCGTGCACAGAATGGCCACTGTGCTGGCCTCCTAAGATTTTTTCACATAAAATGCAAGGCCAGAGAAGTATGTATCACCTAATAATTTCAGTTCTGGCTGTGTACTCAAAAGAATCAAGAGCAGAATCTCAAGAAAATAGTCGCACTCCTCTGTTCATTGCAGGGCTATGCGCAAAAGCCCCAAGGAGGAAAAACTCAAGTGCCCATCACCATTGAATACATAAACGAAATGTACTCTGTACAAACAATGGAATATTAGTCAGCCTTACAAAGGAAGGAAATTTGGACGCAAGCCACCACGTGAATAAACTGAGGGGACATTATGCTAAGTGAAATAAGCTGCTCACAGAAGGATAAATACTGAGCGATTCCACTTACATGCAGTATCTAGACCAGACCAATCCATAGCAGCAGAAAGTAGAATGGTGGTTGGCAGGGGCTGGGGGAAGTGGAGAGTGAGTGTTTAACAAGTTACTGAGTTTCAGTTTTGAAAGATTAAAAAGAAGTTCAAGAGATGGATGTTGGGCATGACTACGCCACAATGTGAGTACTTAGCACCACTGAGTTGTGTGCTTAAAAATAGTTAAAATGCTAAATTCTATGTGATGGATATTTTACAATAATAAAAAAAATTGCACTGAAGGGAAAAATATAAAACCATCATGCAGGCCTCTGCTCAGTGCCTCCCTTCTGGGGTGCCATCATTGCCCCCCTTGTTGCAGCCCAAAGCCACCTTCTGTATCCCCACCTGCCCATGGTGGGCTCATCTCTTATGCCCTCCTCTCACCTGCTGGCTCCAGTCAGCTGGCCTCCTTGCTCTTTTTCCACTAAACTTCTGCCAGCCTTAGGGCTGGGGCACTGCTGTCCCCTCTGCCACAAATGAGGTGACACCACATGGAAGCTGGGGAGCTCATTCTCTCCTTCAGCCTGGGTCGAGGGCCTCCTCTTTCAAGGGGCTTCCTAGACCAAAGTCCTAGCCCACTCCAGACTCCTTCATCCCAATTGAGAATGTTCCCATCAGCACCTAGAAAAACCCACAGACTTGCACTCCTGACTCTGTAAGGTCGGAGCAGGGCTCACAGGGACTCCAGAGCAATATTCAGCACAAAGAGGCACTCTGCCAACACGAATCAAGTGAGTAGAGGATGACCCCACCGAGGGGTGCAGCCTACCTAGATATGTACATTTTGCTGTCTCTGTGCAAAGAAAAATGTACAGAAAGGCCTGGAAAGCAGTGAACTAGAGAGTGGGTGGATCGGCAGGGCCGTGGGCTGACAGGGTCCCTGGAGGGTTGCTCCTGTATCTCCTGGGACAGTCACAAGGTGCCCTTGAGAGTTTGGAACTCTAGATGGCGATGCTGTGGCTCTCCAGCTGCCAGGCAGTCTGGGCGGGGAAGCACTCTGCAAATTCTTCCTGACTCTCCCCTCCTTTGGACACCCAGAACAAATGCTAGGGCTGCATGCAATGTCCTTTCAGGGAACTGAGATTTAGTGAGGGAGAGGAACATGAGACAGCTAAAGGAAGTCTGTGGGAAAAGCACTATGCAGACACAGAAGAGGGAAGTGTGGGAAGAGAGGAAGCCGGGAGAAGCTGTAGTCTAGCATAGAGACCAGACCTGAAGGAGGAGAGGGAAGGAGCCACAGAGTCACCCAGGCAAAGGCTCTGCATTCTGGAGCCTGAACCAGAGGCCATGGATCAGAAAGTGAGCTCTGGTACTGCACAGAGCCCAGAGGGCAAAGTCACCTGCCTCCAGGCTGAGTTAGGGCCCTTTACAGCAAAGGGCCTGACATTCCTCCCTAGGAGGAAACTGTCAGGGCAAGAGCCCATAGCCTGGAGCTCCAGGGCCTATGTCAAATCCCAGGCACTGGGCCAGGCTGGGGGCCAATCCCATGGGGCACCCCACCCTCTGGGAGCTGCCACTCTAACAGAGGAGAAGACTGCTCTCTGTTCCTGGGTGTATGTCTGGGCAGGCGACAGTCTCAGCACACATGCACACTGTATGTTCCTACCTTTGTTTCTTTTTTATCTTTATTGAGAAATAAATATTAATGAGACAGTTTCACAGCTGATTAATAGGACAGTTTTGATAATCAGTACACTGTACATTGTTATCTTCTTAGTGGTTATCCATAGTATAAGAAGCAGACAGGATATTCTGTCCAAACACTGTTAGTGCACCTCTTTCTTCTCACTGAATTAAGCGAAAGTAGCTGTAAACTTATCCTAACTATTTTGTATATATAAATACAAAATGATCTTTTGTTTGTATCTTTTTTTTTTGTCCTGTCAGAGGTGAATATTCTATTGGCATCTAAATACTATAGGTATTTGAATTCAACTAAACAATCTAACACTGTCTAGCAGTCTATAATATTAGTGGGTTATCCTCAGAAGTTATTGACTTGAGCCTTTTACAGCTCATCATATTAATATGGATTTACTTTATATACTTCATTTTTATACTTTTCTGCTGGATGGTTAAGACCAAGATATAGCAAGACCTATATACCCAGAAATGTAACTTTTGCATCTGATAAGGTCAGCCAAGTACTCTCAGGATTTATCCTGTAGCCCTGTACCTCCCTTTGTACATCCTTTTGTCAGTGTCTGACATGAGGATGAGTCACGGCCATTGCTTGACCAATTTGCTCTCTGTGAAAGCGTGAGAAAATGTTGTTTCTCTCCATGTGACTCTCCCCAGGCTCACTTTAGATCATTGAACACATTCCTCTGTGGCTCCATGATCTTCTTGATCAGAAAATTTGGAGCACAACTGAGTTACATGTTGTTACAGTACAGGTTCTCCTATGTCCCGAGTCTTCATTAACCTTGAAAGGCTAGGGCCAAAATGTTGGCTAACCATGCAGCCCTTCCTTTTCTCCAATTTTGAACTGCTAACTTAGGTTATTAACCCTCCAGAAGAGAAGCTAATTATTAACCTGCAATATATGCAGTTCGATTTACCCTATCTGTCTAAATATCAAACATTTTGGCATATCATGGAACAAGTATTTTCCATCATGTTCCTACCTTTGTGCGTCCACGGCAGTGAGTGTGGCAGTGGGAGTGGGGGTGAGTCTATACATGGCAGGTGTTTAAACAGCTGTGTTATCACCTGATTCAGGAAACTTTGTCTTCTTCACCAGTGTTTACGAAGCCCTGGGAAGGCCCCCAAGCCCATCAAGACTCACACTGGTGCCTGAATGTCTAGCCATGAGTGTGTCATTGCATGTGTGACACAGGTCTGCACAGTGGTCTGAGACCTGCTCCTATAGGATGACTACCTGTGTGGAAGGTGAGATCAGCCACATATTTGGCCTGACCTTGGGTAAATTGAATAAGCTGCTTTATTTTGACTCTCCTTCTCTATCTGTGAAATGGGAATACTAATAAAACAGAACCCATAAAGCTGCTGTGAACATCAAATGAACTAGTACCTGTGAATGCAGGGAGCAAAGTGTGGCACAGTCTTGGGGTGGCAGCACATAAGCTCTTCTGCATTTGAGTTCTGTCTTCATGTGCACACCTGTTTTGTGCCTAGCTGTCAGAGCAACACCTTCCTAAGGACTGCATGCTGGCTTTCCTGAGTATTTGCTTGTCCCCGTGTGGCCTCCTCTCCAGGTGACAGAACAAATGTGGCTGACTAGTTGCAGGCAGGGAAAGGGCCAAGGAGAAGGGGCCCCTGTCACAGTCTGGCCAGCTGGACTTTTCACAGCCCAGTGACTCTGTCCCTCCGATTGGCCAAATGGCTAGATAGACAGGCCAAGAAAGGCCTGCTCTAGGCTGCCCTGGACCTATGCCATCTCTGGTCCTGATCATAGGAACTAGGTTTGCATGCCTGAGCTCTCTCAGGATTGGGGGTCTCAGAGAGCAGGGTTAGGGTCACCTCTATGTCCTGAAGTCACAGCAATCCCTCTTAATGATAGCAAGCACTGAATGAAGACTGTCTTAGCATCAGACTTTTCTTTGTTGATGCCTAGTCTAATTCTATTTCACACTGATTTCCTAGGATAGGTTTTTCCATTGCCCCCACTTTACAGATGAGGAAACTGAGGCCAAGAAAGGTGAACACTTTCTTAAATCACACCACTGTTATAAATCCAAAGACTAGAACTAAAAGTGATCAAATGTGTGTCAGATGAACAAGACACAGGAGACCAGTGTCTGGGGGTGGGGGCACTGGGAAAGGTGGAGAGGCTCTGGCAGAGGGAGGGACCAGCTGGGCTCCCTGTTGGGAGCCTGGGGAGGGGAAGCGGAGGGGAGGGGTGGGGGGGCCAGATGGTGGGGATCTGGAAGGCCAAGCACAGGGGCTTGGAACAGAATTGCCTCCACTCTCCAGAGACCCAGCCACCGTGAGGTACCATGGGCACAGGCCACCTGGATCCTTTGCTGTGGGTAAACCAGTGGGCTAAGTCCACATCTCCGGGACAGCTTCTGGCTGACAGCAGACTGGCAGAGCTGACATTAGGGCTTGTGTCTTGGTGTCCTCCCAAAGCCTCATGCAGGCAGGGAGAGGTGGGACTTTTACAGAGGTGGATGGAGCGACAGTATGTGGTGCTGGGATTGATTCATGATCCAATGCTAGGGTCAAGGGCACTAGGATGGAGAGAGTGAGCACCACCCACCTTAAGTACTCTGGATTAGATATATGGAATAGAAAGAGCTGCAGCTGTCCTTCGTTGCACTGCTCCTCTCCTGTGATGTCTCCCTGCCTTGGAGCCAGCTGTTTAGAAACGGAGCCATTACAAACTCAGCTAACTACACCTTTCCTCCTTTAACTTTGGGGGTCAGGTATTTTGTCTCTGAAATAAGAAAAGTAACTAAGACAGTTGGCCAGAACAGAAGCTCTGCCATCAGTTTCAGGACCGAGTCCCAGTGCCCACACTTGTCACCTCCAGCCATCCAGCCTCCCTTGTCTCATCCAAAGCAACTTATTAGAAAGATTAAATTCACTGTTTCAGTGCCTGATGCGTAGTACTAAATGGTCACCCACTATCAGGCAAGGACTTTAACCACAGTAAACTGATTGGAGGACCTCATTGGAAAGGTGGACATCATGCCTAAATATACTCAGCACTTAGCAAGAGGGACGGCCCACTGGTAATGCCAGAACCATGATAGAAAGACATGACACCAGAAAGCACAAATTTTTTGGATGGAATCAGCAGACTAAAGAAAGGGAAACAAAATTGGTGGTGGGTTAGCAGAAGTTTTCCAGACTTAAAGGAGAAAATGAGAAGAAAGTCGCCCAGCACAGCCTTCCTGGATGCATCGAGAAGGCAGACGTTCAGTGCCAGACTCTGAGTTCTCAGAGGAGCCATGCCTTTACTCAGTAAAGGTTGTGCTGACTATTCTCAGCTCTGGGGGTTTCAACAGTGACAGGAAATACAGCCATAAGTACCTCAGGGAGCACCTACGTGCGGGGAAACCCAGACTCTGTCTTCAGGAAAATCTAGAGTGTGTGAGATGGCATTGCATCTCAGAGAAAACAGACAGCTGGGGCAGGAAGAGTAGCATCTCAGGGTGTGATTGCAGGTGGGGTGGTTGGAGAGACCTCAAAGGGAGAAAATTCACAAGTGTGTTTGGGGAAGAATATTCCAGACAGAATGGATTCCCAGAAGGCCAAGGGCCAGAGCAAAGTGACCCTGAGAAGGAGGACAAGGCAAGAAAGGAAGGGAGGTGGGTGGGGTCCCCTGAGGAAGCACAGAGCCACATGGGCACCTGGTTACAGGTTGCATGGGGGTTTGGGCAAATGTCCTGCCAAGAAGCCATGTGACTGAACCTCTGTACTAACAGGTCTACCCTCGCAGTTGATGGAGGACAGACCCGAGATCAGCACACAGGACAGCTGGTGGGGACAGCCCAGAAGAACACCTGGGCGCTTACGGCACCTAGGAAGAAGGGAGCAGTGGTGCAAGTCTGCAGGCCTTAGACTCAGGGTGCACCCTGAGGGTCTGCTGATGTAGAAGGGTCTTTGTTCTTATTCTCATGCCTTGAGGGTGACACAGGCTCCCCAGAGCCCCCACCCCCCAGACCCAGGTAATTAGCAAAAAACTGCCCGCCCGCCCCCCCCTCCTCCCTCTGGAAGAATCTTGTTACTGGGGGCAGGGAAGCTGCCAATGACTGTCTTACTCTGAAGAATCCAAGCCCCCACCCCCACCCCCACCCCAGGCAGCCCAGCAGCTCCACAGCCCAGCTGCAGCTTTGGGGTTGATTGTTTACTCAAAGTCAGCAAAGTTCAACCTGCAATTATCTGAAAAGTTGGTCCCTGCTTCCCTCCCTATGCTCACACAGAGGGCAGGGCAGCCCTACCACAACACCCACTGTGGCCCCTGTGCAGTGGGATAAGAGCCCTTAGCATGGCCTTCAAGGTCCTGGGTGCTTTGTCCCCAGCCTCCTGGCCCTCTCTTCCCCTACCTGCACGTACAGCACTCACAGAGACTGGAGGCTGCGCTTGCACCTCTGAAGCAGGGCTCTCCACCACTCTTTCTCTGCCTGGCCAGTGTCTGCTCAGCTTCCTCAGAAGGCTCCACCACTCCAGGTGGGGATCCCCTCAGCTCCCACCATCCTGCTCTTCCTCCTCTCACATGGAACTACAAGGCAGAGACCACAAGGTGGCAGAGACCACAAGGTGGCAGGCAGCCACAGTCCTGCTGTCCCTGTGGACCTCACTCAGCCACTAGGGTGCCTCTCCCACAGAGCCTGGACATGTCCTCAGTGTTGCTAACAATAATTGGAAAGAAGTGACCAGATGGGCTACAACTATTTCCATCCCCAACTGCCTTTTGATCATGTGCAAGACACACACACACACACACACACACACGTGAACACTCGCCCTCCATGTTTAGAACACAGCATTCTAGGAGGGCAAGGTTAAGTATCATATTCCTCTCTTTCTAGGACACCACAGAGGGGTTGGCACTGAGAAAGTACTCATCAATGCAGCCCTGCAGGAAGGAAGAATGTCACCCACCACCCGCTTGTCCACATACTTCATAGGCCTCACTCACTCCCTCACTGGGAGACTTTTGGAGAACCAAAACCCCCTTTGACTCTCTTCCTAACTCTGTCCACACAAACCATCAGGCATGATCCCAGCTGAAAGCCCAAGGTCTGTGCAGTGGGGTAGGGTTAGTCCACACTTCCCAGTGTGGCATGATAAAAGGATGCTAGAAAGCTGCAGGAAACCCCCACCCCACCCCACCTCACACCAGCATAGAAAAGCATCTAAGTCAAGCCAAAAACAAAAATAACTACCAAAGTTTGCCCTGTCCAGTTCTCTAAACTTTATGTGTAAACCACAAAACCCTTTGTTTTGAAGCTCCCTTTGCCTCTCAGTTACCATTCTTCCAGTTACATCAGATACCCCAGTTAGGCTGGTTTGCGCAACTTGAGAATATGAAAGATTCTGTGACTCAGAAATCTAGACCTCAAGAAAGCCTCCAGTACAGCTGGTGCAAGGCCTTGCCTCCACTTGCGGGGATTTGTGTGGGCTCCTTTCTCTGGACCTATGTCACCTTCACCCTCAGCCTGGATTCTCTCATGGGAGGGAAATGGCTGCACAATTCCAGGTACTACACACACACACACACACACACACACACACACACACACACACTGTGCAGGGTAAGAAGAATCTTTTCTTCTCACCAAAAGACAAATGCCCTGATCCCACCTAGACCACATACTCATCCCTGAGCCAGTCAATGAAATGAGCATCAGCCAGTGAGTGCCAACCCAGGGAGAAGAAATCAGAAGACTTCCCACAAAGTCTATGACAATTTCCTCTCTCTAGTGATATCCATCCTCCCCACGCTATTCCATTCCTCCTTGCTAAGAAACTTTGATTTTTTCTTTGCCCATGGCACTGGTGAGCCACTGATCTCAGAAGAGTCCCCCCTACCTGAACACTATGAATGAATCTTGATTGGCCCAAAGATCATGGTAACCTTTCTCTACTCACTAACAATTGGTTCAGGAAGGGTCATGTGACTCAGTGAGACACGAGCAAGAATTTGCTGCTTGTGCCTTCTAGGAAATCTTTTGCTTTCCTATTACAAAGAACATACTTGAATGGAAAGCTTCTTTCTCCCTTTATCTTTTTTTTTTTTTTTAAATCTTTGTACTAAGAATGAGAACTTAATACTGGAAGGTATAGCAACCATTTTGGGGCCATAAGGCACCAACTATGAACACAAATGCCAATCTTTCAGGGATGGCCAGAGAGACAGAATCCAAGGGCTGAACAGCCTCATTAGCCAGCTGCACATATCCTGAACTGCCATCTCTTGGCATCTTATTATTGAAGATTAGAAATGCATATTTGTTTAAGCCAAAGGCATTCTTAACTGACACAAAGCCAAGGCACTTTTTTTTATTTGTACAAAGTAGGATTTGTAAGTATAGAGACACTCAATGCCTTGGAAACACAGCTGAAGTCTTTCTGAATCTCAGATACTTTCTTAGACATATTCTGCCCCAGGGAGACTGGCAAGAAAGCAGATCATCCAAGCCTTTACATTCCCTTGGCGACAGGGAGTGGGGTAGTAGGGTGGTGGAACCGACAGCTGTGGAGGGCCTGGGGGAAGGGAGTCCTTGCTCCCTGGTTCCAGCAGGGCATCCCGGGATTGCTTTAGTGCTTGCTTACTGAAGAGCCTCTGGGGATGCCAGCCCAAAGCACATTCCCAAACTGAAACACTGCTTCAGCAAAATCTTTCCAAAATTTTAAACTTGCCTCCCTCTTCCTTCGAAATCACTTCACTTCTAGGATCTCTTCTGGAAAAAATGAACCAAAATTAAATGAGTAAAAGGTCACAAAAGCCATTAATATGAACATCTTCATCAGAGCCACAAATACCAAAGGGGGGGGGGAACCTGGGCAAACCTAAATGCCCTACAATAGAGGAAGGATTGAAAAAATCATTCTGCTCAATGAAATATTATGTGGTTGTGAAAAATAGTATTAACAAGTTCATAATATTACATGTACATAGAAAAGGCAGCTGTAACACTATATTTATGGCATGATCTCAACTATATGATGATGGCATAGGGAAAAATAAACCAGAAAGGAAATACACTAATATGTTAACAGTGATTTTGCCTGGTCAGAATTATTATAAATACTTTGTTGAGGAATTTTTCCAGCTGTTCTATATTTTTCCATTTTGCCTGTATGTTCTACTTTTGTGAGCAGAAAGAATAAAATTGACTTTTCCTTTTAAAGCTTCCAGGACCCTCCACTGTGTGAGATCATTGCTGTTGTCTTCCCTCCAGTAAAGCAGGTAATCAAGGGCTGCCTGGAGCGGATGACCCCCTCTGCAAAAATGGCCAAAATGAAAACAGCTTCCAAACCCAGCGTATTTGATTAATAGCTTGAAATGCTTTCAACAGGCAAAAAGAGTGGTGGGAAACAGGAAGGATCAACACCCTATTTTTAAATGATGACGTCAGTTCACAGAAACTAAAAGCAAAAGAAGGTATACACCAATTCAGGCCTTATGCAAATCTATGCAAATGAGGCCGAGTCCCTGACTAAGCAAGAATTCTGGGTCTTGGCTCCCACCTGGCTTCTGGGTCTCCCTGAGAAGGAAAGGGAGGAGGATAGGAGACACAATGGTGACCATCATTCACTGAGTTCTGGCTGAGGGCCCAACTTGCAAAAAATTTTCATAGCCTGGAGCTCTTCCATCTCCCACCATCACTAAGATATAGATAAGAATATCATCCCCACTCTGCAGACATAGCAAAGAGAACCAGAGTAGTAGCCTGTGGGTGGTCATAGGCTGGTCACTCAGGAGCTGGTAGATTCCAGTGACCAAGGGAGGCATTCCTTAAGTCTAACAATGTAGGCTTCTCAGGGGTTTGAGGGTTAGTCCTTAGAGGAAGGAGAAATGTAGACTTTCAGGACCCCTAAAGGTCCAAGGTCTAAAATCCCTGACTGGCCAGGGAGATGGCTCAGTGGATTAAACACTTTCCTGGCAAGCTCAAGTGCAAGAGCCTGAGTTCAATCCCCAGTTCCACCAAAAAAAAAAAAAAAAAGACCAGGAACAATTTTCTCATTGCTATATGTTTATCAATAAAACTTTGAAAAGAAAAAATAAATAAATAAATAAAATAAAATAAAATCCCTGACTATCTAAGTGCACTGGTATGAAGGCCTCTAGGAATAGTAGAGCTTGAACTTCCCCTACCCTCTACTGTCTGCTAATACCCCCTGGCTTGCCATAGGCCTGAGTGGGCTCTTTGCTCCAAGGACCTCCTTGTAGCTAGCACTCACCGCTTCCCTGACTTACTAGAGATAAGTTTGTTTTTGATAAGAAAATGTGCTCTGTGGAAGCAGGGAGTTTAGCTTTTGGGCTGGTCTGTGTTTTCAGCACCTGGCATACTCTTGATATTCAAGACATGTGTGTCAAACAAACTCACAAATACATAAATGAATCTCTACTTCCCTAAAACTCAATCTCGGACTATGACCCATAACAATAAATATATACTAGTCCATGTGATTTGCATAATGAACATTTCTGAGCATGTATTTCTGCATTCTTTTCCTCAATTATTCTTTACATCAACCACTTAAGGCAGGAAATACAATCATTCCCACTAGACAGCTGCAGAAATAGAGGTTCAATGGGTCAGGGAAGCCACCCAGAATCAGGTAGTGTAATCAATAGAGCAGAACTTGGATCAAGCATGTCTGTTTCTAGAACCTACTTTCCTGTTTGTCTCTGGGTCAGTTCCACTGAATAAGAAGGCAGAACCCATGCTTGCCTTTTTCACTGTTCTATTCCTACAACCTGGCACCCAGGGTAGCAGTGCACCTGGAAAATGTTAAATGAATCAGTGGTTCTCAAAGAGGGGTCCATGGGTGGCAGGGGCAGCATTACTAGGAACTTGTTATAAGTTGTGACTCTCAGGACCCACTGCAAACCCCATGAATCACACCAGAGTGTGATAATCCCTGGCAAGCTCCAAACCTGTGCCTTAACCCTGTCCGAGGACTGAAGAGAACCTGGTAAAATGTGGACTCACCAAGGGTTTCAGCTGTCCCAATTCCTTCCTGGGAGCTATTGAGGAGAAAGTTTTCAGCTCCAATTTGAGGCCTTTGATTTTGGCCTCATCTGGCAGGGAAGATGCCAGCTTGTCAGACGGAGCGAGCAGGGAGCTGGGAGCAATGGAGTTGGAGCAGGGATCTATTATTAATTACCATGTAACATTGATTAAGAGCCCACAGGGCACCGCAGCTGCAGGAGCTTGGGAAGCCTACACTCCTGCCTGCAGGGGAAAATGATTAGCAACATTATGAAAGGAAATATTCATCCTGGACTGGCCCTGAGCAAACCCCTGGGGGGGGGGCGGAATTTTCTTGTCTCTCAGGGTTTTTCCCTTTTAGACAGGGACAGCTGTCTCCACAGCCTGGGACAAACCAGATAAACCAGCTGACCTCTAACCCACCTGGGGCTGCTGAATAGATTGGCAGGTTGGTAGATCAGAGAGTATAATTCCAGGGGTCAGCGATGCCCAGTTTGCCCTCTCAAGAAAGTAGTTCAAGGAGCCTGATTTTTTCTGATTTCTTTTTTGAGAGATAGAGGCAATTTGGGTTTGATGTCAAATCTCCTAATTTTTAAATATGGTTAAGACAGATTCTAGGTTGGCAACTTTTCCAGCTGCTCAACTGCTCTTGTCACATTTAATGCTTTCAACAACCCCATCTCCATCTTCTACAGGAAGAAGTAGACTTAGAATAGTCATTCACACAGCAAGTTAGTGGAGCCACTGAATTCTGGCTTTCTCCAACAAATCACTCAGTGTTCTCAGATGTCCCACCCCTGTCCCCAGAAGAGTCATTTCAGAATGTTTATGGTGATTGTCCAGTCCAAGCTGCATCCTTCTGAGCTGTGTCTCACACCCAGATGTTGCACAAAAATTCCCAGACAACACATCTACCCTGTACTATGCTTCTCCAGGAAGCTTGATGCCAAGAAGCCAGTCCTATCCTCTTAGTGGGACTGCCTCTGACCTTTGACCTTACATTTCCAAGGAGTGGCCAGTCACCTCTTACTTAATCTATAGAACTCACTTTTTCTTTCTTTCTTTCTTTTTTTTTTTTTAATGCTACTGACTTGCTGGGATGCCTTAAATAAGTCTCTACCCCTCTCTAAGACTCAATTTCTCAGCATGCCAAAGAGGAGCATTTGAACCTCCCTGTCAAGTTCCTGGCCTCACCAGTCCTATGAACTAGCCATTAGAAAATTATTGGGAAATGCCAGATTGAGAAGAAAATCTTTTTGGGTGCTGAAGATGCTAGTGGGAACACAAGATACTGGCCCCCCACTGTCATGCTACCTGGACCAGCCCCTCCACATAGATTGTTTTGCATAACCCTCACCCAACCCTATGAAGAAGGTGGTTTCACAGGGCTGTTTCACAGAAGCTGAGGCTGAAGTGTGATGTGATGATTAGATTATGTCCCCCAAAAGGCCTGTTTTGGAACTACAACCCCTAACATAGCAGTGTTGGGATGTAAGCCAAGGAGGAGGTGTTTAGATATTGAGTCCTTCGCCCTCATGAATGGATTGATTCAATTATAAAAGGCTTGAGGCTGCAAATTCTATCACTTTCTCTCTGTTTCTTCCCCTTGTGCTCTCCTACCTTCTGCCTTTTGACAACACAGAAAGAAGACCCTCACCGGATGCTAGACTATGTTGGACTCCTTATCTGCCACAACCATGAGTTCAATAACCTTCCATTGTTTACAAATGACCTGTCCGTGGCAGTCTGGTACAGCAGCAGCCCATAAGAGACTAAGATGCCTAGGGAGGGAGATGAGTGGTGTCCAGGCTGTGTCCTCTCGCATGGCCATGCAATGTGAGACTTGCTGGCTCCTTCTAAATTCTCCATTTGTAGTCCAAACCACACCAGGTCCCAGGGGACTAAGCAAGCTGCACTGTTTCCCAGGAAACCATTTGGAATCCTGAGGACTTATTAAGGAGTCCACAAACTTGGGGTAGAGTTTTCACATTGGTACAGCTGGCCACTGGTCCCTGGGGAGGTAGGGAGCAGTGCCCATCCCTGCAGGTATGCAAGCTGAATCCATGCTTTAGGAGACATCACGGGAGGAATTCCAGCACTTGATGGAAGGCAGAAAGGATAAGCTGAAAAGCAAGTAAACAAAAAGTGAGTTAAGAGTCACACATCTTGGCTAGGTTCAGATCCCTCTTGCTCTGCCAAGTGACCCTGGGTAAGTTACTCAACTTCTCTTAGCTTAATTTCTTTGCCTTGAAAGCAGAAACAATAATAGTACCTTTTTTTCCTGCCTGTATTACTGCATAATTACATAAATTAATACATGTGGAGCATTCAGCAAATTTTTGATGCACAGTAGATTTATTTTTTGAGGGTTTTTTTTTTTTTTGAACCGGGGATTGAACTCAGGCCCTTGTGCTTGCCAGGGAAGCGCTTGTTCCACTGAGCCATCTCCCCAGCCCAAAAAATGGCAGAAGGATTTTTTTCAACATGAGGGCATTGCTGGTTTCCTGTGAGAAACTGGGTTTGAACCAGAGCATCTTGAGCCTGACTGCTTTGTTTAAGCAGGCACTTAAACAACTGAGCTAATGGGCAGGCCCCCTGATGCACAGTAAATTTATATTGTTAGTTATTACTTGCAAACTTTTGCTTTTAACTTTGGAGTTCTGTCTACCAATGAGGATTTCAGTAATGCTACATAAGAAATAAATCAAAGAAAATCTGCCCTAACTGATGGAATGGGGCCTGGGAGCACAGGAGTCCATTAAGTCCCTCCCCTCCCAGTCTCTGGAAGGGTGACCAGCGTTACCACACAGCTCAATGTCACCACAGCCCCTCCACCTCAGAGCCTGGTCCAGACTCAAATGTTCTTTGCCATTAAAATCCAACCTGCTTGGCCTCCTCAAAACTAGAGCATTTTGGCTAGGTGTGGTAATACATACCTGTAAATCCCCAGCACCCAGGAAGCTGAGGCGAAAGGGTCTCTGTGAGTTCAAGGCCAGCCTGAGCTACCAAATAAGTTCAAGCCCAGCTTGAACTACATAGTAAAACCCTTTCTCAAAAAAAAAAAAAAAAAAAAAAAGCTTTCGTCTGTCACATTGAATGAATGGGGAAACTGATGCCTATAAAGGAGTGGATTCTCACTGAGGTTCCCTGGCAGTTAAGAGATGAGTCCTTTCTGGAGGACAGAGGGCATCTTGACCATTTTCTCATAAACAACAGCAACCAAGTCATGTCCCTGAGGAAAGTACTCTCCTTGCTCTGGATCCAGATGAACCTCATACTTCTCCTCAATGTCTCCTTCTCAGAGTCTCCCCAGGGCCTTCCACAGAAAGCTGAGGCAGAGGGGAGACACAGCCTCCAGGGAAGTCAGCAAGAGGAAGGAGTCAGTAATAGTGCCAGGAGGGCCAAAAGAGAGGAAGCTGAGGATGGAGGTGGGGTGCGGCAGTCAGGCCTCTCAGGCACAGCAAAGCACCGTACACTGAGCCAAGACCAAGCCTGGGATGAGGCACCAGGAATCAGCAGTCCTAGGAGAACCTCTCAATTTGCCACAATACCCCTTCCTCCAGGCTAGGCAGCTGCCCTCCATGATGAGGCCGTGTCAAAATTCTGGCAGGATCCACCTGTGGCCTCCCAGCAGAATGGCTTGTGAGACCAGCACCTCACCACATAGAGGGCACTCCAGCCAGAGAGGGACTGTCCAAAGCCAGCCAGTGGGCCGCACATGCTGAGACCACCCTTTAGGCATCTGAGGCCTTGCTGTTTCCACAGACATGAACTGCTCTTGCCCCTAATGTTTACTATATGGCAGACAGCTTGAGGTCCTTCACATGCCAGAACTATTTTCATTCTCATCAAACCATCCTGGGGAAGGACTACAATCCCCATTTTACAGATGAGAAAACTGAGGCATAAGGAAGCACAAGAACCCTCTTGAGACCCTAGAGCTGGCCATTGGGGCACTAGGCCCAGAAGCCTAGTTTCACACCCCACATCTTGATCACCATGCTGCTGCTGCTGCTGGAGGACCTTCTCTCCAGAAGGTTGGACATTCATAAGCCCAGGCAAGAGGGCATTTAAGGGTAGAAAACCACTGTAGGCTATAGGGCTATAGCCAGTGGCTCCCTCAGTGCAATTGCCCCTAACTTCCTTTGTGACTAGGAGTGACACATGACACTGACCCCAGCCAATAGAACTGAGGGAAAAGTCCAGAGACAGTGTTCCTCCACATTAGAAAGCACTTTCTTTGTGCCTACTCCTCCCCTGTGTTTCCTACAAGGAACCAGAGTGCAACTCCTGACATGTGGCAGTCACTTTGCAACCAACAAACAACATGAAGATTAAGAGCTACTTGTTGGAGTAGCAAAGGTAAGTGCGAAGCAGAGTCTGGATCCCCAGTGACATTGAAGAGTCATGGTCCCAGCTGTACTTCCTTGGACTTCTTATAGGACAGTAAAAGTCAATGAGGTTATGCCTCCATGACAGAGTTTCTAACACTTACAGCTGAATCCATTCCTAAATTTCCTAATAGCTAGGCTTAGGCAGACCCTAGAACTGCCTGAGCCCCAGTCTGTGGTCCCTGTCTGAGATCACGCAGCCTTCCAGGAGCCACAGACCCTCCCTTCCTCTCTCTCCAAAGCGCTTCAATGTTAGGCCTATTCTTTGATCAAACTAAAAAAACTCCTCTGGCCGCCCAGTGACCATACACCAAGACAGTCCCCAGGAACTCACTGGAGAATCCTAAGGAATGCATGGGGGAACAGGTCCTGCCAGGAGGGCTCCAGGCCCCAAGCCTCCAGCCCACAGACTTACAGGAAGCGTGCTGGCTGCCCACAGTCAACAATCATGTCTTTGTACCTGTGACTGCCAGAAAATTGGGGAGGAATGCATCACACTCCCGGTGCTCACAGTGGACAGGGCCAGCAGAGTCTCTGTCACCTGAGCTCAGGGCCTGGCAGGAGAAGCGCACAACAGCAAAGGGAGCAGGAGATTATCTTGACACTACTCATCACCTTTACCAGACTTTACAGTTCACATCGCCTGCCTGCACCTCCTCAACAACTCAAAATACAGCCCACACCCCCATTTCACAAAAAGACAATGGCACTAAGCAAGGAACTAAGACAAGTCAGTCCAGAGATCATTCAGCACGTCCACAAGGCGGCAGAGCTACACCTGGGTTCACCCAGCTCCTCCGCACCCCGAGGCTGTCCTCTGCCCACCACACAGCCAAGCAGCACCCCCTGTAGAGAATATGTTGCTCTGGGTGCCACCAAACCAGCAGACTGAACAACAGCGTATGTCAAAATGGAGAGCTGGGCTGGGACAGGCGCTACCAACTCCACACACACCCTCACCAAGTTGTTGTCCCCATGGCTCCTTAATTATTCATCCCCGCTGAGCACTGGGACTTGAGCTGAGC
Source organism: Octodon degus (assembly GCF_000260255.1). Lineage (NCBI taxonomy): Eukaryota > Metazoa > Chordata > Mammalia > Rodentia > Octodontidae > Octodon > Octodon degus. The sequence goes on from NW_004524636.1 coordinate 201,243, forward strand.
TTCTAGAGCTCACCCACAGGGAAGCCCAGGTAATAGGTCCAGACCTGTTGAGAAGTCTGTCTGCCCACAAATGTTCCCTGCTCCTCCCACGTCATCCCCGGCAGGCACAGCAGAGAATGACAGTGAGCCAGGAAGCTTCAAAGACACCAGGGCCGGGCTGTTTGCCGTGTTGACGGCTAAACCCTCCTGGCCCAATTTCCATTTCATCTAGCCTGAGGTCTTTCAGACTCTGCTAAATAGGATGCCAGGCAAGTTGTGAGGGTCTGTGAGGGATAGAGTGAAAAGAAGCTGCTTCAGGGCAACGATGGGAAGCAGCGACTGGAAGCCAACACTAGGGGGTGGAGGAGCTCTCCTCTCCAGAGCGGACTGAGCCAAAGGACCCCGCTCAAATCTTGGCTGTATGGCTGCTGGCTGGGTGCTCTTGAACAAATCACTCACCTTTTCTGATCTGATGCTTTCAATGTAAAATTGAGATTCATCCATTCCACGAATTTATATTGGGCTTCTGCTGTGTGCTGGGCACCACAGATGCAGCAGTGAGAATAATAATGCTGTGCCTGCTGTGGTGCTGGGTGCCTGTGACTGCAGATACATGGGGGCGGGGGGGGGGGCAAGAGGATCACAAGCTTGAGGTGGCCTGCGCAGCTTAGTGAGACTCTGTCTCAAAATAAAAATGAAAAGGGGAGGGCCAGCGAGATAGCTCACCTGCTTTGGCAAGCACAGGGGCCAGAGTTTGATCCCCGGTACTGCTTGCCATGCTGGCCTCACCCCTGGGGTTCGCAGAGCCATCTGGCCAAATCCAGGAGTGGTGGCATATGCCTGTAATCCCAGCTCTGGGGTGGCTGAAAACAGGAAAATCACTACAAGTCCGATCTGCATAATAAGACCCTGTACCAAATACATAAAATGGAAAAAGAAAGAAAAGGTGATGCAGATGCAGCTCAGTAGTAAAGCACACCAAAGCTTGATCCCAAGTACTGCCAGTTGGGCCGGGGAGATAGCTCAGTAGAATAAGTGATTGCCTGGCAAGTGCAGGGTCCTGAGTTCAAACCCCAGTACAGCAAAAAGAAAAAAAAATCAAGTACTGTGAATTAATAATAATAGCAATAACTTTGCAGGGCTTCTATAAAGATCAGAGTTCATTTATCTAAACCACTACAATAAGTACTCTATACAGGACCATTATTATTGCTTTTATAATTATAAGAGAACTTAGGAGATATATAGGAGATATATATATATATATATATATATGTATATATATATATATATATAATAGTCCCTCATTATTTTGCAGGTCAACTTTCATGGACTCACTCTTTTGCAGATTTTAAAAAAATATTAATCTAAATTATTTATTGTAGATTTTTCATTGTATCGTGGGATTTTGTAGTACATACAGTGTGCGTATGTTGTTAAAATTACATAGGTTTACAAGTTTAGAAAATGGTTAAAGGGGCCGGGGAGATGGCTCAGTGGAATAAGCGCTTCCCTGGCAAGCGCAAGGGCCTGAGTTCAATCCCCGGTTCCACAAAAAAAAAAAAAAAGAAAAAGAAAAAGAAAATGGTTAAAAACATTAGAAGTGTTTTTAAAAGTGTGGGAAAGGTTTATAAGAGTGTAAGTAGGGTTTATAAAGTCTTAAAATATATATAAATACTAAAATAAATATGGGGCCGGGGAGATGGCTCAGTAGAATAAGGGCTTCCCTGGCAAGCTCAAGGGTTTGAGTTCAATCCCTGGTTCCACAAATAAATAAATAAATAAATAAAATAAATATAATGTGGCTACTTCGCTGATTTTCATTTATCATGTGAATGTCTGGAACATAACCTCCATGATAAGTGAGGGACCACTGCACATATATATAAACATATATATATATATATAATTTTTACGTATTTACTACAGGGTCTAGAGGGTCTCACTGTGTTGATCGGACTCGTAGTGGAATAAGGTTTTTTTTTTTTTTTTTTGGTTCCTCGAATGCCTTCAGGGCACTATTGGCCAGTGGGAGAGGTGTGAGGTTCGAACTCCAGCAACCTGAGGCTGACAGCTTTGGGGAAGCAGCCACTTAAAGGCCTGAGCTAGGGCCAGGCCCCCAAAAATGGCAGAAGTGCTTTTTTTTTTTTTTTTAACGCCGAATGCCCTCAAGGCATGACTGGCTGTATTGTGTTGTGGGGATCGAACCCAAGCAACCTGAGCCTGACTGTTTGGTTGAAGCAGCCACTTAAAGAACTGAGCTACCGGGCAGGCCCCCTGATCGGACTCGTAGTGATCCTCCTATTTTCAGTCTCCCTTACAGGCATGCACCGCTGTGCCCAGTCTCAATCACCGGCTCAGCGCACCCGGGGCGGGGCCAGCACAGCGACATGCTGGGGATCAAACCCCAGGCGCTGTGCTCTGCCTAAGCAGGCACTTTAGTACCCTGAGCTATCTGGCTGGCCTGAATAATTTTAATGTAAGAATATACAATTCTTGTCTCCCACTCACCCTATAGGGTCATTGTTCCATCTGCAGAAAACGCCCCTGTTCAGATACATCAGATACCTTCACATGCACACACTGGCCACCACGAAGAATCTATTTTCTTTATAGTAGCCTTTGACTTTATTTTTCCCAGCCTGTCCTATTCTCGTCCCCTTAGTTCTATCCTAGCCTGCCCTAGCTTCTTACAAGGAACAGAGATGCAAGAACCAATAAAGGTTTTTGTCAGTCCATCCCTCACCCATCATTTATTTATTCAACAAAGAGTTAGAGTCCAATGTTGGGCCAGGCTCTGTTCTGGGAATGAGGAATGTAGCTGTGACCAACACAGACAGTCTCTGCCTTTGTCCAATCTATGTCCTAGGAATGAAGACAGGCAGAAAGAATGCCCTGTGGCAGTTCCCCTTCCTGCAGGGATATGTTGCAAGATCCCTATCAGATCCTGAAGCCACAGGGGTCCCCAGCCCTACCTATGAAGTAAATTAGGCACAGTAGGGCTGATGAGATAGCTCAGCAGCCTAAATGCCTGCTTAGGCAACACAAGGACCCGGGTTCCATCCCCACTACCACATGCTAGGCCAGCCCCTGGGCATACTGAGCTGACCACCAAGACCAGGTATGGTGGCACAGACCTGTAGTCACAGCTCTGGGGAGGCTGAAAATAGGAGGATCACTATGAATCTGAGCTGTGTAGTAAAACCCAGTATCAAACACATAAATAAAAAATAAATTAGACACAGAAAGAGATGAACAACAGCACAGCAAAATAGAACAATTATAGCAATATACCATAATGAATGGAGTCTCTCTCAGAAGATTTCTTTGTGCCACACTCATCCTGTGACAATGTGACAGCATCCAGGGAGGTAAGTGACAGATATCTTAGCATCAGGCTGCTGCGGATGGTCCAACCATATGATGAACCAGGACAAGGATCATGGAGTCGTGGCAAGAGTGGTTGATTGCAAGTAATTGAGACCAAAGAAAACAGAACTGCAGACAAGGTCAAGCAAGAGACAACTGTACACACCAGTAGGAAGTGACATTAGAAAAGAGAGTGCTATGTCAGATTGGCAGGTGCCCTTCTCCTCACTGAGGAGGTGACATTTGGTGGAGACCTGAATGAGATGGAAAAGGAAGTCCTGGAGAGTTCTGGGGAAGAGAGCTTCATGCGAGGAATACTGAAGGCTAAGGCTGAAGGTGGAAGGAAGGCTGGCAAGGAAAGGGGGACTCCGAAGGCAGCCTGCCCAGCTTCCACAGTGGGAGGAAACACAAAGGCACCAATGACCCTTAGAAGCCTTGGACACCTAGGAGTGCTTCCAGTGGGGTGTGGCAGGCTCCAGCCACACCCTGAAAAATTAGGAGAATGAAGATCAAAGAGGGAAGGTGATTTCTTAAGGTTATACAGCCAGCAGTGACTTCACCCAGACCCCATACCTAGCTTGGGCCAGTATTGCTTCCACTAAACCACAGCCATTTCTTTTAGGGTGTAAGGTGAAGGGGTTCAGGCAGATCCATTCAGGGTCAGAGTAGAGAGGGGCAGAAATGTAAAGCCTCCCCCAACCCCCAGCCATGCTGTCCTCCTGCTCAGAGAACTGCAGGAACCAGATAACAGCCTCCATCCAGGCTCAGCATCTGGGAACCATGGTTACGGCTGCCGCTTGATTGGCAGGGGGTCCAGATGCATTCAAGCCACCCCCTGGCTCCTAGAGGTTGCATGAGAAGCAAAGCAAGAGCCAGGGAACAAGCTGGGGGTCACCAGTCACCCCTGGATACCACCCGATAACTCTCCCCCTCCCAAACTGATCATCCGGGCAACACGCACCACCGCGAAATCCTTTTTAGAGCTCTGAATTAAAAATAAATTTGCAAGCACATAACCAGATGTTACATGGGAAAAAGATAAATAACTCAGCCTGTCAAGGAACTGCCTCATCTCAGTCAACCCTCTCTCTTTCACAAGGTTTTAATTTTTAATTTCACAGCGGTAACTATAGCAACCTGCAAAAATAATATATTCCAAAGCAAAACAACTTTCTTGGCTCGAGCTTGGCATCTCCATGTTCTCTCCTTCCCTCCTCTCCACGAACTTCATACAGGTCTGTGCCCAGAATTGATGAGCATCTTCAACTTTGGACTCATTCACTCATTCATTCATTCATTCATATCCAAGTATCCCTTGGCATCCAAGTACACAGAACTCCTAACTTCAGGGAATGGGACATTGAACACTGGATTCAGAACCTGAGGGACACCATGTTATGCTGACCTGCTTGGCTCCCAAGATTTGAGACTAGGTAAATCTGGGTAGTGAGGACCTCTACTTATTGGGGCCTAATTTGTCCCAAGGTTGATTCTGGGCACTGAGTTAAAAGGCAAGAAGATGGAGCCTGCCTTTAAGAATCTCACAGTCTTGTGTGGGAGAAGGCATAAACACATAATACAGTCAAGGAAGACTTGGATGAAAGAGATAAATGATACACTCTTGGGCCACAAAAGAAGAGAAGGTTGGCATTTCCTAAGGTGGTTCAGGAAGGCTTCTAAGAGGTGACTTCTGAGATGAATCCTGCTGGATAAGTAGAAGCTTTCAGAATGAACCAGATAGGGAAAGACATACCAGGCAGATAGAATGACACACACAAAGGCCAAGAAGTGTGGCAGCTGGTATGGCCTGTGCCTAGGAGAAGAGCTGTGCCTGGGGAAGGGGCCAGAGAGCTGAAGGGGGAAAGGACAACAGTGGCAGGGCATCAGGAGAATGACCCCTGGGAAGGGGGACAGACACACACAGTGGTACATCCAACTGGTTCAGGCAAGTCTTGGGCAATGTGTCCCTCTGGAGGGAGATCAAGGCTATCCTGAATCCAGGCTGAGAAAGGGTGCCAAGTGGAACTGACTGAAGACCAGGAGGCCAGCCAAAAGCAGCTCCAGGTTTGGCTGGGCTTGACCATCTCTCCAAATGAGGAGTCCTGACCTGTCATAGGTGGAATATAGCAAGGACAGGTATTGAGTGGGAAAAGGAACATACAAGGATATATTGCTGCAGAGAGGTGCTGTTGAACTTGGGTGAACTTCATTCTCCTGGCCTTAGTTTCCCCTTCCCTAAGGTAGAAGATCCTGTTGTAGCAGCTCATAATGATATAATTAAGTGGTGCACAGGGATGCCTACAAGTTACCTGGTGAACATTATCTCCAACTAGCGTTTTGACAATTCTTTCTGAGTGTGACACACACGCAGAGCCTCAGGAACCTGATGATTATCAAACAGACATGGTTCCTGCCCTCGTGCCGCCTACAGCCTCGTGGACATACTGAAGTGCTTTATATAGAGTGTTGAAGAAAGCCAGATAAAAAATTATGCATAAAGCACGATTCTAATTTTGTTTGAACACACACTTACAAAGGCCCGAGGGATATACACTAACATGTAACAGTAGTTAATACGAGATAGTGAAATTGAAGGTGGCTTGCATTTTTACAATTCTTTTCTATGTTTTTTCTTTCTCTCTTTTTAAAGTGTTCACAGTGGATTGTGTTATTTGAATTGATATTTTTGAAAAGAAAAGCAAACAAGCCTGCTCCTTTCTCTGACTCCCTGCCTAATGCACATCTCGTTGGTTTCCGTGGGAACCAGGAGCTTCCCACCCTCAGGCAACACTGATGGGTGCTTTCCAGGGTCTGCCTCCTGGGCCTCTCCCACTGCTGGGAAGGGGCAGGGTCTTGGGTTCCCATTAGGGCAATCATCCTACTCTATCTGATGGTGAGCAGGGATGCTAAACTCTTTTGGCCTAAAGCCAGAACCCGTGAAGACAAGTCTGCCCTAGGATCAGAGAGGAGAGACTGGTGACCACCTTTGACTCTGACTGCAGAGAAAACGTATCCAAGCCTGAGGCTCACTGGGAACAACCCTATTTGTCTAGGCACCAAGCTGTGCTCTCAGAACAGCTTTATCTGTAATATGTTGACATCTTATTCTTCCTATCTTGGCTCCTGGTCCCCTACTGGTTTTGAAGTTAAGTGAAAGAGAAAGAAAACTTATATGTTGACCATCATAAAACCATGTGGTCCACACCAAGCTCCTAAAACTGTTATTAATCAAAATATGTGGAGCCTGCCAGTTAGCTCAGTTGTTTAATCACCTGCTTATACAATTGCCGTCAGAGGTAGGATACCTCAGTTCAATCTCCAGCTCCACGAGCCTTACCAGACCCACCCTTAAGGCGGCCTGAGCCTGCAAGGTGGCGGGAGAAGGGGGGGGGGACCTTCTCAACTTTTTGAGTCCAGGCGTAGTAGCATGCGCCTGTGATCCCAGCACTTAGGAGGCAGAAATCAGGAGGATCACTATGCGTGTGGGCTGTGTAGTGAGACCCCGCACAAAAAAAAAAGAAAAGAAAACCAAAAATATGTGTCAGCCATTTTTCTTGATATGCCCAACACTCTTGGAAAATTCTAATGAGGTCTTTACAATGGACTTGATAGTATTATTGGCTTCTGTCCCATTGTGGGAAAATAGCCCACCACCTATACCCTGTGGGCTTCTTGGGGCTTCTGTGAGAGCACCAAGCAAAGGTGACCATCACTCCATGCAACACCCAGGTGATTTTCTGGAATTTATAAGTGGACACACACTTGAGCATATGTAATATAGGAGAAAGATGCCTGCTTCCCCGCTGGGATCACTGACTCTGGAGTATGTGCTTCAGGTCCACATTCTAGCAGCCACCTTCCCTATCATGTGTCGGGAGCCTGCTTTCTGGACAAAGTCAAGGAGAGAAGCTTGTTGAGTTTCTGTATCCAGCCATTCCTGAAACTGCCTTTTTAGACTAGAGGCTATATACATTTTGTTTTTTCTTAAATAGTCTGAATTGGGTTTTTGTCAACTAAAGCTGAAAGAATCCTGGCAACCACATTCCAGTAGGCATCTAATGGTCAGACAGGTTTGTGGCCTCCCAGAATTCATGTCCACCTCCTAAGCCCCCTCATTGCTTAGGTCCTACTCCTCTCCCCCATTGAATTTATCTGGGGTGAATTTATCATGAGTGCTGAAATCGCTCTCTTCTTCATACCTCATTCACTGCCTGCATCCTCACACAGATAGACAAAGTAAATTAACCAGGAGACTCGGCTAGGCCAGTCCCAGAACTTTCCCCATGTTCATCCACATCCTGCCTTTGCATTTCCTCTTCTGAGCAATATAGAATATCCAGGAAAGAACTGAAGTCCCCAAAAAACGTCTGAAGCACTGGATGGAAGGGCCTGAACCCCTGATGACCCAGAAGCATGGGCCCATATGGGACTGTGACATCAGTGGTAAATAAGCTTTGAATGTATTGGGCCAATGAGATTTGGGCCTTCACCAGTACAATAGAGTGGCACCTTGGAGAGCTACCCAAAAGTTCTGCTTCTGAGGGAATCTCAGCTTCCTACTCAACCGCAAATATTTATTGAGCTCCTGGTCTGTGCTTGCACAACCCCCCTGAGCTTCTCTTTATCCCACACTGCCCACGGCTGCCTCTCTGCGCATCTGTCTTCTCCATATGGACCATGAGTTTCCTAAGAGATGGGTCCTTACCCATCTTCCTCCTTTGCACCATGCCCTGGGTATCTAGTGAAGTACCAGGTACCTAGCAAGTACTGGTCAACTGGATTTGTGGAATGGCCAGATGTATAGCAGAGGTCCATACAGATAAAATGAGCTCAATAGAGTAGCTCAATAATAGGTGAGGCATGGCCTTTAGAGGATTGGCAGATGTTAGCCAGGACTTTTCCTACACCAAACCCTTTAGAATTCAGTTCTCCCTGGTTGCCCACAGGTCCCAGATAGAGTACAGGTGGAAGGATGATAAACAGTGGCTTCTCCAAAGAAGCCCCTATTGCAAAGGCTCTGGGTTGCAGCAGGGGAGGCAACACTTCAGGAAATAACATTTCTAAGGCTTGCACTGTGAGAGCAGACTTCTCACCCCTGCCTGGGTGTGGAGGAGGTGTGGGGTGCCTGGCATGCCTCCAGGGTAAAGCATCCCGCTGGCTCGCAGTGTCAAGTCTCATCTCAAGAATGATTAACTCCTTGCACACTGCCCTACTTGCTCTGGCCTGGTTCTGTGGACTTGGCCTGAGACTTCTAGGAGAATGCCTGACTCTGCCCAAAGTAGGGGTAGCTATGCTATGCTCAGGCAGAAGTGCAGTTCAAGAGCTCTGAAGCCAGAATGCACAGGTTCAAATCCTGGGTCTGGTTACTTACTAGCTGAGAAACTTTGGACTCAGCCTCTCTGGGCTTCAGTTTTCTCACCTGCAAGGGAGCAATGGATGACAGTGCCCCCACTAGAAGACTGTTGCAAAGATGATCGCATTGCATGTTTCAAAAACCTCTCTGTTTTCTTTAGTAATTACCAACAATTAAACTGATGTAAACAAAAACTCTAAGGGGTTTTCAGTAATTTTCAAGAGTGTAAAGGAGTCCTGAGACAAAGAAGTTGGAAATCACTCCTGCATGGCAACTTCCCACAAAGCGTGGCCTAGTACTGGCATTGGTTGACCACCTTTGCCTTTCCCTGAAGGCCCCAGTGGGGACAGGGTGCTCTGTCCATCTGGCCAGTTTAAGCGCCTGGCCCCAGAAGCCATGAGGGTTCTGGCCTTCCTTACCCCAGCAGTTAGCCACCTCAAATCCTGCCGGTCACTACCTTTAACTGAACCACACTCACTCAAGGCCTAATTACTGCTAGAATGCCTGGTTGGTCACCCCAACCATATGGAGCCCTTGGTCCTCTTGAGCTCACATAGAACTTGCCTGGCTAGGGAAGGGAATGACCAGTATGTTGGATAGCTTTTTCTTGGGGCCCCCATCTTCACCACTAGACTGCACACTGCTCTTGGCTTTGCAGTCAGCATCCATCCAAACTGGGTAACCCTGGGCAAGCTACTTGCCCTCTCAGCCCTTTCCTCATTTGTAAAATGGGGATACTATAGGAGGGAGGCTCACATCTGTATTAGTTTCTTAGGGCTGCTGTGACAAGGTACCACAGACTGCAGCCACAGGAATGATCTCTCACAGTTCTCACAGATGGAAACAGGTATCAGTGGACTTCCTTCCTTCTTAGCCTCACTCCCTAGCTTATAGATGGCTGTTTTTTCCCTGTGTCTTTTCACAGTCTTTTGTCTGTATCTGTGTCCTAACTCCTTTTCCTTTTCTTTACTTTTTTGAAAATTTTATAGGGAAAATAAACCCCTCCTTTTCAAATAAGGACAAGATACTGGATTAAGGCCCATTTTTGTGAGCTCATTGTAAGCTACTACCTCTTTAAAGACCAGGGGCCGGGGAGTTGAATCAGTGGAATAAGCGCTTCCTTGGCAAGTTCAAGGGCTTGAGTTCAATCCCCCGTTACACACACACACACACACACACACACACACACACACAAGACCCTAGCTCCAGTTATAGCCATATTCTGAGGTACTGGTGGGAGTTAGGACTGCAGCACAGGAATTTGCCAGGAACATACAATTCAGATAAAGAGCATCTAAAACATTCTATCTGTGTCAGAACTATATTTCTCTTTCCTCTACCCCAGAGTATGGCCCAGGACAGGGATCAGCCAGCAGGTATCAGTGGACTTCCGGCTCCTTCCATGAGCTGTTGATGCCACTGAGTGAGCAGGAAGAGGAGACCAGTTGCCAGAGAGGCCGGAGTGCTGGCAGGGGTTAGCCCGGGTGAGGGCCACCCCCTGGTAAGGACCTCAGCTTTTCCTCCACTCAGGGAGCAGGCATGACCTTGGGCCAGGCTGGCTCCTTAGCTGGGAAATTCCCAAAGGGGGCTGTCTGCTGGACTTACTGGGCACCCACCCCATCCCCTTACTAACTTTGTGATCTTGGGTCAACCCTTTGCTTTCCCTGAACCTCAATCCCAAACTAGCAAAAGGAAGAAAACGCTTGCAGAGTGATAATGGTGAAATATGATCACAGTTGTGATTTTTATTCATGCAACAACTAATTTTATTGAACTCCTACTGTGTGCCAGGTACTGTTCTGGGTCGTGTGAATATAACAGTAAGCAAAACAGACAAAAATCCCAGCTCTGTTAAAGCTGACAGTATCCGAGGAGCTGCAAGATGATAATACAAACAAGCTAGTAAAATACATAGCCTATCAGATGATGATAAGTGCTGTGAAAGAGTAATAATTAAACAAGAAGGGGACTCAGAGAGTCTGGGAGGCTTGGGGGAGCACTGCAGTCTTAGCTAGGATGGCCAGGGAAGGCCTGTCTCTACAAAGATTTGCCAAGGCGAAAAACCACGCAGGCGCCTCAGGGAAGAGCCGGGTAGGCAGCAGAGTCATGAGCGTGCCTGGCACCTTCTGTGAGCTGTTGCCACTGCTCAGTGAGCAGGAAGAGGAGACCAGCTGCCAGAGAGGTCAGAGTATTGGCAGGGTCAACCAGGGTGAGGCCTCACAGGCCACGGTAAGGACTTCGGCTTTTCCTCTGCAGGCTATGGGACTGAGCAGAGCAGAGAAGGGGGCATGACCTCACTTTGATTTTACTCACAGTGGTGACAAAGTGAGACTGCAGCCAGCTCCTTGGCTCACAGAGCCCTGCGTGCTTTCGTGGTTGTCTCCATCTCTGGCTGCTCCAGCCCCACTCAGGCCCACCCACCACCCTGCACACATGTGCTATGTCCCCACCCAAAGCCAGCCTGGTCAGCCACACTCTGTCCCTCACCTCTCAGTCTGTACTTCACACATCCTTCAGGCCAGCAGAATCCAGGGCATGCCTTATCTCTCTGCTGTCTGAGAACCAAGAAGCAGTTAGAAGCCAGTCTGGGCACCAAAGTATTGCATTTGAATGGTCACTACTTAGTGTCTCTGTGCTTTTTTTTTTTTTCTTTTTTTCTTTTTTTTTCAGAACCGGGGATTGAACTCAGGTCCTTGCACTTGCCACGGAAGCACTTATTCCACTGAGCCATCTCCCCGGTCCCTCTGTGCTTTTGTAAAAGAGGAATAAAATAACAAACCATGGAAAAGTGACCCAATTGTGTAAAATATAGCATAGGAGCATGATATGTTAAGTGATTAGCAATACTCCAGCTGGCCACAAGAGTAGAACTTGAACTGCCCACTGCCCACTGCCACAGGAGAAGGTGCACAGAGTCTGCAAGGCTCACTTCTTCTCCCTTCCCCCACACAACCCAAGACCACTAATATTTGAGAATAGGCATTTGTCTCATTTACTTTTCTATCATTGCTGGAACAAAATACCTGACACCCAAAACTAAGGAAGGAAGGGTTTATTTAGTTCACAGTTTGTGGAGGTTTCAGTCCATAATTAGCTGGCTCCAGAGCAGAGAGGCACATGGCAGAGGACAGTCTTTCCTGGTGGTGGGAAACAGTGAAACAGCAAGAGCCGAGTGAAAAGGGAGGAGCAATGGTCAAGAGCAAGCCTCTTTCCCTTCCTTACATTGTATGCAGGCTCCCCACCCTTGGGCAGGTGTAGCCCTCCCCCCCAAGGTAGGTGCAGCCCTCCCCCCCAGGGCAGGTGTAGCCCTCCCCACCCTTGGGCAGGTGTAGCCCTCCCCCCC
>NW_004524636.1:213386-234653 GCF_000260255.1 Octodon degus
AGGGCAGGTGCAGCCCTCCCCCCCAGGGCAGGTATAGCCCTCCCCACCCTTGGGCAGGTGTAGCCCTCCCCCCCAGGGCAGGTGCAGCCCTCCCCACCCTTGGACAGGTGTAGCCCTCACATCCATAATTCCAGCTTTGAACCATAAGTCAATCACAAACTCTAGAAGCCACCCCATGACTACATGAGGCTTCGAGGAGCACAACTAGACATAATCCATAACAGAACTGGATAGAGGATGGCTGCCAGTCACCACTGAGTTCTGAGTCAACTTGTCATCTGTGCACAGGGCTCTGGTGTAGGGTAAGGACAGCCTGTCCACAGGAGATGTCCTTGGGAATGTTCTGGCACGTTCCGTAAGTGTCAGCACCCAGCACGCCATCTGCTGCCCTGGCCTGGGGAGGATGCATGCAGTGACCAAGAGCACACATGTCACAGAAGCCTGGTATACAAGAGGCACTCAGCAAATGCTCCCTGGAGGTAGCATGAGCACAGGCAGAGACACATGCAGGTTCTGGTTGCTGCCTCCCAGATGTGCAGCTAGGGGTGGACACATCATCTCCTGCCTCTGCTTCCTCATCTTTGCAATGGGAGGAGTCATCCTCCTGGTGGGGTGAATGCAAGGACACTCATCAGACACAGTAGCATCTGGACAGAACATACTTGGGAGTGGACAACTGTGGGTCTCGGGGGTGCAGACACCCCCAGGACTGGTGAGACTAACAGGGGCCAATGGTCTGCATCAGAAGGTAGAATGTGATCTGGGTTACTATGTGTGTCCCATGAATGATTGTGTTTGACAGGCTTGCTGTGGACTCGGGGAGAAGCAGGTCTCCCTGGCAGTCTGTCTTCCTTGCCCCAGTTCAGGGTAAAGAGGCCCTGGCAATCCCCTTCTCTGCCTCCCGGGCTTTGTAAGTGCCTCCCTACTGCAGAGCACTCCCAGGCACCAGATCCGGCTTGGGGCCCTTGTCTAGGCCCTTGGAGGAGCCTCCTCGAAGCTCTTTTGGACAGGTATTCATACCACTATTTTGTAAGTGAAGAAACTGAAACACAGAAAGTTCGCAGTGTCACATAGGTGGCAAGTGGTGGTGCGTGAGCATAAGTCCGAGACCCTGGATGAGTTTTCTGCCTAAGGCAGCCTTGCCAGCCCAAGGGCTACAGCTGAGACCCCTTCCAACCCTAGCCACCAGGGTTCAAAGCTAGGTGTGCTCCTTTGTTTCCTTATTCAAAAGGAGAAGTCACAGGACCCCCTCATCAGGCTGCAGGGAGGATAAGTGAAGGCTGTGTTTGTAGTGACAGGCAACCTGGAGTCACTAACAGCTTGCTCTAATCCTTCCACATTACCCTTCTTCTTTCAGTTCTGCGCCTGGCGCTGCGCGTCTCTAGCTTTCTTATTTCTCTTGCTCGCTGCCATCTCTTCTGAGGCATATCTGTCTTGCTTTGAAAAGCTTCTCTTTGTCACTTTCCTCTATTTCTCGCTCCCTTCTGGGTCCTAAATCCTGGCTATGCATTTACTCGCTATATAAACTTAAGCAAGTGCAGGGCAGCCCCACCACCACAGGGACGCTGGCTTCACTCTCTAGACAGTTCTTCTCTCAGTTGCGATCTAGAGATCTAAAGGATCCGATTCCACAGGTCAGGGACAGGGCAGGGGCTCTGCATTCCCTTCCACCAATTCCTGCTCTCACTCCCGAGTGAGATACCAGCTCTCCCACTATACACTGAAAGCACCAACCTCTGCCCTGTTTCCTCACCTATGAAATGGGGTTAATCAAAACCTCCCTTCCAAGGCTGTAAAGGTGAAATAATTTCTTGGAAAACAAGCATAATGTTTTTCTGCCCTGGCTTTGTGTAATTTCTTTTGTCTCTCTATCCCTTTCTCCTTTTCTTTCATTTCATTCTCTCTCCTATCTCTCTTCCCCCACTACCTACTTAGAAGTGGCCCCAACTCCACAGCCTAAAGGGAAGAATTGAACCTGGTGGCCCTTCCTTAGGGACTAGAGGCCCTAAGACCCTGCAAATGGCCTATCAGGCTCCTCTGTTTCCACCCCTTGCACCCAGGCTGTCCCCAAGATCTAGCCTCCTGGTCTGGCAGCCCAGGGACACGGGGGCTCATTGTTTGAGAATGGCCCTGCTGCTATGGAAACCGTCACTCAGGAACAGCTCAGAGAAGATCCATTCGGTAGAGCAGCCTGGCCTTGGGGGAGGGGAGAGGCCAAACTCTTCCCCTTGGACTTTGCCCTCCCATTACTGGCCCTGTAGTGCTGGGCAAGTCACTTAACCTCTCTGAGCCCTCCTTTCCCTCCCCATTAGCAGTGGGTAACAACGGCCCCAGTGACTGAATGCCGCGCTGCGGCTTTCAAGCCTGAAGACACGCCAAATTGCCGTTTCCTTTCATTACTGCAAGCTCAAAATATTCCAGTGCCAGCTTGCTGCACGACCCTTTGCTACCAAGGGCCGAAAATGATTTCCATGATAGAATTCCCTCTTGCAGAGAATAGAATTCACACACACACACACACACACACACACACACACACTCACACACACACACACCCCTCACTAGGTCCAGAGCAAAGTTGCCCTAAACTCTGACCCCAGGAGAAACCCTGGAGCTATAGTTCTTCTGCTAAGAAAGGAAAGAAAAGTGGACAAGGTTGTATCCTGATTACCCATCTGACCAGGGGCCTGAGAGCAGGAAGTCATCCAAAAATGCTGTTTCCCTAGATGCCTCTCCAGACCCTCCCCCAGCCAGACCTAAGCCTGCGCTCAGCAGCTTGATCCCTGTCTCTACAATGGCATCACTCTAGGGTTGTGAATGCCATCCTTGAGAGTGCAGAGTTGCATCTCTGTTGCCATTGGATGCTGGACACCCATAGCCTGACACAGGGCCTGGACCCCTGTGGGGTATAGGACTGGTGTGAACTGGTGACATCTGGTGATTCCTTCCCTCCTGCCCATTGGTGTCCTCACACACATTTCACTACCCATAACACACTGCATACACTGACACACACAGTTGTGTGATGTACAAACAGCAGCCCACAAACACATACCCACTGCATTTACCAAACGCTGGTCCCCAGAAGTCTGGATTCCCCGGAACAAATCCCGCATTTTCCTACCTGCTTGCCTTTACCCCTGCAGGTCCCTCCTTGGAGACCCCATCTCTAGCCTCTTGCCCCAGGGCCCAACCTCACTGACTAATTTTTCTGACTTCTGGAGAACACTGGCTTGCCTAGATCACACCAAAAGGGTGTGGCCACGGAGCCTGTGCTAGAAGCCTAGCCTCCCAGGGACAGAGTCCAGCTGCTCCAAAGAGCATCCATGTGTTTGTTCGGCTGCCCACTCTGTTTATTTGTTTTCACAACAAACATTTATTATACCCAGGCAGGCTGCTTCGGTGCTGGGGACCCAGCCATGAACACGGCCAGCCGAGAATGAGAAAGCACACAGCCCAGAGAAGCAGACAGATGCTAAACAAGTAATTACAAGTGTGATGGATGCCACAGAGGGAAAGCAGAGAGAGTCCCTGGGAGGGGACAATAGATGGATGCCAAGTTCCCCATTTGTATGAGAGTTTGCAGCAGCCTTGCCCCAAAGCTAGTCCTGCCTGTACAGAGTCCCCTCTTTAAGGCCCCCAGCTGTGCAAACTCAGCACCTCGGGGAGGAATGGTTCCTTCTGGATTCACACCATGGAGAAGCAGTGTGAGGTTTGAGGGCCAAGTTAGAGGGGCTGTGGGGAAATGTTTTCTAATAACTTACCACATCCTGGATGGCCCATTTCCCCTACCAGGACTTTGAAGCATGTAGACTTAACCCTGGCTTGCAGATGGGCAAATCAAGGTCTAGAGGAGCCCAGTGACTCATGCCTGTTGAGCAGAGATTTGAACCCAGAGAAGTCATACCGCATGTCTCCAGGAAGGTCCTTAGCAGTGGCCTGCCTCCCAGGAGGCTTAGTCCTGTTGAATGTGCTTATAGTTAACAGGAAAAACCACCAGCAACCACTGAGCCAGCATCACCCACTGCAGGGCGCTACCACACAGCACTGCAAATTGCCATGAGTGGGTGTCCATCAAGGGCGTCCAGTTACAAGGCTGTGGGGCCTCAAGTAAATGGTCTAACCTCTGTGAGCACCACTTCCCAACTAGACGGGGGCGGGGGGAGAGGGAGGCAGTGACTGTGAGGGTTGCAGCCCTTGGGTCTCTCTACCTCACTCTTCCTCTCCATCCAGCTCCTGTCCTTGCTCAGCAGCTTCATGCAAGTTGCACCCTTTGTTGACACTTCCTCCACATATCCACCTATCTCTGCTCAGAGGTTACCTTCCTGGCCATCCTGGCAGAAGTCACCACCCTCGATACCCCTCAGCCTGCTTCATTTTTCTGCCTTTACTACAACCAGCTCTTACTCTCACCTCCTTCTGATACAGGCAGAAAAACTGATCTTGGGTGGGTGACCTCCAAACCATATAGGGAACCTCCAAATGACATAAGGAAAAATGATCTCCCGACCTGACCTGCACGAATTTGTGTTCTCTAAAACCGAAAAATGAATTTTAGGACCAAACGGAGGTTATGAGCAGAATATATTTATTGAGAGAAAGAAAGTTCCTGTCCAAGAGAGGGACAGGAGGGGGTACCGAGCAGGTAGTTCCCCAGGAAGCTGTCTCTTCCAGGGACTTTTATAGTGTAAAACCATGCGGGGGCTAAGGTGGAGAGAATAGGAACTCGCTTAGGTGGACAAGAGGTGGGACAAAACTATGGTCAACCAGTGGGATTGCAAGCACCATTGTTCAGGTAAAGTTGATTACGCCCAGGACCAAATGGGGTAGTGAGTCACAGAGTAAGCAGGCATGAATAGGGACAGGGTCTCTTCCCATTGGGGGTTGAGCTAGTGACTCACTTGAGTCTTTCTAGGTGATCATACCTATTTAGAATATCAAACCCAAGTACTACTCTTTTAGCATTTGTTTGGCCTTTAGGTCTTTAGGTCTGGTTCACAGCAGGAGCATCCACCCCTCCCACAGTTGTAAGGCATCTCATCTTCTGTGCTGTCTCCTTCGAGGGCCTGGCCCTGTCTGTCTGCCTATAATATTTCTATCTAACTTGGCTGGCTGCAATACTTCTACCATAGCTGGGAGAGCTTTGTGTTTTCCATTGCTCCCCAGCCAAGGCACTTAACCAGGGCCACCCAGAGATAGCAAGTGCTTGGGGGCTCCAGTCATGTTACTGTACTTCCAGTGCCCATACAGACCCCAGCCTCCATAATGCTTGTCTCCCAACTGGCAGCAGGGCAAGTTCTAATCATTCTGCCCTGGCCTGGTATATAGCACAGCACCACCATGACTGTGCAAGCCTTCTACCTTTGTGGGGACATCCACCCAGGCTGTACCAGTTATACAAAGACTCCAGAGAAAGGGGCAATGGATACCCCTGGTCCTCTGCCGGCACCCTGGAGCTGACAGGCAGTGGGAAACCAGGCCTCAGCTTGGCAAGGCTCTGGTAGGGGCTCAGTGCCGAGGGCAAGGGCCCTGCCAGTCTCTCTCCCTGAAACAGCTACCAATTGTCCCAGTGGCTCCTGAGTTCCCTCAAGACTTCCCCACTGCCACTCTTTCATGGAGACACCCACTCTCAAAGGGGACACAGTGGGCTGCTTCCAGCCACAGCCAGGGAGGCTGGACAGTCATGGTGGTCCTAGCCTCCCAGAAGGCCCTGGAACTTCCGAGCCCTGCTGGGAACTCACAGCCTGGGACTTGGCAAAGAGCAAGTGAGGACAGATCCTGGGGTGGGGGTTGGGTGGGGGAGCAGAGCAGGCCTTCCTCCTGGCATTGGTATGCAGGTGCTGGCCCCAAACATAGCTGGAATCCATCAACAGAGAATAAAACTCAGGGAAAGCAGCCTCCAAGACAAATGGCTTCAGGCAGAGGTGACAGCCACTGCTGCTCCCTGGGGCTGGGGATACTTCAGGCTACTCTGATGGGTTTATCCAATCCTCACAACAAGGAGGTGGGAAGAATGGGGCCCCTATTTTTCCTCCTTTTCTCTGAAAGCCAACTAAGGCATAAAGGGAAACCATGACCCTGGAAGAGAGCAGCCAGACCTAGAACCTAGGCCTCCCTGCTGCAGAGGTGGTAGCTACCTGCTCAGCCGCGTCCCAGCCTGCTGCGGCAGGGTGGGCACAGGAGGGCATTTCCCAGACCTCATGTGGCCGTGATAAAGCCTCCACTCTCAAGCCCAGAGCAGCAGGTCTGAGTCCAGCTGCGAGGAACCTACGGTGGAATAGGGTGCAGGGAGCTTTCCACAAAGCTCACCCAGGCCCACCAGGGCTAGCCAGTCTGCCTTTCTCAGGCCATCCTTGTGGGTCTGAAGCACACCTGAGTCTGAGAACACCAGCTGGAGGCAGCACTAGCCCAGACAGAGCCAGCTTCATGTTCAGCTAGTGGAGAGAGCCTCGAAGAGCTGCGAGACGATGGTGACGGTGTTGCTTAGTGAGCTGGTGCTATTGTAGCACTGCCGGTACTAGTCACTGCATGCTAGGTCCTCCTGGGAGTGCTTCCTGCTCATTTCATTCTCAGCACAATTCCACGCAGGGAGGCGTTGGTGCTGCTTTCCCCATAATACTTGTCAGAGCACCAAGGCACAGGAAGCTACAGCTCCCTCATTCCAGGTTGCCCAGCTAGAAAATGCAGAGCCAGGACTGGAACACAGGCAGAAAGTCCAGAACCTGCTCTCGTGTTCCCTATTGCCCCCATTCTACACCATACAATCTAGTAAGAAGGAAACACCAACTGCATCAGGGATGCATTAAGGGAGGAGATGTGTGTGGGCTGAAGAAGCAAAAGGGTACCCCTCCCCAAGAAGGGAGCCTGTTAGGAAAAGCACCCCCCGGAGGTGTTGGGCTCTGACAGGTGTGTAGGAATTGGCTGGATAGCTATGCTGAAATGGTGCTCTTGACAGAGGGAGTGAGTATACATACATGGAGGCATTTTGGAAAAATACCATGTGGCAGCCAATGAGTATGTGGGAATCGTAGTGAGAGACCTTGATGGCTAAGGAACTAGACTCCACACCAAGGATGCTGAAGCCTGAAGGATGCAGTCTACCTGAAGAAGCCAGCCTGGGGCAAGGGCAGGCTGCACTGCAGGCTGACACTGGGAGCCAGGTGGCCAGGAGATGGTGGAGCAGAGCAGGGCAGTGACAGTGAGGAGCACCGGTGAAATAGATAGGATGGGGCCAAGACCACTGGGTGTGAGAGAGGGAGGTTGGCCAAGGGGTCTGGGAACAGCCTGGAAACTGCAGGACAGAGGCACCAGAGTAAGACCAGGCAGGGCAGTCCCTGAATTCCTTGGTGAGCACACTTCAGGCCTGAGGTATCCCAAGCCCTGGAAGCAGTAGTGGCTTTCACCTCTGCCTGAAGCTGTGGGACATCCAGGACAGTGTCCAGGAAGACCCTAGAGTGACCTTGGAAGCATTCAAGCAAGTCTGCAGATTGATGAGTTCTCTGCTGACAGGTAAATGGGATTGGGGAGGCTCCAGGGCCTTGGCCTCTAGCAGGTGCTTGTTCCTCCTCTTCTTCCTCCTCTCCTTCCTCCTCCTCCTCTTCTTCATACTTCCATATCAGCATGGGGAGGGCCACTTGTCCTCCTGCCCTCTGAGCTGCATACAATTGCTTAAGGGAGATTTGCATTTTTTCTGGGTGACAACTGCCAGGCATCCATCCTGCATACCAAATGCTCACTAGGCCAGGTATGTTTGGCCCTCTGGAGTCCTGGGACAGAAGCTTCCAAGGGAGCAAACTGCAACTCCTCCCCTCCCCATCCTGCCCCCATACCACATATGCATCCCCCTTCCTGGGCTCCCATGCTCCCTGTGTCTTCAGGGTGGCTGTGAGCAAGGCTGTGCACCTTCCATCTGCCTCATCCATACAAAGACCTGTTAACATGGAGCAGCTTGAGAAATAAGATCTACATGGGATACACAAACAGGCTAGGCAGTGAGTAAGGGACAGGGTGCAGGTATGGCTCCAGACTCCAACTGGACCCCTGTTTTGAAGGCTACATAGCCTAGAAGTGTCTTTACTCCCGCATGCAATCACATGACATAAAACATGCCAAATGCTAAGGTCTCTCACAGTGAGGTCCCTGGTATTTCTTTCAACTTCTCTGTAAGGACTACTGGGGCCATGTAACAATCCTGCCTTCACACAGAAAGCAGTTCAGACCCCTCCCTCCAAGGCTGTTCTGTGAGGACTTCACTCAGCCCTGTGCCAGCTGGGACGCTTCTTCCCTCCAGGGCTACAGCTTAGTATCTACAGGAGTCTGGTGGGCTGGGTCACAGGCAGATCAGAGCTGGGGAGCTAGTGCTGCAACAGATAATGGTGAGTTATCATGTTATTCCATTAACTGCATAGCAATAACTGCAGCACAGGGAGGGAGCACAGGAAACTCATAGGATAAGCAAGGGATGAGATTGCTAACCACCAATGAGCCAGTGGAGTTCACCAGCCTGGACAGGAGCTGCAGAAGGCTGCCTTGGGCAGAGGGGAGTGGGTGAGGCTGAGCCACAAGGCAAGGACCCAGCTCGCTGCAAAGTCAGGAACCACATCCTTGGCCTTACCAGTGTCCCCTGATGGAGCTCTGAGTTCCTAGGACTCAGGTTGGTGACAATCCAGGTTAGCCTCCTGAGTAAAAGCTTAGGTGCTAAGCCACAGGAAAGGGATTAAATCTTAGCCCACCTTTTGCCAAGTGGTGAGGTGGATGTGCTCTCGGCCTTGCTGGGCTTTCTACAAAATGGGATACTACTGTAATCCTAGAGGAAGGCTATGTCACCCATCACCCAAGTTCCATGGAGTCCCTACAACATGCCAAGCACTTTCTATATTCTGGAGATTCAGCAAGGAACAATATGACTCTGATAAAGATTTCATCCCAGTGAAGAGGAGTTCAAAAAATAGCACAAACACTAGGAAGTGGTGAGTGCTGTTAAATATGGAAGTGGACTAACAGGTGGGTATGGGCAAAGAGCTCAGGCAGGCGACGCTGGACTTAAGGCACTTGCTCAATGGGGGAGACCAATGTGGCCAAGCAGAGTGGGTAGCAAGGACAGAAGGAGTTGAGGATGCAAAGCAGAGGGACTGGTCCCATGGAGCAGGATGGGATCAGCATCTGGGTATGATGTGAAGCGGCCCTTGAAGGCTCGCAGCAAATGGGGGACATGGTCTGATGTCAGTTGTTTTGAGGCACCTGGCTGCTGGCAAGGGATGGTTGAGGGGCCCATGGCGCAGGGGTGCAGGAAGCTCTGATGCTGGTGGATGAGGATACAGCAGGGGAAAGTGGGAAAAGGCAGTGGACAGAGAAGGCTGGGTTCTGAGGGTGCTGTCAATAGGTCCTGTGAATGATGATACAATAAGAGAAAGAATGTGGGCAGGGAAGACTCAGATCAAATGAGGCTGTGTCTGGAGGGAAAGGGCTTGCTTAGGGGGTGCTTGGCACACAAACACTTGATAAATACCACCCTTATGTGAAGCCTCACAGTCTGCAATAAGCACAGCCTCTGAAGAGCAGTGTTTTGGTTCCCACTTTCTAGGGGAGGCCGGTTTACTGCAGAGGGAAGAGCAGAGGACTTCCTGTGCTGGGGCAGGTCAGGCAGTCATACCTAACACATTCAGTGCAGCATTTCACGTACGTACTTGCCCAGGGTTGTTAGAGGCAAAGAAAGAATGAGAAACAAGTTTCCTGATTCTGTGAAGTCCTCTCTGGGATGTGGAAAGCCTGAGACTCCCAGGCGTGAATCCTGGCAGCACCTTCCTCCCCATCCGCTGAGCTACCGGCACTGAAGTCTGTTTCCTGACCTCTCCTGGGGACCACACGCACAGTTACTGGAGCAGAGTCCAACCCCGGAGCCTTTGCACTTTCTCTTTCCTCTTCCTGAGCCTTACCATGACTACCACAGGTCACTTGCCCCTCTCCACTCAGACTTCAGAGTCCTGTTTTCCCACCCTGTAGGAGCTCAGGCCATTGCAGGGTCAGGTCATTACCACTGCCTCACCTCCTTCCGAAACAGCCTGGGAAGAAGGCATTCCCAGTCCTACACTAGGGGCAGCTCGCTTGGCTACCCAAGCCTACTCCACAGCACCACAAGCCCCCATATGAACTGGCTTTGGCTCCTGGTGGCCAAGCCGTACAGGACTTCCTTTCCTGCTGGGACAGAGCCCAGGCAGAATCCCCTTTTTCTCCTCATCCTGCTCGGATATGAGTCAGGAAACGTCCCATAAGCAGTCTTCCTCTCTTCTCTCCAGCCATGAGAGCATGAACAGGCCTGGCCTGGCAGGCTAAGGGAGGTGAAGCTGATGCTCAGACGTCCTCTTCCTGGGAAGCTCCACCATGAGCTTCAACCGAAGAGGGAAGCTCCGCCATGAGCTTCAACCAACAGGCCAGCTCGCTCACTCCCTTGCTGCAGGGCCCAGCCTCATGCTGGCTCACACCCGGGGCACAGGCCTTATGCTTAACCCCAAAGCAGTCCATGCCCTTCTCGAGGCCAAGTTCAGACAAGAGGCAATCAGGGGCTTAAGTGGCTGCCAGAGAAGGGCAGCCGCTGGTTATTAAATATTAAGTGGCGAGAGCTTGTGAAAGTATAATTGCAAATGAGACTGTGAAGCAGATGTTGCCAACAGCTTGGACCCACGTTCCCAGTTGGGACCAACAGGGGATTTCAAGTCACCAAGCCGAGCTGCTGGAAACTTCTTCGCATTTTCTAGGCACCTGCTAGGTGCCAGGCCTTAAACTCAACACTGCAGGTAGAAAATCAACCAAATGTGGTGCCAGCTTCAAGAGGTCCTGCGTTTGGTGAAGAAGGCAAAGTAAGCAAAACCTCACAGGCACAGGGAATCCTAGGGCTGGTGCAGGCCTGAAAGGGCCTGGGGAACTGAGGCTCAGAAGGGAAATGATATGCTTTTTTTTAATATTTATTTATTTTTGTTTATTACATTTATTTATTGTGTGTGTGTGTGTGGCCAGCTCAGCCCACCAGGGGGCGGGCTGGCTGGCATGTGGTGCTGGAGGATCGAACCGAGGTCCCTGTGCTTTGCCAAGCTTGTTTCAAGTAGGTGCTTTAGACCACTGAGCCATCTCTCCAGCCCCGATATGCTTTTAAAGGACATATTCAATCAGTAGTCATTCAACAGCTATTCATTCAGTATCTCCTGTGTGCAAATGTTATAGATCCTGGGGAACAAAAGTATTAGATAAGTCAAACCCTTTTTCTCCTGGCACTTACAACTGAGTGGGAGCTGGTGCAGAGAAACAAAGTTTCCCAACACAAAGAAGCAGAAAAGGGGAAAGAGTGTGTGAGAAGTGAGGACTGCAGTGTGGCTGGACACATGTGGGGGCGAGGGAGGAGAGCTGTCTTGTGCAAAAGAGCTTGGGTGAGCGTTGAGGGATTTCAAAGAACAGTGAGGTGACCTGTCTTAGGGACAGTGTGTGGTTCCTAGGACTCCTGGTCTGGTCTGGTCTAAGTCTGCTGCCTGAGAAGCACTATGAGGAAGGAGGCCCCTCAGTGGACACCCTGTCTACAGAGGCTGCCTGGTTAGGTGCCCACCCACACCTTGATGAGGGTTGCTCAGTCCCACCTCTGAAGAACCTTGCAGGAGCCATTGTTGTCTGCTCACTCTTACCCACAGGCTGCTTCCCCAGCTCCTGAGATGCTGCAAACAGATCCTGGGGACACTGAGCAGCCTTGGCTTTGCTGGGAGAAGGTGGAAGGGATTGCTATGAGTCCTCAGACCGTGCAGGCAACAAGTCCTTGCTGAGCGAGGGAAGATTCCAGTTCAACATCCCCCAAAAAGATCCTAGCCAGCTGGACCTCTGTCCCCTGCCCTGGAGGGAGGGGACCAGGAGCTTCCAAGGTCAGTCCTTGGCCATGAATCAGGGAGAAAGGGAAGAGCTGCTTTTGCAGATGCCAAGACTCCAGGAGGATTCCAGCTCTTGAATATGGCTCTAGTATTCTAGCACTGCATTAGGCTGAGACTCTCGAATTCTGTAGATCTAAAACACTACGATTCTAGAATTCTGTGATTCTAAGACTCTAATGTGAGTTGGGGAAGAAAAACATCAGCCATCGCCTTTTCTTAATAGAATGCCTGCTTCCAGAGAGAAGCACACACCCAGAACTGCAAAGCCAAGCAGGCTTGTTCCCTCCTTTTCCACCTTTAAATCATCTTCTCGCTACTCTCCTCTGTGAGCTCTCATCTGCACACCCCTCTCAGGCCCTCCCCCAAGCCTAGCAGCCACACATTTGCCATCTGCATATAACCCATTGATTAGCACCATGGAGCAGAGGAGGGTGTGGAACCCTTGCTGCCTGCCAGTCAGCCGGGCTGCAGGGAGTCACCTCAGCTCCCCAAAAGGGCTGAGCAGGGGAGGCGGGATAAGAGGCACAGTTACACTGACTCAGATACATACAGTAAGAAACACAAAAGAAGGCCCCAGACTCACAGACACACAAAGGCATAGGCATGCACACTGCACATGGATATCACAGACAGCACACACATATATGTGTATGACATTTACACATGTGCAAACAACAAGAGACACATATAACCCCACAGTGACACATATCCTGGCATGCAGGCATGCAGGAGCACAAAAACACATACTGCATGCGTGGGTATTGGCACACACACACACACACACACACACACACATAGATAAACCCATGCAAACAAGTCCAAGTCCATCGATGCTCCCTTGGTTACACAAACCCACATCCCCAGGGGAAAAAGAGCACTGCACTGAAGGCACTACACGAGTTGGCAGGAGAGGCACCCTTCCCATTCCTGTCTCCCACTCCTACTCATTCATGGGTCATTACTTAAGGACTACTAGGCACACAGCCTGGCACTGAGCCCATGGGAGAGCCCAAGGCAGACACAGAGGAACGGAGGTGGGGAGCAGTTCAGTCAATCCAGGAAACCAGAGGCAGCTGGAACCCAGGGAGCTGTTCTCAGCTGATTGCCCAGAAAGGTAGTGAGCTCCCCACAACAGGAAGTAATCTAGTACTTCAGAGGATTTTGTGTGTCAGATGGATTAGTGGGTGGGAATGAAGCCCTCTAAAAATCCCCTCCAGCCTGGATACTACTGTTTCTGTCAATTCTGCTGGGCTCCAAAACAGTGGTCTTCACCTTAGTGTTCCACCACCAGGAGCCCCTTGTGGTACTGACCCAGCCTGCCACCAACTACCACATAGCTATTCATCTGTCCCAGGTCTCCAACTCTTGCTGGAGATGGTGCAGACAGACAGGTGAGTACCTATGGCCCTTCAGACAAATGATCAGGCTGTGCTACCTCTGGCAGGTGACTGTCTCCATGGGCTGGTGGCCACCGAGTGAGCCCTGGGAAGCCAGGTGAGAGCAGGATGAATGGACCTTGCAGAGATTGCCTTAAAAGGAGCTGCTAAGGGTAGGGACACACTCCTGTACAGTAGCTCCTTTCCCATAAAAACCCACATTCACCATCACCCCCACTGGCTTGTTTTCTTTTGGAAACTGGTTAGGAACAGGCTCACTGAAATAGGGTCAGAAGTCCCAGG
Source organism: Octodon degus (assembly GCF_000260255.1). Taxonomy (NCBI): domain Eukaryota; kingdom Metazoa; phylum Chordata; class Mammalia; order Rodentia; family Octodontidae; genus Octodon; species Octodon degus. The sequence continues at coordinate 226,972 of NW_004524636.1, forward strand.
CTAAACCCTAAGATTATAAGGCTCCCTGTTTTCATCCTGCTTAGATAGGTTAAGGATCTCCCAAGTCTTCCCAGGAGGAAGCAGGAGGAAAAGAACATCCTCTGCTTCCCAGAGAGAGTCCCAGGGCCTAGACTGGAGCTAGACCCAGGGCCTTCTGGCTTGGGGGTTGGCTCTTTTCAACTCCCAAGATTTATAAGGTCCCTGTCCCAGAGAAATCAGGCTGGACAGGGCAGGGGGCTAGTAGAGGAAAAAGCAAGAGGCTATGGGGGCCACATGGCCCCTTCTCCACTTCCCAGGCAGTGCTGATGGAGCCAGCTCTAAGGAGAGCCTAGGAACAGCTGGGGCATAAAAGGAGGGCCCCATATGAGTTGGGCTAAAACTAGGCAGGTTTGTCCTAACCCCAGCCACTAAGACACCCAGCCTATGCTTAAGAATCTTCTTCCCCTAGTTATTTTTCCAAACATGGAAGACAATTGGGATTTGGATGGACTGAGCTGACTTCAATGCCCAGCACTGAGTCACTGCTTCCCACACACATCGCCTCACATCATCCTTGCAGTGTTTCTGCAGAGCTCCACAGGTGTGGAAACCTGTAGGCCAAGCGGACTGAGTGACTTCTCTGAAATCACTCAGCTGTTGGAAATAATATTTTGTCACCCACCCCGTAGTAGTTTCTCTTACCACACATTAGAGTTCAGTGTTTCAGGGACCACAAAGTCTTGAACCCTGGCCCCAGGCACAGCCTGGAGTGCTGTGGAAACTGCTGTCAGCCGTGCTAGGCAGGAGGATGGGCTTGGGCTTGAGCTGTTCTGAAGTTGGGTCTCATATGCCTTCTCTGTCAGGGGGTGCTCAGCCCTCCTGTCTCAGAAGGAAACTAGGGTATGGGTCTGCAGGAACCTGAGACGTCCAACTGAGAGATTTGCTCTGTCGCCCTGTAAGCCACTGGCAAATCTGGAAGGGGTCACTTCCAGGAAACAAACTTCTCCAGCTGTTTGCAGCAGAGATAAGAGGTAAGACAAAAATCTCAGTTACCTACAAAAGTCCTGGAGAGACTGGAGGAGGAGGCTTCTAGAAAGCTACTGATGGAGCTGTGCATTCCTGGACATCTGCCTGCCTGCAGTCTAGCCCATCTCCCCTCCAGGAGGCCTCTGGGACCTAGAGGTGGGGTGGGACTGCTCCCACTGCCATACACAAAGCCAGGCCCTGGCAGGAGTGATCCAAGGTAACAGCCTTGCCCAGACTCCTCTATCCAATCACTCAGAGGACAGAGGACTAGGGATCAGTTTCCTGCAGAACAAGAAAACCCAGAAATGGGAGCTATTTTCACACAGATGCAGAAAGTGATGTTAATCATTAGTTTAAGATTAAGGCAAATGGGCCAGGAAAGGTGTGGCAAACAAAACAAAACAACAAAACAAAACAGTGGTCTTCAAAATTTTGTGCATTTGCCAATACTTTCAGCCTGCATGGCAGCATATGCATATGTTTACCTAAGTACTTTTTACACTAAAATATAGTTGTTAGCATGCACACAGAAATAGGTACACTTAAAATAATGAAATAAAAATACATAGATCATTATGTTAAGGGACAGGTAGAATTCCAAGGAAAATGGAGTAATGTCTATTGAGTACTCCTATATGCATATTATTCATGCATATTATTGCTCTGGATCATCAAAACAACCCCATAAAGAGGGTCTCACTATGTTGTTCAGGCTGACCTTGAGCTCACTATGTAGCCCAGGATAGTCTCAAACAAGGACTGGGATTACAGGTGTGTGCCACCATGCATGGCTCAAAGAAGTTATCTTGTTTGTCCATTTTCCAGGTGAGAAACTGAAACATAGACAAGTGGAATTCTCTGACCTCCTTCTAGCCACCTATAGCGGGCAGGGACCTCCAGGGGCCAGCTGGCTGCAGAGTCCTCAGAGCTCCACCCTGAGGCTCCACACCATGCAAGGTCAGGGGGAGCTCTATAGCAAGCCAGAGAATGGCCCATCTGGGTCTTGGGGGTAAAAGATGCAAAGCTAGGGGCCTGAGGTTGTCATGAGGTACTGATGACATACCAAGAGCCTGGAGTGTTAGCCTTGAACCTGAGCAGCTGGAGTGCCACCAGGGTGAGCTGGATACAGTGGTTCTTTCCTTTGTCCTCAATACTCAAGTGCAGTCCAGGAGCCAGTAGCTTGCACCTTCCCTGCAGTGGGTTAGAAGTGAAGAAATTTAGCCTGACTCAGAATCTAGTAAGTCTGAATCTGCACAGCACAAGAGTATGGTTGGAGAAACCCACACTCAAGGCTCCCTCCTCTTGAGGCGTCCCTGTGCCTGTGAAGTGGCATCCAGGAATGTCCCCCACTGCTTATCCTAGAGCTCCTCACTCACGTCTCATAGCTCCCATTTCTCAAAGGACAAGTTGATGCCTTCTCAGGCCCGTGAGGCCCAGGCCTGGGCCCCGCTCCCTCTGTCCTCCCACCCTCCCCATCTCCATCCTCCTCACACACGCTGTCCTTGCTCTAACTTGGCTGGGTGCTGGGGGTCCTCTCACCTGGAACCCCATAGCTTGTGCTCTTCAAGAACAGCTTCTCCCATCACTATCTCATTTCCAGCACTTTGCCTGACCCTTGGTCCAGAGCAGGCACCTAGTAAACATTTGCTGCCCAGAGGGAGGCTCTGCCCCTGCCCTACCTTCCCTCTAAGCACCAAGAGGCTATGGGGCCTGAAGTAAGGGCACAGGCCTGGGGACCCAGGCCCAGCTTTTTGAGGCCAGTCCTGTGGGGTGAAGCAGTGGTGCCTGGAGCCTGATACCTTTGGCATCTCCAGCATTCTCTCCCTCTTGCCTGCCTCTCCGTGTTCTCCCAGACACTGTCTCCATTTCAGCTTGGACACAAGCCCTAACTTCAGCACTCTTCCACTAAGTCCCTGTGGTGCCTGTTTTCAAAGCCCAGCTTCTTGCTTTCAGGTGGAGAGAGAAGCACCAAGAGAACCACGCAGAAGAGATTCTCCTACATGGCCTCTGGCATCCAGGAACAGAGGGGTCATGCCTTTTCTCTGCACTCCATCTCCTCATCTGTTCAGTGGCTGCAGCTACTACTTTCTTTGCTGGAGAAGGTGTGAGCCCCATCAAGAGAGGAGACTCTTACCAGTGGAGCTTCAAGTCTGAGCCAGAGATGAGAAATGCCTTAGTCCACACACTGGGGCCAGGGTGGAGGGTAAGGGTGGGTTGGGAGTGAGGACAAGCAGGATGGAAAGATCTGCACATGTTGCCTCGCCTTGCCCCAACCCAGTGTATTCCCCCAGCCAGACTTTATGAATGAGCTCAGCCTTCACCCGCAGAGCACCAGCCCACAGGGTCAAGAAACTAGTTCAGGGGCTTCCCAGGCCACTGCCCCCCCTTTCTCCTATGGCAATGGCAGCCTGAAAGCTGGATTGGCCACTTGCTGCCACCAGAGCCATGGTCCCAGCTCACCAGAAGCTGCTGCGGAGAAAGTGGTATGTATTGCTTGGGCTTTTCCTAAAAACTGGCCATTTCCTGCCAGGAATGGACACTTCCTCCCAGGAACAGAATGAGGCCAACGGCAGCCTTGGCCTCCCTTGTTGGGAAGGTGGCTGGGAGTTCAGTAAGAGCACTTGTTCCTGGAGGAAGCCCAGGTCAAACCAGGTCCTCCAGGGTCAGGGAGATAGCTCAGTAGAATAAGCACATGCCTGGCAAGTGCAAAGGCCTGACTTCAATCCCTGGTTCTGCCAAAAAATTAAAAAAAAAAAAAAAAAAAAACAGGTCCTCCAGAAAGTGGAACCTGGAGCCCAGGGAGGGAAGGGAATGGGGGTCATCTGTGCCCTCAGGGATGGAGCTGCTTACTGTCCAGCGCCTTCCACACAGTCAGCAGTTATTGCACAAGGCACTCCTCTGCAGAGGCCTGGCTCTAGGTTTGGTGAACAAAGGCACAGGGCTTTCCTGGAGCTCAGTGGTAAGTGTGAGAGCCACAACAGCCACTAAATATACACCATTATGCCGTGGGATATATACATCCTTTCAACGAAAATAAAGAAGGGTAGGCAGACTCAGTTTTTTCCTTTTGCTGCAGTGGCTGCAGCCATGAGTATGCTCAGGCTTCAGAAGAGGGTTGCCTCCAGCGTCCTCCGCTGTGGCAAAAAGAAGGTCTGGTTGGACCCCAATGAGACCAATGAAATAGCCAATGTGAATTCCCATCAGCAGATCCGGAAACTGATCAAAGATGGGCTGATCATCTGCAAGCCCATTACCGTCCATTCTGGGGCGTGATGCTGGAAGAATACCTTGGCTGGCGGGAAGGCCAGGCACATGGGCATCAGTAAGCGGAAGGGTATAGCCAACGACCGGATGCCGGAGGTGACCTGGTTGCACACAATGTGGATCCTGCGCAGGCTGCTCCAGAGATACCGGGAATCTAAGATCGACCGGGATATGTACCACAGCCTGTACCTGAGGGTGAAGGGGAATGTGTTCAAGAAAAAGTGGATCTTCACGGAGCACATCCACAAGCTGAAGGTGGACAAGGCCCGCAAAAAGCTCCTGGCTGACCAGGCTGAGGCTCACGAGTGGAAGACCAAGGAAGCGCCCAAGCGCCGTGAGGAGCGCCTGCAAGCCAAGAAGGAAGAGATCATCAAGACCCTGTCCAAGGAGGAGACAAATAAGAAGTGTCCTGTGTGTACAGAGAGCAGACAGGTCCCAAATAAAAGAGCTCTTGTCCATTCAATAAATAAATAAATAAATAAATAGGGGTAGGGGTAAGATGCAATAGGACACTTTTGAATTGGCCAAGTCAGGGTTTTCTAAGCAGGCAACATTTCAGCAGAGACCCAAAGGAAAAAAAGGAGTTGTCTAAACAGCTAGCTGGAGAAAAAGGCTCTCAGCACAGGGAACAGCAAGTACAAAGGCCCAGAGGTGGGCAATGTTGGGTACGCTCATGGCTGAGATGAAGTGAGCAAGGGAGGTACAGAGATCCTCTGAGGCCTTGTGCTTCCCACCTGAGAACTTCTGGTTTTATTCTGAGAGATGAGATGGAAGCTTCTGGGAGGTTCTGACTGGAAGGAAAGGTAGGATCCCCAGGAGGAAGTAGGGAGCCGCTGAGGAGATGAGAAATACTTTCATCCAGGTGAGAAACGCAGGTGCACACCAGTGCATAAGGCAGTTAGGAAGGGCAGTGGGATTCTTGGTTTTCCTGTAGTAGCAGAGTTTCAGGAACTGGCCAGCAGGATGTGAGTGGGGAAGAGGCATGAGGGACTACAGGTATGTGCCTGTGAAGCCCCATGGGCAGGATGAGATGGAGAAGGTGGGACAGAAGCGGGCACAGGTTTGCACAGCTGTCTTTCCATGTTCTCTCCCTCCCTTCTCTCTCTCCTGTCTCCTCTTTTTCTCTCTCCCACAAATCCTGCTCTCAGCCTTTCTTTGAATGAGGACATAAGGGCTCTGATCCACCCAGAATTGTACAGGTAGCAAGGGACAAAACTTCAAGTGAGTTTATGGCTCAGCCAAAGAGCTGTCAGTCCCATCAGAACTGGGAGATCAGGCTGGAAAGATAGCTCGGCAGTCTAAACGCCTGCCTGGCAAGCATAAGGACCCAGGTTCGATCCCCAGTACTACATGCTGTGTTGGCCCAGGCTTGCCAGCCACTGAGACTGGGTGTGGGGGTGCATGCTTATAATCCCAGCACTGGGGAGACCAAGACAGGAGGATCACTATGAGTTTGAGCTGCATGGTGAGACCCTGTATCAATAAAAAAAAATTAATTAATTAAAAAAAAGAACTGGGAGGTCAGTCTCCACCTACCAGGTCCTGTAAGCCCATGACCCAGCAGCACGCCAGTGCTAGACTGCTCAGAAGAAAATCCTCCAGCCAGCCTTCAGTGCTGATGGGGACCCAGAGAGGGCACTGCAGGCCATCCCAAGCTCAGAGCAAAGCAGAATTCAGAAACTACGGTTGGGAAATGAGGCTGGGCATGTGGCGCCAAGATTCAAAGCCTGGCTCTGTAGCTTTTGAGCTGTGGGCTCTTGGACAAGACGCTTAAACTCTCTGCCTCAGTCTTTTCATCTGTGAAATGAGCATGAGAACCGCATCCACATAAGAGAGCTATGGTGAGGAGCCATGCCGAAAACCTTCGGGGCTCGAGTTTGGCATGTACTCCCACACTTTAGCGATGATTAGTATTCCTATCAGGTCTCTTGAACCCCAATCTCCCAGTGCACAACCAAGGCTACCAGCTCTCTGCCTCAGCAAGCATCCAGCCTGCAGGGATCCACACCCCCTCCCAGAAGGTTGGGGGAAGGCTCAGCTCCACACAGATGGGCTCTGCTTTGGGTGGAGCCAGATCCAGGAGCCTGAGAACAGTGTTTAGGGCCTGACAGTGCAGTCCCTCCCCTGATGAGCTCAGGCAAGCTGCCTGCCTGCCTGCCTGCCTGCCTGCTTGCCTGCGAGTGGCTGCGTGGCTGACTTTCCCAGGAAAGCACTAATTACCACATGGCTCCCTCGGGGTCTGGCTCCATGATCTGTCACAGCCCCTCAGCCTGTGATTGCTGGCTGCAGTGTCTGAGCCAGGGCTGCCTTCTCTCTGCCTCCCCCCCTCAGAAGAGGACAGGAGCCAGGTAAGGAACAGGCTAACTCACAAACAGAAAAGTGGGGGCTGAACTCATAGACCCTTCCCACCTTGGTCTCAGCAGCTCCCTAGTGAGTAGTTCTCAAAGTAGTTCTCAAGTTCTCCAGAGCAACAGCATGAACATTTGCTAGAAATGCTAATCCCCAGGCCACACCCAAGTTCTAAGGAATTCCACACTCTGGGGGTGGGACTCTGGATCCTTTTTTTTTTTTTTTCCAGTATTGAGGATCAAACTCAGGACCTTGTGATTACCAATGTAGGCGCTTATGCCACTGAGCTATATCCCCAGACCATTTTTAAAATCCCTGCAGGTGATGATGAAATCCACTCAAGCTGAGAATCCCAGTTCTGATTCCTGGGCAGCTATGGCCAAAAGAAGGGGTTATAAAGGGAGATTATAAAGTGGAGTGAGTTAAAGTACAGGCTTGTGGAGATCTGCCTTCAAATCTATATTCTACAATGCCTTAGCCTGTGACCTGGAACAGCTTAGCTTTTTATATAATACATATTTATTGCCAGCCTACTGTTTGTTGTTGAAGGCCCTGAAGCTCTGCAATAACCAGTATTAACTCTTAACCACTAGGAAAAATCCTCTTAGGTATGTAGCTCTATCATCACCCTAATCTGCAAGTGAGAAACAGGTTACTGAAATATCTCCCTCCAAGCTAGCCTGAGAGAGCCCTGGGGTTTGACCTTGGGGATCTGTGCCCAGAGCCAAGGGCCGGGCTCCTGGGCTATGTGGGCCAGTAGCCAGGAAGAGAGGGGGACAAAATTGCAATACAGACACATGGTCTTGAAGGTCCCAACAATGCGGCAAAGACAAATTAGGGAACTTGACAGGGCAGAGTGGAGCTGGGGGTAACTGCTCCAACGGGATGGTCTGGCAAGGCCTCTGAGGAGGTGGCCTGTGACGAGGGAGCCCTCAAGAGTCTGTTCTATGGGGGGGGGGGAGGTGCCCCTTATCTCAGTTCTTTAAGTGGCTGCTTCAACAAAGCAGTCAGGCTCAGGTTGCTGTGGTTTATCCCCACAACTCAAGCCAGCCAAACCTGCCCTG
>NW_004524636.1:234753-294672 GCF_000260255.1 Octodon degus
TCTTTAAGTGGCTGCTTCAACAAAGCAGTCAGGCTCAGGTTGCTGTGGTTTATCCCCACAACTCAAGCCAGCCAAACCTGCCCTGAGGGCATTAGGAACAAAAAAAAAAAAGAGTCTGCTCTGTCAGCTGTAAAATGAGACTGTCATGATCTTCCATGTGTGGCACGAGTATGTCACAAAAGCAAGCCTTTAAAGCACAGCAGATGCTGATCAAATGACAACTGCTGTTGTTTCCTACAGAACTGAGTTCAAATCCTGGTGGCATCAGTATCCTTTAGATGCATACCTGAGGCAAGTCACTTGATCCCTCCGGGCCTCAGTTCTCAAGGAAGAACAGCAGTCACCAGAGAAGTGCTGTGCTGAGCCTTGGCAATGACCCACCTAAGACTGAACACAAGACAAGCCCCCCGCCCCAGTCCCAGCCCTCTGTCTCCAGCCTGGTCAGCAGTCCCTTGGCCCCCTGGACTAAGCAGCCCAGGAGTCTGTACTGTTTTTATTTTCATTGTTCTGGCTCCACAGCTGAGGCCTCCAGTTCCAAATGGCTCCTTTTGCCCAGAAAAATAGGTCGTTGGCAGCTCCAGCCTCTTGACAGGCCCCACACAAAGGCTGCCTGGCTGGCTCCCCTGCTGACGTAGGCCAGGTTACAGGAAGCCAGAAGCAAGTGTGGGCAAGGCTGTGCCTGCGTGGGCACAGCAGGTCCCTGCAGGTCAGACACACTGGCACAGTGGCCCTAGTCAAGTAACTTTCTGCCTCTGCCCTTGCTCCTCACCTCTGGGAGCCCAGCAGAGCCAGGCATTCCACATGCAAGGGCCCACCACTGCAGGCTGGGCCGATTCAGATACTCTTCACACAGAGGGCCACAGTGACCTCACCTATCAAGATTGTCCTGTCATTATTATTTTGCACACTGAGACGCAAACCCTTTTTCCACCCTCCAAGTTGTATAGGTTAAATAACCTCTGGCTGTGTCTTAACTTCAAAGGCCCAGATCCCTGCTCCCCACAGATTCAGACCCCTACACAACAGCGCAGGGATCAGACCTAACTATGAAAGTGGCTCCTGGGCTGCTGAGTGAGGGGTAGATGGACAGGGGGATGCGTTACCAGGTGAGAGATGGCAGGGCTCGCCCCAGGGCGATACGGGACAGAGGGACTAACCCAGGACATTAGCAGCAGAGGAGCTGAGAGTGGCTTGTTTCTGGATGTGGTGGGAAAGCCCAACCTTTAGTCTCTGACAGCACAGCCAGGGTAGCAGAGCAGTGCAGGATGGAGCCTCTTCTGGCTTCCATCTGTCTTTCCCCTGAGACTTCCTGACCCCTTTTCAATACCGCATGCTTGCTGGGCCTGGTGGCATACACCTATAATCCCAGCACTGGAAGACTGAGGCAAAAGGATCACCACAAGTTGGAGGCCAGCGAGGCTCCATAGCGAATTCAGGGCCAGCCTGAACTACACAGCAAGACCCTGCCTCCAAAACACAAAACAAAAAACTGTGCTTGCCTTATCAATAGCACTCCTGGGGCCCTTTCCTACTTATTCCTTACCAAGCACCTATCCCTATCTAGCACTAAATATTTTACCTGTTGATATACTTGCTTCTTCCTACTAAAATGTCAACTCCTTCAAGGAGAGGATTTATGTGCATGTGCGTCCATATTTTCCAACTGCAGCGTAGCCCTTGCCTAGAACAGTGCCTGGCATGTAGTAGATGCTTAATAAATAGTGGGATGTGTGTGTGTGTGTTTGTATAAGATATGAACAAGTCAGCTACATCTTAATCCAAGGGAGCCATTCAGTTGCTAGGCGAGTGGCTGATTCATATCAATTATCTGCCACAATCTTTCCATGGGACCTCAAGCAAATTGCCTTCCAGTCTGTTCACAGTTCCATGGCCTCTGGCTATGGGTGACTTTCAGATGAAAGAAGAATGAGGGGCTTCCTCCATCCTAGGGGCAAGAGTCAGGGCAAAAGCCCCTCACCCTCACCCTCCCCCCCCATTGGGAAGCTCTGCTGAGCGCCTTTGCCAGGTACTGTATATAAATAGCAGATGGTTCAATTATTATCCTTCTAATCCCCAGCCTCCTAATCCCAGGCAGGCTGGTGTGTGCACCATAGGGAACCACAAACAGTAGTCTTCTGGAGCCCAGCAGGAAGCTCCCTCATCTCTGATCTTATCATAGCAGCCCACCACACACAGCCCCTAGGTGAAATCTGGTGCTGGATTTTCCCTCCAGGGTCCTTCCAGATGTTGATGTGGTCTGATGAGTTGAAGACTCTCCCTGTAGCCCTCATCAGATAAGCCCAGAGTGTCTTTCCTCCCGGACATCCAATTCCAACCTCTGGACACCTGTCCACTGACAGAAGAGTGGCTGGAAGCCATCAGATGAGCACAGTCTGAGCTAGCAACCCTCCAGCAGTCCCATCTACAGAATATTGCAGGCTCTTCCCTCAGCCTTCAGCTAAGCTGGCCTCAAGACCTTTATCTGTGCTGCTCTCCTTTCTGGATTCACCTTTCTCCCCACATCTTCACTTTGCTTTCCTGCATCCTGTCTACATGAGTTCAGAGCTCTCTCTCTCTCTCTCTCTCTCTCTCTCTCTCTCTCTCTCTCTCAGCTGATCTTCTATGTTCTTTAGTGTTTCTACTTGCCCACTCTGTCTCCTCTACTAGAAAACCTTCCAGGATGGGGACCCCTTATAATTTCTCAAGCTCAAGGAAATGAAAATCTCTCTGTACTTCGATGCTGCCCAGAACCCTATAGGTTCCCAAGGACTGCTGCCGAGCATTTTCATTGCATTTGGTACATACTAGGCTCTTTCTTAAGTGTGCAAATATTGTTATCTAATCCGCATAATGGCCCTTTTTAGGTAGAAAGGTGGGGCACAGAAACCATAAGGTACTTTCCCAAGGTAACAAAGTTCATAAGACTCTGAAGCTTATAAGCCCAGGGAGTTTGGTCCATACTCCGGTCAGCCTATCCTGTCTGCCTCTTGGTCTTAGCAGGAAAGCAGGACCAGGAATTTCACCAGTGCTGCAGAAGGCAGGACAGGCACTTCCAAGGTCCTCAGCCTGGAACTCAAAATTCACACCTCCTTTCTTCCCGGGGCCTCACTGAATCAGTGGCCTTAGACCCATTGCCTCCTTCTCTGGACCCCAACTTCCCCATTCACCCATGGGGTCTTCTCCGTCAGGCTTTGCTTTATTGTCCCTTAACTGCCACCCTGTGAAGCAAAATTAAGTTCTCTTTGGCTTACTCCCAACTCAGCAACTGAATTAGTGGAGGGTCTCCTTTTCCTCCCTCTGCTCAGGAATAGCACTCCAGGTCCCCAGCTCAAACCTGACTTGGCTGCAGCTATGAACAGACTCTCCTCAAAGGAGAGCAAACGCAGCGTTCTCTACGAGGAAGCTCCGTCCTCTGGGATCCATCCTGTCCTCCTCTCCTCTTTCCCGCTGCCAATCATTTTCTCAGAGACCAGGTCTTCAAGGCCCCCTGTCCCCCCCACCCTTTCCTGGTCCTTCACCAGGCCCTGGGTCTCCCTCCCAGAAGAGGATCCTGGACACGGAGCAGCCGCCTCTGGGAAGAGCCGGACCCTTCCCCGCTCTGCTCTCCCGCGTGGCCCCCTCCCCGCGCTCTCCCCAGCGCCTCCCTTCCCGAGTACCGAAGTCCTTCCTACACACGCGCTATTTTTGTACCATCACTCTCTCCTTCCTCTCCCCCTTCCCCCTACATTCACTTCCTGCTTCTGCTTCCCCCCCGGCCCAGCTCGGAAAGATTCCTACCCCTCTGGCCCCGCCCCTACCCCTCGGCGGACCTTCGGCGCTGGGACGCGGAGGCAGGGCCATTGGGGAGGGGCGGAGGCGAAGCTCCCGCCCCTCGGCTCGGGTCGGCCCGCCGTCTGCAGCCTCTGGCGGGCGGGACCTGGGGCCCACAGCCCGGCCCGAGTGCGCCGCCAGGGGAGGTCGCCGCAACTTCCCCAGTCCACCTTAAAACGAGGATGTGACCAGCCCGCGGCGCTGACCTTACGAAAACAAGTTTGCGCAAAGTGGAGCGGGGGCCGGAGTCTGGGCAGCCCGGGCGGCGCTTCCTCGCCTCGCAGCCACCCGGCGGCGCAGGTCCGAGCTGGCTCGACGCTGAGCGCAGGGGAGCGGAGGGAAGAGGAGGGCCCGGGCGCTGTGCGGGCTGGGAACTGGGGCGCCGACAGCCGAAGCCAGAGCAGGATCCGTGCGGTCCGGCTTCCGAACAGGCGGCGCGGCGCGGAGGCTCCGGGCTGCAGCCGTGGCCGGTGCGCGGTGTGGGGCCCGCGCGGGGGCGACACTCGCTGCCCTCCGCCCGCGGGAGGCGCACAGCTCGCTCCCACCCCGGGCGCTGCCGGGGCTAACGCGGGGCGAGGAGGCTAGGGCGCAGAGGGAAGGAGCGGGCCGGGCTTCAGGCGCCGGGACCTCAGGGGGAGCGCGGCACAGAGCGGGCAGGCGGGTGGCCGCGGTGGGCAGCTGTGCTCCGGCCCGGGCCGCGCTGCCCCTGCCCTGCCCTGCCCTCCGCGCGCTCTCCCGCCCGGCCGCGCTGTCTGCTGCGCCGCCCCGCGCGCTCCCTCCCTCGCGCTCCCCGCTCGCCGCCCAGTGTCTCCGGCGCTCGCCCAGCTCCCTGGGGTCCGTCCCTCTCGCGCCTCCACCGCCTCCTGGCCGTCTCTAGCTCCGCTCGCGCGCCCTCGGGTCTCTCCCGCTGCGTCTCCTGATCGCTCCCGGGCCGAAGGCTTGGGTCTCCCACCATAGCGGCGGCGGCGGATCCCGGGCTGCTCGGGCGCCGCGCTCGGAGGGGAGGGAGGAGGGGGAGCCTTAGTCATCTCCCCGCTACAGCCTGCGCCGCCGGGCGCACACTCACAGCCGCTCTCCCTCCTCGCTCCGCAGCCGCGGCCCATGGAGCCCGCCAGCCCGGCCCCCGGCCGCCTCGGGCCGCTGCTCTACCTGCTGCTCGCCGCGACTTGTGCCTGGCCAGGTAAGCACCCCTACTTCCCGCGTCTGGCTTCTGCAAACGGCGGGCTTGGGCCTCCCAGGTCGCCACTGGGAGCCGCTCGGTTATTGCCAAACAGCCTTAGTGGGGAGAGATGCCTATAACCAGGGTTACAGATTCAGATACCCAGGCCCAGAGAGGGCCGGCGACTTGGCCAAGGTCACACAGCACCGCTAGAACCTAGGAGAGAACTCTTTCTATGCAGGTCTGTCTCCATAGACTGTGACAGTATGGTTCTGTACTTGGCACTGGAGCTGAGAGATGAGTTGGTTCACCCAACCCTGGCCGGGGTGGGAGATGTAGACTGACAGTGGCTTTCGGAACAGGGCACTCTGGTATCTCTGGAAGCTAGACTCAGGCTTTCCACAGGTTTGACATGAGGGTCAGAGGGAGTCGGTGGGGGCACAGGCGCTCCTGAAATGAAGCCTGAACAGGCTGTGGGATTGGGCAAGAGTGCCCCTCTGGTCCTCAGAGTCTACAGTGTTCATGTGAAAAAGCCAGGGAGAGAGGAGGGAAGGCCAGGGCTGCGGAGATCAACAGATCCTCCCTGAAATCGCAGCGGATTGTTCCTGTGCTGGCACAGCCTCTGGCAGCACGCCTCCAGCCCCCCCCCCCCTTCACTGCTCCCCTTTCCTGCTGCTGTCCTGGGCTTCCAGTCATCCCCCTGCAGTCCAGGTGTTCCAAAGCTGTTACCTGTGGCTCTGAGCATGTTTTTTTGTCGGCCTACATCAAACACCTGGCTGTCTCTGGCAGGCAGGCGGGCTCTGAAGGCTACTGTGTGTTCACCAAGGGGTGAGGTCACCATTCCGGAGTTCTGCATCTTAAAGGGGTTCTGCAAAACCGTGGGCCCTTTGGGAGGGTATGAGGGGCACAGAAATGGAGTTTGGGAGGGAGAGGAGTGTGGGGACCTTGTTTTGCGGCCTCTTGAGGCTGTGTTCTGGACAGAAGGGTGCCTGCGTCTCCCACCCTTGGGTAGGGAGGTAAAGATGAGCTCACCACCCCCCCCCCCTTTGCATTTGCCTAGAGACTGGTAACCATCTGATAGCAAGAAGAAATAAGGAACTATCGAAGTGTGGGTGGAAAGAGAAGTAGGGGGAGTGGACAGCAGCTTCTCCCTGCCTGGCAGTTTCCTCTGAACCCCACAAGGTGCCTCCTGACCCCTGTTCTTTTCAGTTAGAGCATTTTCTTTGCAGGGTGGATAGAAGCACTAGTAGATTTCATGTCTGTCCTCTGAGTGAATCTCATCTGTACCTTCCTGCCTGAGCTTGCCATTTATCTCTACAAAAAGTCTGAGCTCTTGCCCTGCCCTCCTTCCCCTGGCTTGGAAATGCACAGGCAGCTCTTATAAGTACTTAATTTTCCTGAAGTAGGGAACTGGGCCCAAGTTAATTTCTAAATGTCTGTTCCAGACCCTTCTCTGCCCAGGACCCTGTGGTTCAGACCCTGGCAAATGAGCGACGACATTGATTAACAAGTTTGGATGGGCAGCCTGCCTTAGCTGGGGCACTGGCTGAGAGCATCAACACCTTCCTATGAGCACATCTCCCCCCTTTGCCTATAAAAACAATCTATAAAATGGTAAAGATTGGGCCATAAAACTTCCGTTCCAATCCATTCAGCATCAATAGCCTGAGAAAGTGGGAGCAGCAGAGGGACCCGGATTAACTTTGAAATAAATAAATCTTAGGAAGCAAGAATGAATTTTTTGGTTGAGGATGGTAGGGAAGGGATGACATATGGCCATTGGAGCTCCCAGCAGCTCTCACTGTGTACCTTTGGGTCCCTGGGGGCACCCTTGGCCCAGCATGAAATTCACTTAGTCTGACTGAAAGGTGAAACTTTAGCCCACTCCCTCTGTGGTTGGGTGCATGAAATTTATGACAAAGCAGAAGAGACAGACTAGATGGGCAGGAAGGTAGAAGAAGGTACTTGTCCAATTTTCTAAGAAAATGGATTTGTTTGAGTGAGAAACTCAAATGTCAGGCTTAGGAAGGTGACTGTGGATTGAATGACTGCTAGTATCTGTCAGGCAGAGCTGTCGTCCTGGGAGGGGTCACATGATTGTTATGACTTCACATGATCACTGGTGGTGGTGGGGTGCTGGTCATGTGAGTTATCCCATTGGGGGTGGCAGGGTAAGAAGTTTCCAAAGATTGCGTTTGGCACAAGTTGCTGCCAAAGGGAAATTCTAAAAAGATTCCAATGAAGTCATCATCCTATGTTCTTGGAGCCAATGGAAGGGCTTGTTTTCTGACACAAATTGAGCTGAGGGAGACTTGGGACACCTCAGGAGATGATTCAGGGGCTACAGGGCCTGACACTATAGCCTGCTTGATCCCATTTAGGCCTCATGACCTTATGGTCACCTCCAGACAGACCTCAGGTGAATTCCTTTGCCTTGGCCCAAAGGAGGCCAAGCCAAGTCGGTGTGCTAGCCTTGGGGGCATTGGGGCCTTCCATGAACCTCTGACCCTTGGTAGATGGTGGCATTTTGGTGGCTCTTCTGTACTTTCCTGAGTGATAAAATTGTCGTCACTTCCTCTTTCGTAGGAAGAGAAGGAGTAAGGGTTTGGCTGTGCCGCAGCCAGGCTGTGAGGCGGTCTTGTAAAGCCGTAGAGTTCTCTGGGTACTTTCTGGCCATTAATTATTCCTTTACCCACTCTGCAGAGACTCATGGCATGATTCATACTCAATTGCAGTCAGCATGGATAAGTCCTAATGTGAACCATGTGTTGAGAGAGGGAGGAAAAGCAGTGTTTATTAAACAGTTAACTGCATTCCAGGCTGTGAGCTTTAGCTGTTATCTCATTCATCAGCCATGCAGGAGTTGGCTCTTATAGTTGGCTCCATCTTATAGATGAGGAAAATTGAGTCCAAAATTGAGGTGTAACCTGCCCAAGAAATTAGTGATAAGAGAGCCTGCCTGCTGGGCGATCTGATGGAAGCAATTAAATGACTGAATCTGGATTTTGTAGTCTAAGCTGGGGTGGAGGTGGAGAGGAGAAGCCTTCTTGGACTTACTCGGAGAGTTAGGGCCAGGCTCCTTCTCTGGGCAGAAGCTTTAGACTGAGTCACAAGGTGTCCTCTGAAAGCCACCCAAGGTGAGGGGGGGACTCTGGATGCCCTTGACCTTCACAGGAGACAACACATGGGGAGGGAGGCGGTCCCTACAAGAACCCCCCCATCTTGGCTGAGGAGCTCTGGAGCCCCCAGAGCTGGAATGTTCCTGCGTCTTCCCGGTGCCCTTTGCGACAGATGGAGAGGGGGTGTGAGAGAGGAAGGGAGTCTAAAAGTGTTGTGCGGATCCCACACGCCTGCTCACTGCTTCCAAGGGCTCTGTGCGACAGGTTATTTTCTTATTTGTAGCCTCGGACTAACGAAGGTTCCCCGCCCCGCTCTTCAAATGTGCTCAGATTTCTTGCCTGTCAACACAGCTCTGATCATGTCGCTCCCCAACTCAGAACTGTTGAGCTGTTGATCCAAGTTTTCTTTTAAAAACAAAACATAACAGCGGGGCCTGGGCTGCTCCTGAGAAGCCCTATTTCTCACTCACGTTTTAGGGTGGGCTGACCTGTTGGGTTGCTGTGGGAAACAGTTCCTTCCCTGCAACCTAGAGCTGTGCTAGCTCAGGGACCTTAGCACCTGAAAGACCAGCAGAGTGCCCACTACAGAATCCCATGTCGGACATAATTGCCCCTGGTTACCAGAACAAGGAATGAAATGTGTTGGATTTGTGTAACAATCATCAATATGCAGCCTAATCTAGTTTGGCTTTTAAATGAATGCATACTTCTTATTTCTGTACCTTGGCTTAGGCTGTTCCTACCACCAGAAATGCCCTTTTCTATACCCCCTTGTCCTCCTATATCTGAAGCCTGCTATACCTCCTGCTCTGAGCCTCCAACCATGGATTTTTATCTGCTCCTGTCTGCGGCTGCTTACTGTGTTCTCCTTGTGCCTGCCTGTTTAACGCTCATAACTGCTTCTGCAGCCTTAGCAACGGTGTAGCTTCTCCACACAGAGACACAACATAGTCTAGTGCAGTGGTGGGGAACCTATGGCACGCGTGCCGCAGTTGGGGGGTGTCACAGAGAGCTCTGAAAGGTTCGCCACTACAGGTCTAGCGCTACACAATGCTAAAGGCCTGGCTGTCAGCCCCAGCCTCGCTGCTTACTTGGACAATTTGCTAAGCCTCTCTGGGTCTGGGTTTTCTCATCTGTAAAATAGGGATGGGATCACCAGTTCGGTTTCAAGGACTGATGCTTCAAGCCAGCTACTGTGTAGTCAGCACTCAGTACAGATTAGTCACTGTTGTAATCAGCATTTTATTCTGATTTCTTCATCTGTGAAGCTGGGGCTTTGGTAAAACCATCCAGCAGGGCTCAGGGTGCATAGTGAGGACTCAGAAAGCAACCAGAGTGGCAGAGTAAGTGAAATCAATGCTGTGCTGCGTGATGTTTTCCTTGAGGCTTTTGTGCTGTTGGGGGATGGACACATTGCACAGAAACCCAGGCTACTGAGCTGTAATTGTGGGTTTCAGGGCTGAGCACCACCTTGGATGCAGCCGCCTCTAGGTGGCTCTGTCTGGATCCACAGGTCTGGAATTGTGCAGTCCCAGCCCTGGAAAGGAGGCTCCATCCTCCCCTCCAGCACCCCCAGTGCAGCCCAGAAAGTGAAAACACACAGACCTGGGGCCAGGCATGGTGGGATGCCAAGCTGCCTGGGGTCCTGGCCAAAGCTTTTTAAAGCTGAGCTCTGCTGGAAGTTTCCATCGTGAAACCCTGAATCTGGCAGGACCCTGAATTCTATGAGAAAATACTAAAGTAATAATAGGAACCACCATTTCTGGCCAGTTACTGGGTTCAACGTTTGGTGTATGTGACGCCAGTGGTATCCAGCAGTCCTGGGCAGTGTGCAGCATTATCATCCGACCCGTTTCATCAGTGAAGAATGGAGGCTCAGAGAGGTGAAGAGACTTGGCTGAGGCTGCCAGTGTCAGAATTAGGTCCCCATAGAGCCTGTGCTGCTCATCATTCTTTAGACATCACTTAGCTGCATTTGGCAGGTAGGGAAACTGGCCCGGGGGTGCTGGTACCCTGCTTTCGTGGTTCCTCTCATATTTCTGTCCATCAGTGTGTCCTCTAAGAGGTAGGGCCAGCGGATGTTTCCAAGAAGCACTTCGCTCCCCTCTCCCCTCTCTCCTCCCTGGGAAGGAAGTATCTATTTTGACAGCTGAAACCTTTTTCCCAGCATTCCGGAGCAGGACTGCTAAGGGAGCCCTACACAGGGTAGATCTTTCCTGTCTTGGGGCGCACTAGGCCCACGGTGCAGGGAGGTGCACACCAGCAGAGGTGGAAGTCGGAAGTGATAGAGAATGGCCTTTTGTGTCTGTAAGATTTCCTGGCGCGTCCATTTGGGGGCACAGGGTGTTAGATGCTGCAGGTCTGCGCAGGAGCTAGGGAGATAGGAAGCTGGAGATGGGAGGGAGCGATTGGCCTCCCCACTGGGAGAGCCAGTTGGATCCAGTGGGTGGTGGCACCCCGGCTATCTCTACTGTCCCGTTCTTCAAGCAGATCTTCGGTGTCCTCCAGAAATGGAAGCTCGTGGTAGGAGATACTCAGCGCACATGTGCTTGGCACAAGCTGAGCCCTGAACACATGTTATCTCTTCCATCTTTTTAGTTTGGAAAATTTCAAATATATGCAGAGTGAGAAGGAATGATGTAATGTACCTCAGCTTTGACACTGATCAACCCCCCACGTTCCTGTAGCGCCTGGCCCTTGCTTTGCTGGGGGTATGGGCTTGGGGGAAGACTGTAAAGAGAGTGAGTGCTAGACCGGGTGGCCCCAGACTGTGCTCTGATGTGCATCTCTTCATGTGTAACGTTGCTTCATCTTCACCCCAATCTGCAAAGCACCGAGCCCTTCCTCATTCCACAGATCAGAGAGCTGAGACTCCCAAAGCCATGCAGGCTCCTCCCATGGCCACACAGCCTGGGAACACTGAAGCCTAGTTGCAAGCCCTGGTTCCTTATTAACCACAGCGCTGCCTTTGTTAAGCTCTTTTAATTGTAACTATTTGTTGAACAATATTTTTGAGCCCCTACTATGTGCCAGTAGATTGGACATCTACTCTATGCTGCAGGTGCTTGGGGAGGATACAGCTGTGGATAAGACAGACAAAAGCACTTGCTGTCGTGGAACTGACATTCTAGTGAGGAAGAAAAACCCAGCCTAAGTAAACAAATTATGTCAGGTAGAGTCAAGTGCCAAAAAGGAAACTAGAAAAGAGGAAATAAAGATTAGATGGGGACAGAAAGATGATTTCCCTGAGAAGCAGAGAGGCCTGGTGAAACTGAGGTAGCTGCCATAGGAATATTGGGAGAAGAGTCTTTTGTGCAGAGGGACAGCAAGTGCAAAGGCCCTGGGGCTGAGATAAGCTGGCTGTGGTCCAGGCACAGCAGGGAGACCTGTGCAGGGACAGTGAATAGAAACATGACGGAGGTCAGGGCCAGAATGAGTGGGACTGGGTTCAGTGAGCATGTCAGGCCACATGATGGGCTCTGTATGCTTTATCTCATTGAATTCCCACCTGTTTTTATGGGAGAGAAACTGAGCCTCAGAGAGGAAGTAGCTTTCTAGTGCTGAGTAAGCATTTGAATCCAAGCCCCTATGCTTCAGTATCTCACGGCTGCTTCTACTCTTGCCCCCATTGGTGTCTTCACCCATAGCAGCTGGACTGCATCTGTTCTGTGCCCACCTCTCAGGTTCCCACTGCTTTTAGAATAATGCCAGGGACCTTCAGGGCCTGCCCTTTTGCTGGAGCGTGTATCCTGCCCTGCTGGCGCTTACCACTCTGCTGCCTCAGAAAGCCTCATCCTTGGTGGTCTTGGTTCTGGCCCTCATCTGTCCTGGCTTCCTTCCCACCCCAGGGCCTTTGCATGTGCTGTCCTGCTGGAGCACCTTGCCTGGCATTGGTCTCCTTCAGATTTCCACTGCCGTCTCACCTCCACAGATGCTGTTCCCTGGCACCCCATTCTAAATGAGGTTCACCTTGTGATTCTCCATCACTGTGCCAAATTTATTTGTTTCCTAGTGCTCCTCCCTATTTCTATATTTGTTTCAAGATTTCAACGCTTCCTCCACCACAAGCATGCAAGCTACCTCTTGAGCTCTCATTGTAGGGACTGTCCTCGCTTCTTCACAGGTCTGGCACACAGTAGAGGGGCAAATCCAGATAGCACAGCAGAGGAACAGGCAACTATGAGAATTGCTCTTTTGTTGTTGTTGTTGTTAATCATTTTTTTAAAAACTTTTAAAAATCTTTATTGATTTGGTACAGGGTCGCACTATGCAGCTTGAACTCATAGTGATCCTTCTGTCTCAGCCTCCCCAGCACTGGGATTACAGGTGTGCACCACCATGCCTGGTTTCAGGGGCCAGCATGACACACCTGGGGTTCCAGGGCCAGCAGGGCATGCGGTACCAGGGATCAAATCCAGGTCCTTGCACTTGCCAGGCAGGCATTTAGACCACCAAGCTATCTCCCCAGCCTGAGAATTACTCTTTAAAGAGGAGGGCAGAGCCATGAGGTTGCACAGGCAGGCCTGGCCCCCTGACAGCTGCACAGTCCCACCTCTGGCCCAGGCCAGGACCAGTCCTCAAATCCCTGCCCATAATGCTGAATGTCAGGAAGCACAGAAGCCTCAGTGCTGAGGGTGGGGTAGGGGAAGGTGGCAAAGAAAGCTTGGAATTGTGTTTAAAATTCCAGTCCCACAGAACCACCTGCCCCGCTTTAGACACCATGATGAATGACTAGCGCTGTGCACTGTGGAACATGGTGCCATAGGTGGCACGCACTCGTGGCCAGGCCTGGGCTTGTAGGGCCTGGCTCGGAGCTGCCTCTTTAGCCTCTCCCACAGCCACTGTCATTGCATGGAGTGGTCTGGGTGGAAGTGGGAATGACAGAAGTGGTCTCATACCCCTCAGCAGCTTCCTGACCTTGACCAGGTGGTGGTGCCTCCCTGACCTCAGTTTGGTCCTCTGTGCTGTGTGTGGGTGGTGACAGCCTGTCTTGCTGGTCCCTGCAGAGGTTGGTGAGGCTGTCACGCCCAGGGCCACGGTGCTCGTTAGCCGTTGTTGCTATTCCTGTTACTGTTGTGTCATCACTGGAGCGGTGGATTCCCTGCTCCACCTCTGAAGTGCAGGCCTAGCATGGCTGCCCTCTGGCAGGGCTCTCCGCTGCTGAGCCTCCTGCCCAGGTGCTAGTGTTGCTCCCCTGGCCTGGGTGACAGGGTGGGGGCCACTGCCCCATCCCACCCAGTCCCCCACAGTGGGGCCCAGCCTGAGCCCCAACCCAGCGAGTGCCATGTCCTGGCTCTGTGCCCAGCTTTAAGCCTCGTTTTCCCCATCTGCAAAGTGGAAATGTTGGGGTTATGGCTGTTTCTCCCTCCCAGAGCCTTTGGAGGGTTAAGAAAACTAAGAGCTGTGGAAAGTGCTTTTGTGAGCTGCAAAAAGCTCTATAAAAGGAACCAGTGAATAGTGTCAGCTCAGGAAAAAATCCGTCCAGGGACTGTCTGCTGGTGGCAGTAGAGTGTGCTGAAACCTTAGCAAATGCCGTTTAATAAATGCGTGTCATTTGTAAGGGAGCCTTTATCTTGGCCGGAAGAGTGTGGGCACAGCCTTGGCAGGTCAGGAATGCAGAAGCCTGAGCTGGAGCAGCCCTGCTGAGGGAGAGGTGATCAGACATGGTGGTCATGGGCTGCAAGGTTTGGATCCTGCCTCCTGGGTCTCTGCATCCACTTCTGGAGGAGGAGTGGTGACAGTAGCAGTCTCTTCTCCAGGTCCAGCCCAGTCTGGGCATTGCCCCCTGAGTGTGGCCGCTTGCCACTGGGGTTGGTCTCAGTGCAGCAGTGGGGCTGGAGGCTGGGAGGACACCACCTGGGCTCGGCCTCTCTCCAGGCCTCAGCATGTGTCCTTCCGTCCGACTTCTGTCTGAATCCAGCCCCACACGTCAGGGCCTCTGATCCTCCCTGTCCCTGTCCCCTTCCTGAGGTGCCCGGCCTGCCCACAGGCCCTGCTCCCAAGTGGTCTTATATGTAAAGTTAAGGCAGAGCTGCTTCCACCTTAGGGAAGCTCTTAGTCCCACCGATTTCAGGAGCTTACCTGTCATCCCTTCACCTTTAAATACCAGCTGCATGGGGAGAGCTGTCCTGCACTGAATCCTTACCCTGAACCAGGTGTGACACTCAGCTCTTTACAGCACCAGCCCATTTTGTCCTCAGCACTGCCCTAGTTGAGTTACCATCCCCATCATCATCCCCTTTCTTCAGATGAGGAGCCAGAGGTCCATCAGGGTTAAGACATCTGCTGGGGTCTTGTGGGCAGGAGGGGGAAAATTCAAACCAAACCTGTTCAGAAATCCCATGTCCTTGCTCTTGGAGGACTTAAGGGAAGCCTTGGGGAGGGAGAAAGGCACTAAAGTTAAGTGGAAGAGGCAGGCTCTCAGGCCCCTCAGTCTGAGTGCAGCAGAGGCTTCAGGAGGACCTGAAGGTGTCGCCTGCCTTAGGCCTGGAGGCTGCCTTGGCTACAGGTGGGTTGTAGGGAGATGAGGCAGGGAGCCCACTGCAATAAGCGTTCAAGCGAGCAATAATAGCGTGGTGGACAACAGAGGATGTCAGAGTCGGGTTTCTCTCGAGCTAAGCTGGCTGGACCTACCAATGGCAGTGTGTGGGACATGAGAGTGAGCAGTCAGGGAAATGGTATCTCGTCCAGCTCTTCCTCTCAATAAGTGTGCGCTTTTGAGAGAGAGTGCTGGGTCTCCTGTTTACATGTGGGGGAGCAGGAGGCTTGGAGAAAAGCCACTTTGTACATTGCCTTACTGAGGACAAGAAGATGGGCCCCTGGCCTCAGAGCCCAAGTTCAGCCCTGGCTTGGCACCTTAGAAGTTCACTTTCACTTGGGGGTGGGGCACTAGGGATGTGGCACAGGGGTCTGTCCTCAGACTGTGCAGGTGGAGCCGAGGGAGGGAACCCACTTTACCAACCTGGCCACATGGCCCTTTGGTGCCATGCCAGTTTCCACCATAGCATCCAGTGCCATGTCTAGTGGCCTTATCAGACAGTACCAGCAGAGCATTTTGGGCAACCTGAACCATCCTGCAGGTGCCAAGTTAGCCCTGTCCTGAGCCAGCCCCTGGCAGTTTACTAGGAGTGAGTTCCTATGACATGGCCCTGGTCCCTGGATCCTACTGGGGTCTTATCTCTCCTCTGTATCTTCGTTCTTATGTCCTCCTTCACCCAGTTCAGATATCACCACCTCCAAGAAGTCTTCTCAGCCCCCACCCCCAAGCCTGCTCTGGCGATGCTGATGGTCCCAAGTATCTGCATGGTGGTTGTCCATGTGCAGGATCCCCACAGAGTGAGCTGTTGTCAGGGACAGAGCCAAGCTCTCTCTGTCTGTCCTGTGGTATCCAGAACAGGGCCTGTCAGCAGAGGATGGTACAGCACGAAAGAATCACCCTGACGCCAGAGGGCAATCACCATGTGGCCGTGGCCATCAGAGCCCGAAACCCCCACATGGGACCCATGGAATCCAGGCATCTGCGTGGAGGGGTGACCTCTTGAGGAATCCAGCCTCTGTGTCCTCCACCTCCATGCGCTCTGATGGCACATAGTAGGCTCTGCTGTGGGAGGTTGGTGCCATCTCTCGGGGTCAGGTGCCAGGTGCAGCTAAGTCAGGCCCCGCAGGAGCCCTGGTGGACGGCTGTCACCCTCCCATGCACACATTCACGGCCACCCCCAGTCTCGCTCATAGTCTTCCAGACATCTCCTTGCATCCCTATGCACAGCCGGGCCCCTCCCCTCCCGTAGTTTGCACCCTCCTGCCTCTGTCCACTCACCCACACATGCAGACACTCGTGCTGCGCCTCAAGATGTTCCTGCACAGTGTATCATCTCTGCATGCTCACAAGCCCCATGTGCCCACCCGTGTGCATGTGTGGGTGCCTGTGCTCTGCACACTCAGGAACAAGTGCACGCATTCATGTTTGCTTCTCTTGTGTGGTTACTTGTATGCACACTCCTGTTCTGTGTTCTTTTACACACTTACGCCACATCCTGTGTGCACCCCCTTTAAAACAGTGTTTATATATTTTATATATTCCAATACTACGTCCTGTGTGTACACTTTCTCCACACACAGGCACACTTACATTCATCTGTTCTTTTTCACACTCCTGCAGAGCACACATGAGCCATTAAATCACAACCAGAATACACAGAAAACTGCTTGGGTACCCCATTCGTGGTAAATCACGGCCCCCAGGGAATGGTGAGCCCTGATAGTGGCCAGGGGATGGGGAATTGTGCTGCCTCGCTGTGGGGCTGGGGTGTCATTCAAGGTGTCTTGGGACGCTGAGCTCCAGGCAGTGCAAGGACTCTGCCCACGGCCTGAGGGGATGGCCAGCACCTATGCAAGCAGCAGGGCATGTCCCTGAGGAAGGTCATCTGTGGAGATGCGCACACATTAGCTATGCTCTCTCTGTGATGAGTCACAGTTCTGGGGGAGTCACACCAGGGCGCCCCCCACCCCCGCCTCCTCACACACTTCAGTTCTAGGCTGATTTGTTTTCTCCATTAGAAAAGTCATCCAGTTTTTGTGAAAGTTGTTTTACTCTTAATGTCAAAAGCCACACATAAGCATTATTTTTTTTTTAAAGTCGAGTATGTATTTTCAGGCTCAATGGTCAGTTCCTAGTCCCCACATTAAATGCATCTTTTGGTGGCATTTGACACAGGGGTCTAGCTTTCCTTAACCAATTGAGGAAGGATGCGAAGGCAGGAGGTGGGGGGCAGCAGGTCAGCAGAAGGGGTCAGAGGTGACCGGGGGCCAGCTGTCTAGCAGCTGGGGCCCTTGGAGCACAATCACTTGAGTTATTTCAACTGTGTTTTCAGGGACATGGTCATCACAGCGCTCAGTTGGGATCTGGCACACGGGAGGATCCTATAATCTGTCACTGACCACTCTTGTGCTGTGTGCCATCCGTGTGCTGCGGACTGAGTCCCTCTTAGAGCAGACGCTTGGCAGTTACTTCCCCCTTAGGCCACCTATTCATATGTTAAGCTTCATTACTTACATTTTTTTCCAAAATGTTTACCGCAAAAAATATATATTCCATATATTATTTACTATAAAGTAACAAAAATATGTGCCCCTTTCCGTCCCACCTCCACTCTTATTTCCCAGATTGGGTTTGTCTTACCTTCTTAGACTTCTTTCTCTTGGCATGCAGTTGGTCAGTCCATTAGCAAAGTTTATGAGCATATTTTCTTACGAAACACAGTTATTAGGAGATGGGAAAATAACAGTGAACAAAAGGAGCACACCTCTCATCCCAGCTCTCAGGAGGCTGGGACAGGAAGAAGATTCAAGATCAGCAACTTAGTGAAAACCTGTCTGTAGCTCAGTGGTACAGAACTTGCCTAGCAGACCCAAGGCCTTGGGTTCAGTCCCCAGTATTGTAAAAATAAAAACAAACAAAAAAAAAAAAAAAAAAAAACAAGCAGGCAATCATATGAAACAAAAATCCCCAGGGGGAGGTTCGTTAGAACAATAAACATGTAATATCCATAAGATACTGTATGTATTTTGTGGGGTGTGTGTCTTTTCATGCTGCTGGCCATCCAATCCAACCAGGGCCTTGTGCGTGCTAGGCAAGCACTTTACCATTGAGCTATATCCCTAGCCCAAGATACTAGATGTGTTCTTTAATGTTCATCTAGTTTAGAAAATAGGAAAAAGACCCAAAGATAGAGATAGAGACAGCCTCCATGAGTTTAGATTCATAATCCAAAGAATTGCATTTTGTACCTTTGGGTGGTACCGTGCAGTTGTTTTATTTATTTTTATAAATAAAAATAGATTTGTTTTGTCTTACAAAGTCCCAATCATAATGAAAATACAGATTTTCCTTCAATTCTTCCCTTGCACAAGTAATGCAAACAGAAAACATAAAAGCACAATCCCGTGTAAATCTGCCATTCCAATGAGATCACTGCTAATTTTTTTTTTATTGAGTAACAAATATCAATGAGACACTTTCCAAGCTGATTAATAGGGCATTTTCAGCAATTAATACATTGCACATTGTTATCTTCTCAGCGGTCATCCACAGCACAAGAAACAGCCATGACATCCTGTCCAAATACTACCACTACAAATCCTTCCTCTCACTGAACCAAGCGAAAGCAGCCGTACATCTATCCTAACTATTCTGTATATACAAATACAAAATGGTCCTTCCTCTGTATCCCCCCTCTCCAGTTCAGTCCTGTCAGAGATGGGTATTCTATTGGCATCTAAATATTATAGGTGCTTGAATTCAGCAAAACAATCCAACACAGTCCAGCAGTCCACAATAGTAGGGGGTTATCTGCAGAAGTTGTTGACTAGAGCCTTTTGCAGCCTAGCATATTAATATGGCTTTACTTTATATACCTCATTTTTATACTTTTCTGCTAGATGTTTAAGACCAAGATAAAGCAAGACCTGTGCAACAAGAAATGTAACTTTTGTATCTGATAAGGTCAGTCAAGTCCCCGCAGGATTTGTCCTGTAACCCTGTACCGCAGATTGCAGATCCTTTGTCAGTGTCCGCCCTGTAGACTAGTCATAACCAATGCTTGACCAATTGGCTCTCTGTGGAAGCCTGAGAGAAAGTTTTCTCTCCATGTGACTCTCCTTAGGCACACTACTAATCTTTAACATCCCCCAAAACCAGAAGCTTGGGGTCACAGTGACTCTAACGCTGAGCGCACGCCTCTGCCTTGCCAAGTGCTCCTGCTGTGCTTTGCACCTTAGCTTCTCCGACTGTGGATCTGGCCATGAGATGGATCCGCCACAGTAGATATTACTCCTCTCCTTGGATATTTAGGACATTTTTCATTTTTAGAAGAACCTTTAAATGAATGAAGTAAAATGTTTGCCTGTATTCTTATATTCAGAGGTGTGATTTTACATTGTTTTTATTCACTTGTATTTTAACTACAACACATCAAAATGTTGATTGCAGTTATCTTTGATGGTATTATATGAGATTATTATTTTGTTTTTACACTTTTTTGTTTCTTCTAAATGCTTTGCAATGAACAGGTTTTGTTTGCATAACCACCATGTTATTTAAAATTACAGCATGAAAAATGTCCATATTACTGTAGTGTTCATTGTAACAGTTTTTTGTGGCTGCCTGTAATTCTGTGTAAGAGACAAGCTGTCATTCACTTAGCCATCCTGGTCACTGGGCATTTAGATTGTTTCCCAACTTTTTGAGACCTTTATGGAGACTTTCTCCATACGTGGGGTGTTTCCTTGGGAAACAGCCCAGTGCAGGCTCTGCCCTCCTCTTCCTGCCAAATGTTTGCCCCAAAGACTGTCCCAGCCTCCTCTCCACCAGTGCGGCAGCACCAGCCACCCTGTCCTCCAGCAGGCGGGCTCGGGCCCCTGCACGGGTGCCGCCCTTCCAGCTGGGCCAGGGAAAGCAGGAAATGGTTTCATCAGCTGCGCCAGCGTGGTGACCCCAGGCTCAGACTGAGGGAGCCAATTTTTAACAAGCCCAGTTCCCAGAACAGAACCTGCAGAGAAAAAGAAAAGATAGCAAGCAAAGAAAAAACCAAAAAGCTTTCTGCTGGGAAAAAACCACACATACTCAGATTAAAATAATATTTGGCACTTACGTCGCACTTTTAAAATTCTTCAAACGCTTTATAAACACTAGCTAATTAATTAAGATGCCTAAATCTGGCTGTAGTTGGTGGAGAGAGCTTGAGAGGAGCTAGGGAAAAAAAGAAGAAGAGGGGGAGCCAGTCCTATCCAAGTGCAGATTTTATTGTCGCCTTCCTGGGGTGTGATTACCGGCCTCTGGTGCACCACTAGAATAGTTCTGCTCCAGCTTGCCATGCACGGAATCCACAGCCACTCCTGAGTGCGGCGCACCTGCCCCAGTGCTGACTCACAGCGCCTCTGTTATGCGCCGCTGTTATTGATAAGGATAATAATAGCCAGCTCCAGAATAGGCCAGCATTCCCTCCACTGAACAGATGAGGGAAGAGACCTGGAGGCGGAATTTGCCGGGGTCACCATGCAAATAAAACCTCTTCTTCCACCACACAGCCCTGTGTTCACTCGGCATATGTTTGTTGAGGCCCCGCCGACACTGCTCTAGGCAGGAGGCTGGAAACAGTCCCTTGTGGACCCAGAATCCTAGTGTGAGATGCAACAATCCTGAGAAAACGGAATATGTTGATAATACAGCCATGTGGTAGTAATAGGGAGAGGAGCTAGCATTTAACCAAATGCGTACAGCAGTTGCTTATGTGCAGATCTCTCGTGGTCCTTGTGACTGTACAGGCATGGTGGTAGGTGCAGGAACTCTATGTAGTGGATGACAGAACAGGAGTGAGAGAAGAGCTGCTAAGCTGGGGGCATCTGTTCTTGTCTGCTGGCCCAGGGCCTGTGCTCCGCCAGGCAGCATTTGCGTTTTGACCAGCCACACATGTTGGAGTACACCCTGGGGATGCCCTGGCTTGGTGCTCTTGGCAGCTGACGGCAGTGCTGCAGAGGCTCCTGCGTGGCTCCTGCATGGCTTCCTGGCTCAGCAAGCCCCAGGTTGGCCTGTACCTCTGTGTGCCCTTGCTCTCCTGGCCACCACTTGCGCCTCCCCACCACAGCTGGCTGATGCTGGCTGAGTCCCTGCCTGACCTCTGTGACTCTGATTTCTTCCTTGTTCTGTGACAATCACACTGTGCTCTGGCTAGGACTTGGAGACTCTGCTCACCCTGCCCTAAGAATGCAGCCTTAGGTGAGCCCTATGGCTGAGAGGGGGAGAGAGACAGGACAAGCGCCACGTCTGCATTAAAGCCCTGGGCTGTCCCCATGTACCATCTACCCCCGAGGGCAATTGGGTACATGAGCCTCCCTTCTCACAAGCACTCTCCTGTCAATGGCATGGTACCAGGCAAGTGGCTGGTGGACAAACTCAGAGGGTCTCTCCTGCCAGCCAGAGCAGAAGGGACTGCTGAAGGAATCTGCTACAGCCTGCTACTGGACAAGGTCACATTGACGGTCAGTCCAGAGCCCAGGAGAGGACCTGGATCACCTGTCCCTCCGTGTATCAAGCGCTACTCTTGCCTGACTGCCTTAAGCTCCCTTTCTCCTACCGGAGCTCCCTCTGGCATGCCTGTCGGTGCCTCCACTATCTCTGTGACATTTGTCTGTCATATCCTCAAGTTCCACATCCACATATTTGACCAACTGTAGATGAGAGTGAGGCCTGTGATGGTTGTGTCTATACTGAACAAGTGCAGATTTCTGTTGTCATTGTTATTCCCTACACAATCTGGCATAACCATATACATTGCAGTCACTATCACAGTTGTGTACCACGTACCTCATTCTGGTTAACAGCGGACCCCATGTACTGCAGTACGAACCACACGCCTCAGTGTATAAGGAGGCCATCCCGTCTCGATTTGTGTAGTTATATCATAATGTTCACATGATGATAAAATTGCTCTGTCCCTGTCATTCAGTGGCACATGACTGTACACATAATCGAGAGATGATTCCCAGTACACAGTGTGTACACGGGCCACAGCCACGTACAGGGACAGGACCATATGCTGAGGGACAGCAGCAAGGGTCTGAGGGAGTAAAGTTGAAGCAACAGCCCTTTTTCACTTATTTATTCTGTGATGACAGCAGCTTCTCTGCTCAGCCAGGCATTGTGGGAGTTCTTTGTATAACATTATTTTCAGAATAAGGCAGGCAGCTGGGAGGGATTCTACCTAGCTCATGGATCAGAAAACTGAGAGATGGGTAAATTAGGGGCACACACAAATGAGGCCACACTGGGTTTCAAACCAGCTCAGGCTGTTTGGTTCTGCCAGAGATGCATCAGGATGAGCTCATAGCAACTGTTTTGTAGATGAGGAAACTGAGGCTGAGAGTTGTAAAAGGCACCGAGCCACAGGCAGCACTTCTATCCATGCAGCCTGTGGCAGTGAAAGAGCAACTGCATCTTCTCACTCATCTAAGTGACAATCCTGGAAGACCCAGAAAGCCATTGGTCACATTGGCCCAAGCCCACATTCTTTCTCCTACTCCACTACTATCAGATGGCTGATATAGCTTCCTACTCAGGGCCTGCTTCCTAGTCCTGGAGAGCCCCACTTGTCCCAGGTGGCCTGCTTCCCCTGCTCACACTGGCCCCTCTGTCCCAACGCCAGGCTCCCTTCTGCCTACTAAATGCAGATTTGGATTCCAGAGCCCAGGTCAGACAGCACTCCTCCACAGAGGGCTCAGGCAGGCAAATTCCCACTCTTGCGTGGACTGACTTCTCTGCCTCAGCTTCCACGCTGATACTAGAGTCTTGAGGTGCAGGACCTGAGGAGGGCGCAGTTGATGCTACATGTAGTGTGCTGAACTCCAGGGCTGTGCACTCAGAGAAACTCACTGCTGATAGACGCATGGTAAGCACTCGGGGCTTCAGGGTGACGACTGACTGCTCTGTGTCTCCCCCCAGAAGCAGCCACAGAAGAGGCTCTGAAGGTGATTCAGCCTGAGAAGCCAGTGTTAGTCGCTGCTGGAGAGAAGGCCCTTCTGCAGTGCACTGTGACCTCCCTGTACCCTGTGGGACCCATCCTGTGGTACAAGGGGCAAGGACAAAGCCAGGAGTTAGTCTACAATTTCAAAGGAGGCCACTTCCCCCGAGTCACAAATGTATCAGACACCACAGTGAGAAACAACAAGGACTTTTCCATCCACATCAGGAACGTCACCCCAGAAGATGCTGGCACCTACTACTGTGTGAAGTTTCAGAAAACAGCCAATCAGGATAAGGAGTTTCAGTCTGGAGGAGGCACCAAGTTGTCTGTGCGTGGTGAGTACCGCCTGTGTACAGCCCTCAGCCCTCTGTGTGACAGTAGGTCAGGAGTCATCACACTCTCCATCCTCTGAGCACCAGCTAAGAAGCAGGCAGGGTGCTGGGTGCTCATGTTTATGATCTAGTGTCGCCTCTTCTGCAGATCAGGGAAACTGAGGTCTGCAGAGGCCACACCATTTGCTTCATGTGGCTCATAAATGGGGGCCTTCTGCATCTCATGTGTCTGCTCCATAGACCTTGCCTTTCTGCTGTCCCCCAGTCCTTTGAGTGACATGCCCAGTTGCAGGGTCAGGCCTCACCTGCTGCCCGAGAGGGTGCCTTCCCCAGGTGCGGGAGTGCTCTCTATGCCACAGCACTAAGGCCTGCTTCATGCAGGTTCTGGACATCATGGAAAACAGCAGGGAGCCGCCTGGCTGAAGCTTTCTCGCCACCAAGCTTATGTTCTCCTTCTTTGAGGCCCAGTCTGCCCAGGTGGGAAAGGGACAGACCTGTTTTCCTTGTTTCCTGTGATGAAACAGCTCTGTGAGAAGATCTTGACAGGCTCAGGCTCCCTGTGGGGTCTGATGCCCTGGCCAGAGGAGCTGCTGAGAGGCTGGCCCTTTGCCCTGGGTTTTCCTGCAAAACCTATGTATTGGGCACCGGCTGTCACAGGCACTGATGCTGTGGGTCCTCTACTCGGAGGAGAGTCCCTGTGTGGGTAATGTAGGAGCTTCTTGGTTGAGGCAGCAAAAATGCTCATTTTAGGTTTCCGTCCACAGGCCCAGTGACCTTTTTCTAGCGCCTGATTAGAGGACTATCAGCAACAAAGACCTTTTTACATTTTAAAGACAATAAAAAAAAAAAAAAACAGAATTTCAAAACAAGGTGATGGGAAATTAACAGTGTTTATTGCATATTGTTATTTTCAAAGTAGTTGCTCAGATTACCAGATACAGTCATGTATGATTGATCACTTAACTGTTCCTTTTAGTGAATTAATAGAAATTAGTAGCATAGATATTAGCTGTCCTTCTTTTCTCCTTTCTCCCATCCCAGTTGTTCTTTCCTTTTTAGCAGCTTTTTTGCCTTTCACAAATGTCTATTGTACATTTTGGATCTTATTTATTCTTTCAGTTTCTTACACTAGGGAGACAATACATTGTTTACACATGCACATCTGACTTACTTCACTGAGTATGGTCTCTAGTTACATTCAGTCACCTACAAAAACCTTGGATTTATCTTTCTTTATAGCTGAGTAGTATTCCATTGTATAAAAGCCACATCTTTTATCTGTTCTTCAGTTGATGGGCATCTGGGTCATTTCCAAGATTTAGCTATGACAAATTGTGCTGCTATAAACTTGAGTGCACATATATTGTTGTGGTTTTTAATTCTTCTGGTGAAGTACCCAGAAGAGGAATAGCTGGGTCAAATGGTTATCCAAGAAATGCAAAGTAAACAGCACTGAGATTCCGTCTCACCCCAGAAGGAACAGCTATCAGCATTAAAAAAAAAAATAATAAAATAAAATAAATAACAAATGTTGATGGAGCTGTGGGAAAAACGAACCCTTCTCTACTGTTGCTGGGAGTATAGACTGGTACAACAACTATGGAAATCAGTGTGGAGATTTGTCACAAAGACCTTTAGACCATTTAACTCACCCATTAACAGATGGGCGTCTCAGGCCCAGATGTGGCGAATTAGTCCCCAGATAGGGAACAGAGCACAGACCTGAGTCCAGGTCAGGCCTCTTGCTGCCCCAATGCTAGATATTTGCTCCACAGAGGAGCCAAATACACAGTAGATGCTGAATAGAAGTTCTTTGACCTGAACCACTGAGCAGGGAGCCAGAATTTGTGTTCTTCATTGGTTTCTGAAAGGTTCAGCTGGCCACAGACATTCAGAGACCATGGCTCGTTGGTGGTTGGAAAGCTTCTTTTGTACAGGTCAGCCCTTCCTGAGATTCACATGGTTACATAGAGCCGTGCATTAACAGCCGCATTATGCTGCAGTGTCTGCAAATATCAGGGTACATTCGACAGTCTTCTGTAGGTGGACGTTCAAGTTGATACGAATGTGTGCTGTTACAGCAGCGCTATCGTGATGATTTGTATATCCATCATGCTGCATGAGAGGGAGACCCCCAGAAGAGGCCTGTGAGGTCAGAGTCAGTGTCCCTAATGCCTGTGGGTATTGACTGTTTTCCTTCCTGAATGTGCTAGCAGTCAAGTCTCCTCACAACTCCTCTACCTGGGTGAGGATGGTGGCTTCATCTTGACCCTGGAGGTGTCACAAATCCACATGCTGTGTCTTGTGTGTAGGCAGTCGCAGCTAATAGGTGGCTCAGCTCCTGCTCTGGCAGCTGATTCCTGAGGCCATGGACGAAGAGTTGAGCTTTCTTTCCTTTGGCAAAAGTCACTCCCCATGGAGCTGGGGTGTGAGATGCTTCAGGTTAGAACAGACCAGGCTCAGCAACGCGACCGGCCCATGTGGCAGGACAGGGACATCTCTCAGGGCACAGTGGTAGGGCCACTGAGAAACCCTGAGAGCCCCCAGACAGAGACTGCTCAGATGCCAGCTTCCATGTGCGACCTGCCTCTTATGCGTGTTTGTGTCTGGACAGGCGCTGGAGCCTGGCGAACCCTTGATTTTCAGCACAGAACTCTTTCGTGGTGGA
This sequence comes from Octodon degus, assembly GCF_000260255.1. Taxonomy (NCBI): domain Eukaryota; kingdom Metazoa; phylum Chordata; class Mammalia; order Rodentia; family Octodontidae; genus Octodon; species Octodon degus. Next base: position 260,358 of record NW_004524636.1, read on the forward strand.
ACTCGAGTGACCCAGAATGTCACTGAGGAATTTATCCTCCCTTTGCAGAGCTTTCAGCTTTCTGTAAACAGCTGCACTGGAGGACGTGCCTGGATCTTGTCCATGTTTCAGAAGCCCTTTTACCAACCTCATCTTGAGGTGATTGTTATAAAGACAGAGAAAGAGTCAGAATTTGGTGGTTTCTGTTCTTATTTCAGTCAGGTTTTTCATGGCAGCTGCAGGAACAGGTCTGAGAATTTCCTGGTGTTGCCATACTTTTGTTGTGTTTTCTGTCGGCCTAAAGAATAAAAGGTTTATTTTTTTAAAAAAATAGTAATGATATCAGTGATAAGTGTTATTTGTTGAGCACTTATTTTGTGCTGGCACTGGGTTGTACATTCGTCCTCATTTTGCCAGGGTGGGTGGTGTTCTCATTCACTTGGTACAGAAGGTGACACTGAGGCTAAGATAAAGGACAGGTAGTAAGTTAGACCGCTTCTCTCAGGTGAGATGAGCCCAGCTCTTTATTCCTGTCCTCATCCTGTGTGTCCTTGGCTGGCCACACTCTTCTCTGAGCTTTGTCCCATAACAGGGCTCACCTCGGACCCCCTCAGGGGACTGATGATAACAGAGGGGGCACCAGTGCCAGGCTCCCTGGAACTCCATAACTGGTGACTGCATGTGGCCCTCAGTTCTGTGGGGGTTGGTCCAAGGAGCGCAAGGACACCAAACCCAAAGCTGCTCACTCCTTCACATGAAGTAGTGTGGTCTTAACTTATGACCCACGAGCACCCTCACATGTACTTTAAATCCTCTCTAGGTTGCTTATCCATACGGTAACTAATACAATGCAAGTGCTATCTAAATAGTTGTTACACTGTGTTATTTAGGGAGTAATGACAAGAAGATCTGTTCATTTTCAGTACAGATACAATTTTTAAAAATGTATATTCTGTCAGCAGTTCATTTGATCTAAAGCTAGGAGACCCCTCATACGAAGGGCCGGTCTGCAGTCACCAGCCCATTTAGGGTCTTGTGGGCTACTGGTGTCCTGATGGCTTGACTTATTCAAGGGACACATACTCAATCTTACTATGTTTGGTGGATGTTAGGGAGCAAGTTAAATATTTACAAATGGAAATATGTGTGATATTTGCTGCCTTGTGACTTTTATAGATAGTTCTGGGTAATAATTAGCAATTTGAAGACACCCATTAGGACCTATACAGGGCAAACTGCCTTCACTCATTTTGCGTGCTTTCAGGAGCAGGGAGAGCTGCCTGCTCAGTACACCTGTGTCTGTATCTCTTGTAATTAATTAGCAACTGAGACCTTAGCCCCTTTGGCTTTCTGTGTACTGGGTGATCTGTTACCAACTTCAGACTGACCCAACAAAAGATCCTAGATTCGGGCAAATATCCTTTTAGCCTCTCCCTTTCAAATTCAGAGCTTAGAATAGGACAGACCTACTGGCATATTTATGGAAAGAAGGAAAGTACAGAGTAAATGCCTAAGTACCTACAGGGAGAACTTTCGATGGGAATAAAGTCTGGTTAAATATACATCTGTGTGTGTTCGTTTTTCGGTAGCATCTCCTGGGTTTGTCCAAAGCAAAATGATTTCAGGGCACCATTTCACCCTCACGACCAACAGGAAGGAGAACTGAAGCTGTCTCTTGTCACAGATAGAGCTCTAGGATGTACTCACCACATCTCTGATATAGCCCCCACCAGATTCAAGTTTATATGGGCATGCGTGCCATAGTGCCTTTCGTCCACTATATTACCCTCTATGAATGCTTGGGTTTTCAGGGGAGCTGGCAGGTAGCAGGGTTTTCTGGGCAGGCTGGCAGGTAGCAACGCAAAGGGTTAGCCCTGTCCGTGATCCCCCCCCCCCCCCCCCCCCCGTGGCCAGATTGCTGGAAACTTCCTGGTAGAGAAAGAGGAACTTTGACCTCAACCCAGGGTTTCACCTGGGTTTCACCCTTTCTCACTTCCTGGCTGAGCAGATATACTACCCTAAGGCCGAAGCCAGAGGCTAAGGATATTGCCCCACAGCTTTCTTAGGGGGGTCACAGATGTCTGTGGCTGGGGGTGTCACTCAGTGTACTCAATGTGCACAGGGCCTGGCCTCAGCCCAGCACCTGATCCCCCATGACAGTGCCTAGGAAAGTCCCTTACAGCGTCGCTCACTTGCCATCGGTGGTGGTCACTGCAATCATGTTTCTTGTCTGTAAATGCTCCTTTGTAGCCAAGCCCTCTCTCCCTGTGGTGTCGGGCCCTGTGTCGAGGGCCACCTCTGGACAGACGGTGAGCTTCACCTGCGAGTCCTATGGCTTCTCCCCCCGAGAGATCACCCTGAAGTGGTTCAAAAATGGGAATGAACTCCTTGCCTCCCATATCAGCGTGGATCCCACGGGAGAAAGCGTCTCCTACAACGTCTCTAGCACAGCCAAGGTGGAGCTGGCCCCCGGGGATGTTCGCTCACAGGTCATCTGTGAGGTGGGACATGTCACCTTGGAGAGGGGCCTACGTGGGATTGCCAACATATCAGCCAGCATCCGAGGTAGATGACCCTGACCCTGACCCCACTCCTGCCCACCAAGCATGATCCTCCCTGCTGGTTTTTGTACCTAGGCCCAATGGCCTGGAATCTCATTCCCAGCAGGCCACCTACTGTGTGCATGTGGACGCTTACCCTGTGATGTGCACCATGCTGGTAGTTGCTTTTGTTTTACCAACAGTAACTACTATTTCCAGGCACCTACTATGATCAATGCCCATGTGCCCAGTGATTACATTTATTCTGCTCCAGTTACTGCATTCTAACTTCCTGCCAGGGGTTACACTTGTTTATTTCACTCATTATTGTCCTATGAGAAGCCACCATTCCTGAGCACCTACTGTGTGCTGGATGCTGTGAATAGTGATTTCATTTATGTGCAAACCCTAAGTGTTACAGCCCCTGCTGCATGCCTAGCACTGTCCTAGTGGGTCCCTGGCTGCACTGGAGGGACCTGTGCAGGTCCTCTGTGACCTGTCCATGCCATACAGTCAGAGCTTCTGCCTGTGCTGTTTCAGTTCTGCCCACCGTGGAGGTCACTCAGCAGCCCACAATGACAGAGAACCAGGTGAACGTCACCTGCCAGGTGAAGACGTTCTATCCCCAAAGGCCCCTGAACCTGACCTGGTTGGAGAATGGAAATGTGTCCCGTATGGAAACACCCTCGAACGTCACCGAGAACAAGGATGGGACCTACGACTGGACAAGCTGGATCTTGGTGAATTCATCTGCTCACAGGGAGAACGTGGTGCTCACCTGCCAGGTGGAGCACGATGGGCAGCCAGCTGTCACCAGAAACCTGACCGTGCAGGTCTCTGTCCCCCCGAAAAAGGAGGGCATCGATACCACCCCTGGTGAGGCTACCTCTCCAGCTGACTAGCTATTTTTAAATTTTATCTTAATTTCAAAAAATGTTTAAAGTAGTATTCATACTTCATATAGAACAATATAGAAGTCTATAAACATAAAGTAGAACTCTCACTTCAGCTTCCCTTGCCCAAATCTATATTCCAAGAGTCACTACTTAATAGACTTTGATGTATATCTCAGTGGATTTTTTTGACCGAAATAGATATTAAGCAAGAAGAAAACGAGTGAGAGGCCATCCTCTCCTGGTCCCCTGCCTGCTGCCTTCCCCATATAACAGGTGTTATGTTCTTGTTCCTGTGTCCCCATCCCCTTGCTCCTTCAGAGTCTGCTGGTTGGTGTCCCTGGCTGATGTGTGTGCCTGGTGGGTGTTCAGAATGTTTGTGGTTGGGCTCAGGGACAGTTGATGCTACAGGGAACGTCCTTGCACATATTCTGCCATGTGTAGCTGTTTCCTGGGACAGTCGCCTGAGGAGTGTTTCAAGGACATGGGTACAGTTGTTAAGGACAAAGGTCCTATTTCCACTCTTCCAGAGAGTGGAAATGGTTCAGGATGTCCAGGCAGTGATTCTGAGCCCCTTCCAGTGTGTGACCAATGTACAGATCTTTGTTGAAAATAGCTGAACCTTGGTGGCCTTTCAGTGCCCATGGAGTGTCCCATCCCCAGAACCTTTGTATGCATTACAATGGGGCCATTTCATCTTGTATCCTTCAGGGAATCCTCAAAAGACAGAGTCCCAGGGCTGTGTCATAGCGCCCTTTTGATTATGCTTATGCCCAGTTTTCACAAAATATAGGACCTTCTGCTCTGGTTCTTTCGTAAACTTGTTTTGTGACCTTAGACAAGTCAGTGTCTCTCTCTAAGCCTCTGCTTGCTCGTAGCTATGTTGGTCATGAACTTTGGGATCTGTCAGCACTGAGTCTCAGCTGGAAGTGACTGTAATTGTCTTGTTCAGCATCATAGCTTCAGAGTGCACAGTGGGCACTCAGCAGGGACCTGTAGAAAGGCTGGAGGTGTCAGTTGGGTAGTTGACTACTTAGGTAGCCTCAGAGTTAGCCAATGATGTAGATTGTCATTGGCCTTGGGAGCAGCAGAAGCAGCCAGCAGGGAGAGGGCTCAGCTGCTTTGCCCCAGGTTGTGTCTACTTAAGGCACTGATTTGAACCTACGTGTTGTGTTGTATAGCCCCGTCCCTGACTAACCACAGTGCTCTAGGCCCTTCAGCCTGTGCCCTGTGTCCCCAAGCTGCTATGTCCTTATGTGTCCTGATGCTGAGCTCCTAGGCTGTGGGCCAGGTTCCGAGCACAGATATATGGTCAGCCCCTGGGCCTCTACAGTGACCCCTAGCCAGCTGGCCTGTCCATGCTTCTTCTGTCCTGTCCCCTGACCCTCGTGCCTTGCTTGACAGGCAGCTGCTGACCAAGTGTCTGAGATGGGTCTATGCTGCTGCTGTGGCCACTCTGGTCATTCCAGATGAGAAGGAGCGTGCTTCGGTTCCTCGGGAATCAGGCCACTGCACTCACCCTGTAGCTGGTGTCATCTGTACTTGTCAGAAGCAGCATCTTCCCTCCTGGCCCCCAGCTTGGTGTTTGTACCCCTCCTAAAGGACCCTTCTGGGCGGCTGTGTGTACACCTTCTGCGTGCTCATGTGGCTGGAGACATCTGAGAAAGCCCAGCCAGATGTTCTCCATGCATGGTGCCAGCATAGCGGGGTGGAGAGGCAGTGGGCTTTTCTTTTTCCCTTTTGATCTACCTACGTGAAGCTTCTCTTCCATGCAGCAACAACTGCTGACAACTGGAACATCTTTATCGTGGTGGGTGTGGTCTGTGCCTTGCTGGTAGTCCTGCTGATGGCGACCCTCTACCTCCTCCGAATCAGACAGAAGAAAGGTGGGTAGGCTCCCTCTTCCTCCCTAAGCTTTGCTCCTGGGTTGTCCTTCCCAGAGGGGGCACCCACTAAGTGCTTTGGGCGGCAGTGACTTATATTGGTAAGAAGAACAGAAGCAGCAGTGCTGGGCTAGTGACCAGGTGGGCCATTGAACTGGGGAGGGTCCACAGTGGTGTCGCCCTCATGGTTGCAGAATCGCTGTCACAACCATGAGCTCCAGGCCTCAGATCTTCCTAAGAACACTACTGAGGCAGAACACGGAAGTGGAAAGAGGGGAGTTGCCATGGTGGGAAGAGGGGACTTGGAGCTTCTATTATGGGCTTCAAGGAGGAGCAGTCTTCCAGCCGCCTAGTAGGCTTCTGCTTTCTTCTTCCATATCTCAGCCTGGCTAAAGGACTAGGAGGGAAAGGACTAATTTAGTCCCACCTACTATCCAGTACAGGCTGCATGGATACCATAAATGAAAGGTTAGGGCAGGGCCTGGCCTGTGAGTGCTCAGAGAATGTCAGCTCCTGCAGTTGGTGTGATGCACCTTGGTGCGATCCCATCCCTCCTTTCTGAGGCTCAGCCCCAGATGCCATGCCCCAGTCTGGCACGTGTGAGCTCACCACTGTGGGGTCAGGTCTGTGTTACTGAGAAGGAAAAGGTCTGGAGATCTGCAGATGCAGCAGAGACCCCCTAACCCCTGACTGGGGGGATCTGGTGCTGGTCTGTGGTTCTGTCTCTTCACCCACCCTGCCATTCCCACATGTGTGTGCTGCTCCTATGCCTTGCAGGAATGGCGCAGATCGTATCACAGACCCTAGGGGCAGTGTCACCAACCCATTTTACAAATGACATGGGCATGGGCATGTTAAAAGGCTTGCTCAGAGCCTCACAGCCGGATAGTAGGGGAAGGACTTGAAGCCAAGGACTGTCTAGGGCCACTGTACATGCCATCCCTCCACCCTGAGGAGTCCTCCTTGTCCTTCATGGGCTCTGGAAGACCACCACTTCTCCACCCATTAGTGCCCCAGTGAATGTCCCCATTTCAACCTGTAGACTGGAGTCATCCAAGAGCATTCATGGTCCAGTCACTTGATCCCCATGACATCTCGTGCCAGCACCCAGATCCCTGGGCCTCCATTCAGCCATGAGATGCCAAAGCCACTGTGCTGTTCACCTCAGAAGGAGCCCCCGCCTGGGCCCAGCCTGCCTAGTAGGCAGTGAGTGCCCACACTGTGGCGACTTGCAGTCTGTGTACCCGCAGCACCAGCACATTTGGTTGTGCATGCTGTTTTTTAATTACAATTTTATAGCAAAATGGGAGTCAGATGGCTGCTGAGCCCCAGAGGCTTCTCCATGGGGCTCCTGTATCACAGGTGTCAGACCTCTGAAGCAGACAGGCATGCTTTCCTTCTTGGAAAGCACTGCTGTAACACATAAATAAATGTGTGTCCGAGCCAACCCTGAGAGTTGCAAAAGCTCAGAGGAAGCGACCCACCTAGGGGCATGCAGCGGGTGTGTTGGGCCACAGAGGGAGGGCGTCTGATCTCCCCCCAGCTTCCATGACCCTTGGAATCTCCCAGAAGTGAGGCGGGAAGGCCTGGCTTGCTCCCCATGGGTTCCTGTGGAAGGTAATGGATCACCCAGGACATCATCCACTTGGCTGGACATGAGGTACCCTGAAATTCTCAATGTAAGATTTTGGTGATACAGGACTGGGGATATAGTTCAGTGGCATAAGCACCCGCCTAGAAAGTACAAGGTCCTGAGTTCAATCCCCAGTCCCCCCCCCCAAAAAAAAAAGAGTTCAATAATTCCTCCTGGTGGCAAACCTTTCCCCCACCCCCATAAAATACTTAAATAAGAAAAAATATGTTTCTTGTTAAATAACTGGCTTTTATTTCCTTTCCTTTTCAGCTAAGGGGTCCACTTCTTCTACAAGGTAAGTGCGTCACTGGGCGGGGACACTTTCGCAGTTATTATTTGGTGTGTGGCAGCTCCGAACAACACCACTGACCCTCACTCTTGTGCCTGTGGATGTTCCTGTTTGTTTCTTATAACCTGCTCACACCGGGCCTGTTCCTAGTTGCTGCTGCCCAGTGGGTGCTCCCGAGTGGGTTTCCATGTCCTGTGGTACACTTTGCTCGGCTGCTATCCACAGACAGAGAGGCCTTATCTAATCCATTGTGGACAGGGAGAAATCTGTAAGCCTCCTGCCATCACAGGCATCCTGCATCCACTACAGACTCACCCCCCAGACCCAGGTTGCACACTCCTTCCTGCCTCCCGCTTCCCCCTCCCTGGTCCCTCCCTCCCTCCTTCCCTCCCTCCCTTCCTTAACTATTGAATACCTGGGCACAGTGTGGACTGGGCAGTGCTCGGTGATGGATGAACCCTGGTCACGGCTCAGGGTGGTGGCATACACAAAGGAACTTGTATCTCAGTGACAATAGAAATTAAGCCGGAGCCAAAGAGCATGAACCCACAGGCATAAGCTTTGAGAAGGAAGAGAAAATGGGAAGGTCTTCAGCCTGAGGTGAAGAGCTGAAAGGTGCTCAGCTCTGTTGTTGGTCAGGCTGGATCAGGCTGGCTCCTTAGCAAAGGAAAGGTGCCAGCTGGGGCAGTTGTGTGGGCTGGGGTCTGCTTGCTCATCACCTCAGGGCTGGTTCTGCAAGGTGGCCCTAGAGAAGCCCTTATGGGTCATATCACTGTGTCCTAAGTCTTGAAGAGGGATGAGATCAGTTAGGTAAACTGAGAGCTAAGAAGCCCATTATGCACACTCTCCTTAAGTGATTAACATGCTTAAGTGCAGAGCTGAGCAGGGTTCTGACCCAAAGTTTAAGGTAGTAAAAGAGACAGATAATGAAATGAAGGCAGAGTTAACAAGCTTTGGGCACCTCTGTCTTAAAGAACCTTCAGTAGCTACATATACATGTGCGTATGCACGCACACACACACGCACACACACACACACATATACACACACACCCCTGGAGTTGTGTCCTCTCACCTGGTCACCTCCTGTCCTTTCTGAGTCTTTGAGGACATGACTTCCAGTCCCAGGGGCTTCCTGTGAGCCCATGCTGGTGTGCTCAAGGTGCCTCTTCACCTGTCCTCATTTCATAACACCCTTCTTCAGGACAGGGACCATGTTGGGCAAGCTCACAGCTAATAGCGCCTCATATGACCCCATCCCTGGAGTGGGGTGGGGGCTCCACAGAGGTTTGTTAAAGGAGCCAGTGAACCAAGAGATAAGCACCATGGGGCTGGTGAGATGGCTCAGTGGTCTAAAGCACCTACTTAGAACAAGCTTAGCAAAGCACAGGGACTGCGGTTCGATCCCCCAGCACCACATGCCAGCCAGCCCAGCCCCCAGGTGGGCTGAGCTGGCCACACACACAAAAAAAAAATAAATAAACAAAATTTAAAAAAAAAAAGAGATAAGCACCATCCCCCACCACTGAGAGCTCCACTGAGACCTGCCCTCTGAATCCCCAGAAACACGCCGCTGCTGCCTCCTCCTCCTCCTCCTCCTCCTCCTCCTCCTCCTCTTCCTCTTCCTCCTCATCATCCTCCTCCTCCTCCTCTTCCTCTTCCTCCTCCTCTTCCTTTTCCTCCTCCCCCTCCCCCTCCTCCTCCTATCCCCCTCCCCCCTCTATTCTCTCTCCTGTTTCGTTGTTTTACTTAGTCCTTATTTTATACCATCAAGTTCTGCAAGAAAAGGACAATATCGGCATCAGTGACAATGACCACAACAGCAGTTGCATCTACCATTCATCCAACACTTAACCCTGCTTACCGACCTGGCCCTCTACACATATGATCCTGTTTGTGATTTTTATTTTCTCCAAACCCTCAGAGCTTTTTGCCATCTGTCTGTCATAGGGCCATGCGGCCTGCACTTGTGCATGTAGCAGAATCCCACAGGCTGCACCCCACGTTCCCTGACTCAGAATGTGTATGTCCAGCAAGTTCTTCAAGTGTTGGTGCTGCTGTCCCGAGCCATGCTTAGAGAACCTTGATCATATGCTTGAGGCTTCTGAAGCTTAGAGGAATCTTAGGATGTTTGTGCCCAGGGCCCACAGTGGGGGCGCTGGGACCAGGCTCCAGCAGCGATTCCCACCGACATGGTAATTCCCATCCTGGGTCCTCCTCCCCCTGCTGCTTCCCTTCTTCTCCAAAGGATCAGACCATTTTCTGCCCGTCTCGTGTTTCTCCATCGTGTGCTGCCCAGGGAGCCATGAGATCACTTGCTCCTTTCATCTCTCTCTAAACCAAAGTGATGGCTGCCAGCGCGCGGCAGTGGCCATTGCCCATTCAATGCAGCCAGCTCTGCTCGCTGGGATCAGATGCTTTCCCCTCCGGGAGGGTGTGAGGAGGAGATCACTGCTTTGAGCTCAAAGGGCCCTTCAGGTTGCAGGCCGTGAGGCATGAGGCACCTGCTGTTGCTGAGTCCTTGGGTTAAAATTGCGCAGGCCCAAGTTCGCCTGTCACATCCTGGCTCAGACAGGAGAGGGCTGCTGTGCTCTGCTCCCTTAATTGGGCACTGGGGTTCATCCGCCGGCCATTTGTTCCTTTGTCGAACATGCACTTCATTTATTCTTGAGCTTCCGTGATTCTCTCATTTATCCATCTGGATTGAGCCCAGCTTGGTGCCAAGCTTGAGCTGGGGGACCGAAAGGGAAACAGAAAAGATGCTAAGCCTGGTCCTCTACCACTTGAGGTCTGATAGGAGAAGAGCTCATTCATTCATTCAGCAAATCTTTGCAGCATGCTGAGCTTGTGCCTGCCCAGTGCTAGGAGTTGGGGTTTCAGAAGGGAACAAAGCAGGCCTCACCCTCCTGACAAAGACTTTGCTGCCCCTCAGGGAGGCCGATTAGCTCACCAGAAGCTTAGTAAAGAGTGCACTGCATGGCCAGGGAGATGGCTCAGCAGGATAAACGCTTGACTGGCAAACGCAAGGATCTGAGTTCAATCCCTGGTTCCGCAAAAAAAAAAAAAAAAAAGTACAAGAGTGCACTGCATGACTGACAAGATAAGGAAAGGCAGGGAAGGAGTTAGCAGAGGGTAGGGCTTGGGGCTGACCCGGGAAGGCCTCTCAGAGGTGACATTACGAGGCCGCAGAAGGAGCAGCTCAGGTGTGGGGCAAGAGTAGGGCAGACAGAAAGTGGCCAGTGCCAAGGCCCTGTGGCAGGAACACTTGGACAGGAGCAGAGAGAGGTAAGGCTGAGGTAGCAGGAGCAGGGAGGGAGGGAAGGAAGGAGGGAGGCGGGAATCCAGAGCAGCTTGGCCGTGCCTTCCTTGCTGCTTAGTGCAGGAAGGAGATGGATTTCACTATGATGGGGGGCGGAGGAGATGTGACATCATCCATGCATTTTAAATGTGCAGAATGGAGGCAGGAAGCATGGAGGGGACACTTCAGGAAGCGGAAATGCAGCAGATGAAGGGGCAGTTGGATTTGATATATGGATTTGGGAGATGGAGCCAACCAGCCATGGAGTGGATTAGACCTGGGGCAAGAAAAAAGAGAAAAGTATCAGGGATGGTTTCCCGGTTAGCCTGAGCTCAGGATGAGCCATAGCAATGCCGCTCACTGAAGTAGAAAGGCCTACGGACAGATGGGCAGGAAAAAAGAAGATAATTGGTTAGATGAAATCGAGGTCTGAAAGAGAAAAACCCAGCACTCTTACAGTGGAGTCTGAGGGTTCAGGGAAGCTTTCCCTTAGAAAAGGGCAGGAGGGCTACCTGTGCAAAGGCTCTGGGGCAGCCCAGCCAGTGTTCACTCTGGGTTGCTTGCCAGGCCTCTGCACATGCGTGGCAGCAAGAGGGAAGATGGTGATGCACAACAGAGTGGACAGTGGGCTAGGAGCCTTGAGCTCATCACAGAGGGGCAACCGGCCTGTCCAGCACTGTTGATGGAGCCTTCCCAAGGAGCCCACAACATGGTTAGTTCTTGAAGGATTCTCAGAGGTTAAGAAAAAGTGGCCATGGGTCCTTCAGAGCTGTTGCCTAAGCATGCAGTGCTGAAACAGCAGGGGGTGGGCATGTGGCTCAGCAAGGCTGGGGGTGGGTGAGCCCAGCCTATAACCAGGACACATGGCACTTCTGAGCAGGGTGGCCCGGGTGCCTGAGTCAACAGGCATGGGGAGCTGCAGAAGGCCTGGAAGCCAGTGGGGTGCACAGACCTGCACCCTCCCCTACCAGCCTGTCCCCAGTCCTGGAGAGCTGTGGCCCCCTAGGGTTTGCTGTGCCCCAGAACTGCCTTCTGGGCCAAACACTCAAGCCAGCTCTCCTGATAACCTGCCACCAGGCCCCATGGCTCAGCACCCACAGCCCCAGCCTGGCGTCCCGGCATTACTGGCTTGGGAATGCACGTAGCCCTGCCCACCTGGGGCTTCTGCTGGGTGCATCACCTTGACTGTGACCCTTCCGCCAGCCCTGCCACAGCCTCCAATTACAGAATCAAGGGCATGAACAGTTTTTTTGATTAACTGGGATGTCTTGGTCTTTCTCTTTTCTTTTTTTAAATGGTAATACATAGATATTTATAATATAGAACATTTGGAAAATGTAGAAACTAAAATGAAGAAAAATACCCCACAAAGACTGCTGCTGTTAGCTCTTTGCTTCCAGTTTTACCCCACATTTTTCGTCACTGAGATTAGCCCACAGATAACCAGGACTTGCCTTTTCACCCATTATCTCAGGGTAATCATCTATAACTTAAAAAACTCTCATGAATCTTTGAGGTCTGTCTATTTATTTATTTATTTATTTATTTATTTATTTATTTATTTATTTTTTGCGGTACTGGGGATTGAACTCAGGGCCCTGCGCTTGCCAAGCAAGCGCTTATTCTACTGAGCCATTTCCCCAGCCCCGTGAGGTCTTAATCTATAAGTTTCTTTTTTTTTTTTTTTTAATTTCCTAAACTGGTCTTAATGTGCAGAGACTCAGGGTTGAAAGCTCCCCCTCCCCACTCCTGCTTAGGCCACATCTTTGTACATAAAGATGTTTTGGGCTTTGTCTGTTTGTTTGTTTGTTCTGTAGTACTGGGGATTGAACCCAAGGCCTTTCCTTTGAGCCACATCCCCAGCTCTTTGTTATTTTGTGACAGTGTCTCACTAAGTTGCCCGGGCTCTGTGTGCACCATGATGACCATCTTTTGAAAGCATTGTCTATATTGCATTCACAACAAAGTGCAGTTGTGAATCAAAAATTGTCTTGATTTTGTCAGCTGCTTCCCTGAAGGATGGCCCTGGCTTGTGTCTTCCAGCAGTGGTATTATGAAAGCACCCGTCATTGTTAGCAGACCCTCCCCACACCACCTGCTCTGAGCATTGCCATTTTAAAGTTCCTGGCCAACACAGGTTAAAAAAAAAGATGACAACAACAACAAAACAGGGCATTGTTTTAAAAAACCCTTGTTAGTGCAGTGGGTCTCCTTGTCCAAACATTTGATAAGCAGTTGTATTTCTGTTGTGAATCATTCATCCGCATCTCTACCCATATAGGAAGTAGAACCTAAATGTTATTCTTATTGATTTGCATGAGCACTTGAGATAGTGCGGGTATTTTTATCTGTGTCTCTTTCCTTTTTAGGTTGCATGAGCCCGAGAAGAATGCCAGAGAAATCACCCAGGTACAGTCCTTGGTGAGCTGGCCTGCCTGGGAAAGTCAGGGCGTGATTTCCCTGCAGCAACCAGAGTTGCAGATCAGGTTCTAAATTAAGACTGTCCCTAGAGAGGAAGATGGGGGCGGGCGGTGAAAATCCATACTTTTGTCAGTTTTTCCCTGTCCTCTGCTGATTCCCTCTCTGTTCTGGTGCAGCCTGCTTTGCTCTCTGCTGCCCATTCATGGTACAACTCTAGAGGACACCCTTCTTCACGTGTCCCATGAAGTCTGGCTGTGGCCTCTTCTCGCGTGCATTGCTCCTTCCGCCTCCTGGCATTGGTTCAGGCGGGTTCCTCTACCAGGAGTGCACAGCTCATTCCCGCCTTCTCCTTGCAGCCAGTCCTTCCCAGAAGAGTTGCACAGCAGGACCTTCCAGGGCCTCTCTTGCCTATGCTGATGGAAAGACCTTGTGTCATTAATTACCTCTCACCCAGAAGCCCTCCCTTGACCCAGCAATTTCTCCTCGACATTGCAGAGGAGACTGCATAGGCAACATAGCTGGCCTGTTTCTGAGAAACAAGAGCCCTGCCTGTCACCAGCGGATGCCGTCAGACCTCGGAGGCGCAGGGCCTCTCAGCGCCTGGTAATGAGACAGGCCCTGCTCTGACCTGGGCGGAGAGAGTGCCAGCTGTCCTTGACATTCCCAGGCTGTTGGCATCATTTTAGACATAATCTGTGAAGGGCCTGGCTGCTGGGAGGGTGGTGGGGTGGCATTTATAGGCCAGACACCTTGGCCAGCCATCCTGACCCACTGCAGCCCTGGGCACGGCTTGGGTCATAATTAGCAAATACAAAATGCTTTCCAATCAGGCCAGAGAGAGAGACCTTCTCCCAATCATTTTGGGGCTTTCTTCTGGGGAAGGGGTGAGGGTGGTGAGACAACCTGGGCACTGCAACCTATACAAATCCACATCCCAAAATTACTGAGCTCCCACTAAAAGCAGGAGCAGAATGGTCCTGACCACTTGTGCTGGGCAGCAGGGCTGTGCCTCGGGTCCCAGTGACAGGCGGGCCTCCAGCAGGGTCTGCCTGGGCCTCCTGGGCAGCTGTGCATGAGCACCTGTGGCTCGGGACCTTGGTGTGGGAGACCACAGCTGTAGGGCCCAACACACGGGTTCTTCTCCAGCTCGGTGACTTTGAATGACGGAGCCGCCACAGGTCTGAATTCATCCCCCGTAAAATAGGCTCAATAATTCTTCCAGGCAAGGTTGTAGTGAGGCCTAAATGAAGTGACCTGTGTGATGAGGAGGGGCTGGCAAGTCCTGAATGCTGGGAGGAGCACCTGCCCTCCTGCACAGTGAGCGGGGTGGGGGGGGCTTGCTCTGCTTCTGAGCAGAGGCTGAGAGCAGGGGAGCAGAGGCTGTAATTCATCATAAGTTCATGGCACAGTTGCCAGTGCAAAGATGAGTATGTAGGAAGGATTCGGGTTTGGTAAGTGGTTGATGGTGACTGGAAACTGTTATTGAAAGCGTCACCATCAAGGTGACATGTCTGTAATCCCAGTACTCAGGAGGCCAAGGAAAGATGATGACTATGAGTTCTAGGCCAGCCTGGGCTACATAGTGAGAGCCTACCTCAAAAAACAAATGAAGGAACAAGAAAGCAAAAGAGGTGGGGGGAGAGAAGGGAGGGAGGGAGGGAGGGAAGGAAGGAAGGAAGGAAGGAAGGAAGGAAACAGAATCACTACATGCCAGATTCTGTTCTAAATGTTTACCTGGATGATTTCATTTGGTCCTTGTAAACGCCCTGGTGATAGAAACTATAGTTTTCCTTATTTTACACATAAGGAAACTGAGGTCTAGAAATATTAAATAAATTACCCAAAGTTCTTCATATAGAAAAAACAACCAGGATTCAAACCCAGACCTTTTGATCCCAGAGCCTGTGCCTCCAGTTCACCTCTGCAATCTTCCATCCACCCATAACCCCACCAGCCAGGTAGCCATCTGTTCATCCCTTCAACAGGAGCGGCACTTCTGTGCCAGCCTCGCTGTCTGTAGCATAACAAATTATTAGTTAATATTGTTGAATAAATACATGAGTGAATGAGGCCTCACCCCTACCAGGCCCCAGAACAGACATCACCCTGGCAGTGGGTGCTGTGAGGAGGAAGCCTGGGGCCTCCCCTGATCGGGCCCCTGAGCAGATGTCACATTGGCAGTGGGTGCTGTGAGGAGGAAGCCTAGGGCCTGGGCCCAGCCACAGGCAGAAAGGGCAGGGAGGGCAGGGGAACATCTTTAGGATGGAAGTATGTGGACTGCGATGCACTTTAGAATTCATTATAAGGAGAAAGAAGGGCAGACACCAGACAGAAGTGTGGGAAAAGGGAGATGAGAACTGGGTGATCCCCGCCTAGAGGTGCTGCTGATGTAGGCTGTGAGGTGACCACATTATCCTTTCAGAAAGGCCTATCAGGAGGAAGTAGGGCTGAGGCCAGGTAACTGACAAGACAAGAAGCCTAATTTGCGGCCGAGCCCAGGCTTGATACCCCATTGATGGGTGAGCAGATGGAGGGTTCCAGAATGGCTTTCTCTCCATCTCCTTTAGATCCAGGACACAAATGACATCAATGACATCACATATGCAGATCTGAATCTGCCCAAGGAAAAGAAGCCTGCTCCCCGGGCTGCTGAGTCCAACAACCACACAGAGTACGCCAGCATTCAGACTGGCCCACCACCCCGGCCAGAGGACACCCTCACCTACGCTGACCTGGACATGGTCCATCTCAACCGGGCGCACAAACCGTCGACCCCCAAGCCTGAGCCATCCTTCTCAGAATATGCCAGTGTCCAGGTCCAGAGGAAGTGAGTGGGACTGCTCTGCCTCGGGCCTGTCCTCACAAGCTTTCTTGTCCCATGTGGAGGGGCTGTAGTGAAGACAGACAGCCAGCCAGTTCTCGATGGCCAAGTGGTGCAGGCCCTGGAACCAGGAGTGAGGGTGGCTCTTGTCTGCCACCACCCTTGGCACTTCAGCTCATCCAGGGCAGCCCTGCCCCCTAATTCTGTCCCACATCTGGAGGTTGATGCGGCCAAACCAGTAAGGGAAGTGGCCTGGAGTCGACCAGAGGTGCCTGAGATCTAAGAACTTGTGTCACTGGTCATCGGGCACCAGTCTGGTTGTGATCTTGGAGACTCTGAGCTCCCTCCTCGATACTCTGGCTCCCTATCCTCTAGGGTGAAGAGAAGAGTCCACCTCCTCCTGCTTCCTCCATCCACCTGGGGCTTTGGGAAAAAATTTCCTCTTAGATTGAACTGCTCCATCCATGGAGAAGCTGGAAAAACTGAGATCTGCGTCCCAAAACTTGGCGAGGTTGCTGCCAACGGTCCTGGCGCCCCTCTACCTTGGGCCCCTCTGGGACTCCCGGGACACTGACAAGGCTGATGGGGCACTCCATGTAGCCCTACCTCTCCCTTCCAGACCCAAGCTTGCTCCCTCCAGCTAGCACTAACTCAGCAGCATCGCCGTGGACGCCTGTAAATTATCAAGAAATGTGAACTGTGCAATCTTGAAGCCGAGGTGTTAGAAAACTTGATCTGTGGTGTTTTGTTTTGTTCTGTTTCATTTTATTTTTTCTTAAAACAAAAGCAATGTTATCTTGGCTCTTTGTCATGTTTTGAAATTCTGGTTGGGTCTTGTGAAGTCTGAGGTTTTAACAGTTTGTCGTCCAGAGCTGAGTTTCCTCCAAGGCCCAGAGCCCTAAGCACAGGAAAGAACTGTCTCTCAGCTACTTGGCAGGGACAGTCATTGAGCCTTCTCCCTGGGACTCAGTTCAGCCTTCTGTCTGGGCCCCGCCATGTTGCAGGGCACTGTGGTACGTTCCACCTGCCCAGTGCTTCTCCACACCACAGTCTCGTCCAGATCTGATGCCTCAGTCTGCTCTTCCATACAGAGGGGAGAGGGACAGTGACACCCTCCCCACCATCTCACAAGCACTTTAGGGACATGCAGAGGGGTCAACACTGAGCTGGGCCATTTGCCCCACCCCTGTAGCCATCGCCCCCTTCCAGCTCGCTGAGCTAATCTTCCACTTCTCAAACCCCATTGGGATGAAACTGGAATAGATCCTGGTCACAGCCAAGACAGCTCAACTGTGAGCCACTGCTGGTCTGTCAGACTGGGCAGAGGCTGTGACCACATTACTGTCTGACCCCTTCTAGTTGGGTGCAAGGGCCCGCCTGGACCCTGGACCCTGGACCAGGCAATGTTACAAACTTGGTTATTGGGTCTTCATTGAGTCCAGACAATAATGTCCATAACTCCGGGCTATAGGAGGCCCAGGCTGACAAAGCAAGAAGCTGAGCCATCCTGCCTATTTCTGCAGGTACAGCGAGGGAGCAGAGACCAGCACCTCTCTGTGGTCAGTGACTTGATGTTGTATGTGACAGCATGCAGGAATGCGGCAAGCCAACAGGCCATGTGGGCAGCATTGGCTGAATAAGCCAGGGCTCCTCTATGGCATCTGGGAGCTACAGTGCCCCGGCCACCTGCCCAAGCTGTTTTTCAGTTTCAAAGGGTTGGCTTCTAAACCTTCATCTCCCTTTGCTGCTCAAAGAGAGCACATGTGAGTGTAGAAGTGTGTCTGTGCGCGCACGCACACACACACACACACACACATACAGGATTTTGAAAGAATGTTTTCTTGGTGCCATTTCAATTTTGTTTGATTTTAATGGGGTGGGGTGAGGGAATGAGGCCAGTGAGGCGGGCGTGTGGCTTTAGCTTCGGCTGGGCAGCCTGGAGAGTCCTCATGCCATGTGTGTGGAGCTCCAGGAAATGGAAGAGGTTGAAACAGCCCTGTGGAAGGAGTGTGGTTTTGGGAGTTTATTTTCAGAGTGTTGAGAAGGAAACAGGCCCCATTTTGTATATAGTTGCAACTTAAACTTTTTGGCTTGCAAAATATTTTTGTAATAAAGATTTCTGGGTAATAATGATATCTTGTATGCTATGTGTTCTTCTCTTTGGGATTTTTGTCCTTGGGCCTCATTAGAGGCTGCTGTCTGTCCTGGGCACCTAGGCAAGGACTGGATGTGGCCCCAGGCCAGGGATCATACTGCAGCGTTTGGTCTGCTCCTTCTTAAGAATAAACCCTTTGTTTCCCCATGTAGACTTGTGACGGGCATCCAGACAGACCACTGAGCCTGAATCCTGGCTCTTCTGCTTCATAGCTATGGAATTTGGACAACTTGCCTCCCTGAGACTCAGCTGCCCATCTGCACAATGGGGGCAGCTCAAGCCCTGCTAGTGCTCCTGGGAGTGTCCAGGAGGTTGCCAGCACCAAGCCCTGTGCATGCCACTCGGCAGGCCCTCGCCAAGCCTCATCCTGCCGAGCAGAGGCCTGTGGCCCCTCCCTCCTGGAGGCTCGTGGGCAAGTGGCCACCGCAGCCCCTGCCTTCTCAACCACTTGCAGGTCTAATGTGTTACTGGTAGTAATGATAATGGAATGATGTGTTAATATGGAGTTCATGTTAACGTGCTTGGTATGATAGCACTTTACCCGGAGGCCATTAAACTTTATTTCTATGAGGTCAGTACTGCTGTTGGCCTCATTTTGTAGACAAGGCTCAGAGAGGTCATAGAAGGCATAGAGTCACACAGGGTGATGTGGTATGACTGGACTTCACACCCCAGCTGCCTGACTTTGGTACCAGATTCCTGACCTGAGTCAATGATTGATGCATCTCATATAGGAACAGACTGTAGATTCAACAGTAGCTATTATGAGCTACGATGGGTACTTTGTAGTTGTTCACTGCTTTTACCCTCCCAACCACTCACACTCCATGTTTTGTATATGAGGAAACAGACGAGTCAGTTCCCTGGGTTGGAGTGGGGACCTGACTTCCCCAGTGCACTGTGCTGACAGCCTCCCTCATACTGGATAGCTATGCTTGTGCCCATATGCAGAAAGGAACATTGAGGCTCTGGCACCTTGACCCGGCCCATCTCACACAGTGAATCTTAAGACAGGCTACAACATATATTCAGTCCACTGGAGATCACCACCCACCCCAGTACATGTCGGGCAGTCCACTTGCCTCACAGGCTGGGACCTTGGCTGTGCCCAAGAACTCAGCAGGCTGCTGGCCCTTCACCCGCCCTCGGCCTGTGCCTCCCTCAGAGCCTGGGCCGAGAAATCTATGTGCTGCTTGCAAGGTTGAGGTGTCCAAGGCATGAATCCAGGGCAGGGGACAAGGAGGCGCTGGAATTTCCAGGGAAGTGGGGATGACGGGCTGCATGTCTAGGCAAGGAGACTGGGAATATCTTTCGTGCAGCTTCTCCACAGTCTAAGTCTCCAGGGCTGGAGGCTGGCAGGTGAGGAAAAGTTGATGGATGCCAAGTGGCACTTCTGTCCACCAGGAAATCAGTCAAGCACTTGGCACTTACTGGGCAACTTGCTTGGAGCGGAGAAGGAGGCTCCAGCTCCCCCTGCAAGAGGAGCAGCCCAAGGGTCCTTCCGCCCAGAGTCCCCACCCACCTGACACAGTGCCTGGGAAGACTTTCCCCAGGGAGAACACCAAATGGCTCTGTCCTCCAGTGTGTTCCTGTAGCCAAGATTGGACCTACATGGATTTCTTCCACTTAACTTTTAGGTTAGCACATATTATATGCCAGACACTCTCCTAAACCCAGTACAAATATTAACTTACTCAATATCACTCCCACCATCCTCTTACCCTATGAGATACATACTCATTACCACCCATTTAATAAGGATACTGAGGCATAGCATCTTGCCAAAACACTCTGTTGGAAGGGCATGATGGGGGACTGGGGATCCCAGAGAAATAGGGGTTGCAGACACTCAGGGCTTGGTGTGCATGGGACTTTGCTGGAGGACAGGGAAGAACACAAGGTCTCACCACTGAGGCCATGGCAGGTTAGCCCAGTCACCAGGCAGCCGAGGCTCCTGAGCCCCAGGGGCCTGGCTTGTCACTCCTGGGGGCCCTGGTGCCTACTGTCACTTCACACTGCATTTGCCCAGGGTCTTGGCTTGTTTTCCAAATGCAAAATTATGACATTGAAAATGCTTTTGTATAAAATGTTGGTGATAGAGGTCAGGCAGTGGCTATCCTTGGAAAGAGGCCCGGACAGCCTGAGGGACAGTCCGTTGAGGTTTACACATGCAAAACCTCTTCAGCCTGCACACATATCATGTGCAAGTTTTATCTCCAGCTCTTCAAATGATAGCTACCCCCATCACCTCCCCAACCTTTGATGCCTGCTCCTATCTGAGAATTTCTTTAAAACAGTATTAATGCCTCATCTTTTGAACCCAAACCCCAAACGCATCCCAGGGTCTGGTGCAGAGGAGGGGCCCAAGGAGTGCAGTTGAGTTAATTTGAAAGATAGCATCCCAGTAACCAAAATAGCACATGAAACAGTAAACAAAAAGTGCCCAGCTGGGCAGGAAGAGCAAGGACAGCTCCAAGGACAACCATTTATCTGTCATCCCTTCTTCTGAGACTGCCTTAACAAACCCTCCTTTCACTCACCTTAAACCCTGAGCCTCCTTCTTCACTGCACATGGAAGCAGCTGCCCAGAGTCTTTGCCCTGCAACCTTGCGCAAACTCCTCACCACCGAGCCTCAGTTTTCCCATATGTGAATTGGGGACAGTAGTGGCCTGCACCTCCAGGGCCTCGTGAAAACTAAATAAGACTTCATACCTGCTGCAACAGTGTGGCACTGATGGTGCCCCATGCACACCCACCAGTGTGTGCACATGCGCATTCATACTGTTATCTTCACATTGACACACATTTGCTCATACTGTCACACACAGTCACACTGGCGTTCTCACATCCTGTGCATGTTCACTCCTACATGGTTATCAGGAACTCTATAGCACTAGGTCTCTTCTCCTCAGCGAAATCATTTCATTGAGTCCCTCCAACCCTCACTGGCCTAAAACAGCACTCTCTTAACCAATTTTGAGGGTCAACATCCTACCCAATTTTCAGGTCCTCTTCCTGAGACCTCTGCCTGATTTATGTATTTGTTTGTTTTTTATTTGGTACAGGGTCTCATTATGCAGCTTGGACTCATAGTGATCCCCCTGTCTCACCCTCCCCAGTGCTGGGATTACAGGTGTGTGCTGCCATGCCTGGTTTGGGGCCTGTATGGCACACCTGCAGTTCCAGGGCTGGCACAGCATGCAGTACCAGGGATCAAACTCGGCTCCTTGTGCTTGCCAGGCAGACACCTAAACTGCTAAGCCATCTCCCCAGCCCTCTGCCTGATGTTTTAGAGGCTATTACCTGTTGGTCTCCGGCCCTAGTGGGGCTCTACGTCTTGGCTTTCTGTCCCACCAATTACCAGTAGAATCTGCCCTGGCTCTGCATTGAGCCGCACCCCTGTGACTTGGTGTCTTGCCCACCGGACCGTGAGCCCCAGAACTTCATGTTCTATCTGAGATCCAGGCCCCGGGGTAAGTGAAGCTATATCCACCACATGCCAGGTAGGATCCTGGCCCCTTGAATTGTTTATTTCACAGAGCTTTGACATCCTTTGCAGACTGGTGCTGTGATGTCCATTTCACAGACAAGATCACAGAAGTGATGAATTATGCTCATTTAGCTAATAATAATTTTTCAGGTTTTTACTGGGAACCTGACCCTGTGCAAAATTCTGAGAATAGGATATGGGCAAAAGGTAGATCACACCTGTACGAGCTTATAGGGAACTACGAAGCAGGGACAGCTGGCAAGCGCAGGGTAGAAAAGAGAGCTGCAGCAAGAGGCTGTCCAACATGCAGTGCAATCTCACTAGGAAGGGGACCAGCAGGCAGGCAGCACCAGTTCTTAGACCAGGCAGGTCTATAGACTTTAAAGATGGTAAGAATAAAAGGTCTAGGTTAGATATAAAAATTGACTAATGTCCTAAAAGGTGATAAAACCACACTTTTATAGTTATCTTTTTGCCCAGATGAAAGTCACTGGTGCCTCTACCAGACAAATCTGCATGTTAGCATGTATGACAACTGTGTACAGTCTGGGCCTTACTAAGTAGCAGAGACAGGCTCAGGTGTATCCCTAGAAGGAATGAATAATCTTAATAGCTCTTTTAAATAATGATGCAGTATAGCAGCCCAAGGAAATGTCACTTTCTTTTGGCTTATTTCCAACCTTGGGATACTTCTCATTAGAAGAAAAGGAATAAGCCTTTCACACTGCTTGGGGCAGAAAAGGCTTTTGGAAGAGGCAATACCTGCACTGAGACCTAGAGAATGCGTGAGGCTGAGCCAGGTGGAGAAAAGGAGCTGGTTCCTGTGGGACGCCAAGCACCTGCCTATCATCCTTCTCATTGTCTTCACTGACAACTCCCACCTCTTGACACCATCTGTTATGAGCCACAGGGCCTTTGCACATGTTGATCCCTCTTCCTGGACCATTTATTTGTTCTTTGTTGCTTGTCCTCCAATCCAGAGAGTGGGCCAAATTCCTCTGCGAGACACTACCATGGTAAAATAGTGTCACCTTTGGAGGCTTTGCCCCAAAATTTGTAATTATACATTGACCTTCTTGATTCTTCTCTACTGTCCCAGGAGCTGTCTCAGTGAAAAAGGATGCTGGCTCCATGACCCTTTATATTCTATGTCCAATGCATAGGACACATCCAACAAACATCTATTGGAGGGAAGAGTGGATGGATGAAGGGAGAGGGGAGTGAGTGGATGAGTGGACAGACTGATGGATGCACAAGAGGACAGACAGATATATGGATGGACAATGGGTAGGTAAGGAAGGAGGAAAGAGATCAAAGGGGGAGGATGAAGAACAAACAGGCTGGAGACTGATTTGCATCCTAAGAGAACTGACAACCACGCAGCAGGCTTGGAACCAGGTTCCAGCCCCATCCCCTCAGCTGTCCTGAGTTATTCTGCCTTTCATTGGCATCCTGGGCTCAGAGCAATCACTTAAAAAAAAAAAAGATTCCTGCTCTCTGACAGGAAGGAGCCAATGACCCTTGTCCGTGTCTCTGGTGCCTCTGCTAGGGAAACTGGGGCTATACTTAGAAAACAGATGAAAGACAGCAAAGAGCTTTCTCTACCCTGAAATTGCACAACTCCAGTGCAGCTGGTTAAGTGGCCCAACTTTGAGAGCTGCCAGGGAACTGCCATTCATCAGCATGTCCTCCTGGCCCCGCTTCAAGGACAGCAAGCCAAGCCCTCGTGGTGGAAGGTGCCGCGCCCACGCGCCTGGCCTTCGGCCCCATGCCCCACTCGGGGCAGGGTCAGCTACTGGGCAGCCAGGCATGTGCAGCCAGCCACAGCCCCACGTCCAGAATGGGGCCAGGCGAGTTAATGGCAAGGAGGCTGCAGCCTGACTGACACTGTCGGCTGGGTTTGGCCACGGCTCCCAGGGTGCCAGCAAATGGACCTTGCGCCCATGCAGATTAGAACATTATCACTCACATTATGTGTGGGGTGCAAAGACGTCTGCACAGCCAGGCCCGGAGCTGCCATTACTACAGGACCTTTGCTGAAAATTTTTTCTTGGGGCAATTAAATCTTCAGCTGTCTCCTCATAGGGAGTGCCAGCTTGCATTTTAATTTCCCTTAAAAGAGGGAAGCAGGGGGAAGGATACACAGCAAAGAATTAAAAAATAACAATCTGCTTTATAAATTCAGCAATTCCCCCATGGCTACATATCCCTTCACAGCTTTCTCCCCCATTGGCTCCTCAGTGACCTTTACCTATAGGTTCCAGGCTGCCTGTCCCCTGACCCACCTTTCCAAGGGGAAGGGAGGCAGTGGCAGAGAGCACCCCTGAGGTGGGAATACATGCTGGTGTCAGCATTGCTCCTGGGATCCTTTGCTCTGCCCCACTGTTCTGTGAGGTAGAAATTACCAACCTAGTGCTACAGATGAGTAAACTGAGCCTGGGAAAATAATTGGCAATAATGCAACTCGTGGCGATACATACATGCAACAGGATGGGTGAAGCTCAGAAAACACAGTGCTGAGCTAAAGTAGACAGACCTAACAGTGCGTTTATGTCATGTTGTAGAATCACAAAACCATCAAGGCATCAGGAAGGGGCAGAGGAAACTTCTGGGGAGATGGAAAAATTCTCTGTCCTGAATGAGGCCACGTGAGTGCTTGTTGATCAGAGCTTATCGGACAGCACACCTAGCTGGGGTGCATGTCATTATTTGTAAAGTACACCTTCATACAATTTATTTTATTAAAGTAACAATAAGCCTGTATGGTGCTATATGGCTATGACTTCAGCACTCTGGGAGGCTGAGGCAGGAGAATCTCAAATTAGAGCCCCACCTGGGCAAAGTACCACAGTGAGTTAGTATTTATCTGGGCCTGACTGTATGCCAAGTTTCTTGTAAGCATTTTCCTTATGTAGGCCTATTTATTCTTCACACCAGTCTGAGATGCAAATGTGAGGGCCCATTTGCCAGAGGAGGAAAACTGAGGCCAAGTAGAGATGATGGCAAGTAGGAAGCAGAGCATACGTTCCAAGTCAGGAAGGGTGGCCCCTGCACCTAAACCGCCAAAGTCTTCCCAAGGTGATGAAACCAGTGGAAAAGTAAAAATACACCATTCGTCAGAGAACTGTCTACTCGGTGTCCGCTATAGGTCAGACTCCACAATGAAGATACATAAAGAGTAACAGACACATCCAAGCCTCTGTCTGGGAGGAGAGGGATGCCCAATAGCCAGGAGAAATGTGCACCACTGCCAGCCCAGGCGCCTCCCACAAGGGGAGGTTAAGGGGACACAGATGGAGGCCTGCTCACCTCACTCTCTCCTCTCAAATTTGCAAGCAAATGAGCTGCCACCCCAATGGGCACCAGCTTCCTGAGCCACCTGCACTTGATTTGATTTCAGGCTGTGAGCTCTGCTGAGGTAGGGCTGGTGGCAAAGGCTCCTTTTTCAGGGGCCACTGCAGAAGCCCTTTGAAGTCACCCCCCTGCACCTGGCACCATGAGCCCAAAGCTCAGCTATTTCAAAAACGACCCCTACACATTCCCTTCATAGGCAGCCCAGACAGTCACGTTCCAGCACATGGGATTGGCAGCACAGTGGCAGCTGGGAGCACCTGGAGTCCCACGGAGCACACTTGTCTTGAACCAAGCCATGTGGAGCCCTGTGTGGCTCCAGCTCAGGGGACTGTGATGTGGCTTCGGAGTGGGTGAGTCTAAGCATGTACATCGCCAGGCAGCAGCTACTGTGTGTGCTGGGTCCACAGCCAAGTGTACTCCCAGTAGCGTGGGGCCGCTGCCCTGCTTGCAGGTGAGCACAGAGAAGGGGCGGTCTGCCCAGGCACTCGGTGTTGCAGAAGAGCCAGCACCTGTTTCCCACAAGGGACTTCACAGCCTCCTCAGTCTCCACAAGATAACCACTGCACCTCATTTAGAGAGTATTTGGGGGAACTGAGATCCTCCAACCTCCTGCGTCTCCACTTCTCAGTTGTGAGACCATGGGCAATCTCATGCCCCTCTTTGTCAGTTCTTCTGTCAATGAATGGGGCCAAAAATTGTACCCACAGTGGGGTATTATAGGAAAGGTCAGACGAGCCAAAATATATGTGAAAGTAGTAAGAACGGGGCCCAGAAGGTTGTGAATCCTCAAAAACTGGTAGCCTTGCCATTGTGTGGACTGCATTCATTTATGTTTATCATGAGTGGGCTCATAGCTAATGAGTATGTTGCGGGGAACCTTCCACACAAGACCTGGCTCTTTCAGACAGCCTTGGAGCGCTCTTACCTCCATTCTGTCCTCTGCGCACCAGGCCCCCGCCAGGTCCTTTGCTTCTCCAGTGGGACAGATAATTAAGAAAGACAAAGAGCAAATAATTGACCATGACACCTTGTGATGAATGCTATGAAGAAAATAAGATGGGCAAAATATGGAGAGGGAAGTGAAGTAGACAGATGACCTTCACACAGCCCCCAGAAGGGAAGGGGCGAGGAAGGTGGGGAGAAGGGCCCAGAGGAGAGGCTTCGAGGGCCAAGGCTGGGAGTGGGCTAAACTGGAGGAGGAAGACAATGAGAAGTTTTGAGAGGCCACGGCCAGGCAGGCCAGCCCCCATGAGGTTCGGCTGGAGGCCCAAGGTGGGAGTGATCCTGAGAGAGGAGCACAGCCCTTGGGGCCAGCAGTGCAGTGGGTGTTGGGGGAAGTGGGAGACCATCAGGCCTGGAGTCACAGAAGCCCCCGCGAGAGATGATGACACGAGGCTCTGAGGCTGCAGCCTCCAGGTGGGAAGGTAGAACACACCAGCTCGTGGGAGAAGGCGTCTCTGGAAAAGGAGAAACAGGTTGCTGCTGACAGATGCATCGTGATAATTTAATTAACAAACTCCCTATTGAGAACATTCGGGCTGTGTCTATTTCTCCACTACTTGGAAGCAATTTTATTATAAACGTCACCACGCAGAAATTCCCATAAGTGAGTGGTTAGATCAGAGTGAATGCTTTCGATCGCTTCTGGCTCATCTCCTTTTCTGTGCTCTATTCCCATCCTGTGCGCCCCAGCGGTGCCAGGTTCCTCTCTGGCTTTTCCCCACCCTCTGAGCTCCCGGGAACACCCAGCCCTAGAGACCAGCACCAGCCCACCATCGCAGGTGCATTCGGCACCTGTTGCCTCCTGGAATTAGATCCTTCAGAGGCGCCCCCAGAACCAGCTCCATAGCTGGACTGCCCCGGGACCTCTTGTTCCAGGGAAAGAGAAACTTCCAACGCCCCAAGGCAGCCAATTTATCCCTATTTTTTGAGCCACACAGAAACATACTTTTCTTTCTGTTCAGCCCTGAAAAAGAGGCCCTACACCGAGGCTGCAGTGGACACCAGCCCAAGTCGCCAATGCTGAAGGACACTGCAAGGCCCTCCCCAGGCGCTGTCCTTCCAGTCCTCTGCTTCCACCTCTCCGGCCCCAACTTCCCACCCGCTTCCTGCCCAGGACCCACACACGTCCACCCCCACTGGCTGCGGAGCTTCTGTGTCCATCCCACACCAGCGCTGTCACCAGGAACTCCTTTTCATACATGGTCTTTTGAAGGAAGTATTTTCTTTTAATCAGCAGCCACTGTATCTGCAAAGGTGTTGAAGCATAATTGTATTATTTTCCCCTCACTTAGGGCTTATTCGTACCATTTATTTGGAGGAAGGGAGAAGCGTAGCTAAGAAGATGGCAGAGCCTCAGCTAGCGTGCGTACGACATTTCATTTTAATGTTGGCATTTATGCTTTTGAAGATGGCTTCCGTTGTTTTCCCAAGACTGACCTGGTGGGTTACTTAATCCAGAAAGGCTTTCCCAGCACACTGCTTGTTAATATAATCATCTCTCCTTGTCTGAGAGATATGAGCGCCAAGACCCTCAGTGGATACCGCAAGCTATGGAGAGCACAAAACTCTTGTGTGCTTTTTCCTAGTCATGCATAGCTATGGTATAGTTTAATTTATAAATTAGGCACAGGAAGAGATAAATACCAGTAACTAATAATGAAATAGAGCAATCATAGCAATGTGCGCTAATAAAAGTTATATGAATATGGTGTCTCTCTTAAAAGACTCAAAGCAAACATTAACGTCGTCAGATCACAGTTGACCTTGGGTAACTAAAGCCTCAGAAAGCAAAACAGTAGCTAAGAGGGGCTTACTAGATGTCTTGTAAGACAAGTAGCTTTTTCCATAGCCTAATAAATGAATAATAAAGTCTTTGACACATGTAATAATTGTCATTAATTAACTGTGTAGGAGGTGTTAACAGCCAACCTGGGCTCATTGTCTCAAGACTTTGGTGCCCATTTTATAGATAAAGCAACTGAGATATCACGAATGACTGCTACCTATAGTTTAGGTTACAGAGCTGGTTAAAAGTAGGATGGGGTGTGGATACCCAACTCCCCCAGGCCTAGGATTGGTAACATAGCAAGGTCAGAACTGCATTTCCCAGAACTCTGCCCCCTTATGACTCTGGTTTGACACTGGCCACATACAACATTTTGCTGAAGATTTGGAAGGCATGGTGAAAATCCAGTCATAATTGTATTCTCTGAAGACCAGTGTGGCCGTGGGGGCAATTTTCACACTCTACTCCTGCACACATCCTTCCTCCTCCGGCTTTTCCCAGCCCTGGGCCAGGTAATCATGAGGCAGGTGGCAGGTTGTGTGGGTCACCTGGAAGCACACTGAGCCGGTGACAGACAGATCCCCCGTGTCTTTCCTCTTGTCCACAGCAGCTGCGTGTTCCAACTGACCTGGGTCCAGCTGGTGCCACCACCAAGTTCCACACCAGAGGCAGAGGCCACTGCCTGCACAGGCACCTGCTGGACCTCATGGTGCGTGAGGTCAGTTTTAAGTCTATGGTGACTCCCTTACTCAGGATCACACAGCCTCTACTTCTCTACTGGGTCCCTGTCTGTGTCAGAGGTTTGGGTTTTATTTGGGCAGTGGCTTGTTCCCTTCCCACTGGATTTGACAGATTAAACAAATGAAAACACAGGACACCCAATTATGTGAGCATCACATAAATGTGAGTATCACAAAGTTAGTGATCCTTTTACAGTGTAGCTCAAGCAATAGTTGGGATAGACATACACAAAGAAATCACTTGTTTGTCTGAAACCCAAACCTAACTAGTTGTGGGCATCCTTCATTTTGTCTGGTAAACCTGCCCCTGTCCCCCAAGGCTGTTGCCCATAATCTACATACTGATGATCAATGCTCAAGGATAGAGCCTAGGTTCCCAGATTAGGCTCACCATCACAGGCCCAACTCATGCCCCAGCCAGCTCTCACAACCTCCTTCAAGACAGCCTCTCCTCACCCCTAGGGCTCTGCCTTCCTCATCCTGCCTTGTGTGCTGTGTCACTTCCTATTCAGCCATCATGCTGTGACACCAGCTCTTTCGAGAAGCTTTACATGACCTCTGCGTGGGACACACACTCGCTTTCACTTGTTACCCCTTTGGGCCCCTTGGACACTGTGATCACAATGTAAGGACAATGGGTAGTGTTTAATCTGCTCCTAAGGCAAAGGAAAGGTTCATAACTAATGAAGAACCATGTGGCCTAATGCGCACCTGAGAGGATGGGAGGGAAAGGCAGAATCTGCCCTCTGGGGCTCAGTCTCCAGGGACCTCTCATCCTACACCTACCTAAATATATTTAGATTTTAAAGGTACGTGGGCTTGTTTTGTTTTAAATGGGATTTGTCAGCCATACTTGCTCAAGTTCGGGTTCCAGCTCTGCTGCACACTAGCTGTGGACCTCAGGTTGTATTGCACCCTGTGACACCAGGTCAAGGAGCAATGGGGATGGGGGTGGGGAGGGAAAGGGAGAGTAAGGAAGGAGAGAGAAGGGAGGGGATGCAGGGGAGGGAGGGCTTTGCTCCGTTGCCCACTCTGACACCACAGGAAAGGCTGGCTGTGCCTGAGTTAGTCTCCAAACCAGAGGTTCCCCAGGATTTGTCTAGGGTGCGCTCCATCATGCGTGATTTTGGCTTTCCAGGCTGGTGGTTCTGAATACACCCTCAGAGGACTATAACCATCCTAGCCCCAGCTTTTAATTCTCATCCTGCCATTTCTATTGTGCGACCTTGACCAAGGCAGTGGAGCCACATTCATTTCTGCTGCCAATGGAAATGTGAGGCCCACCTGGCGGGGCTGAGACGTGAGCGCGCCTGCTGATTCATGCTCACCAGGAGACTCTTCACCTCGGGCTGCTGCCACTTAGACTCTTCAGGCAGCTCTTTTTGAAATCAAGGAACAATCTGAGCAAACCCTCCAATATAGCCCACTTGTCCACCCTCATGTAACTTCCAATCCCTTCCTCAGGTCTCACCCCATAACTGTCCCCACCCCGTTGTTGGGGAGACAGAGCTGAAGCTTGGCCCTCCATCTCTTCATGCTTGGCTGCCTTAGGAACACGCCTTCTTCTATCACATCCATCCGCTCTGGGGAGCGGCAGGCAGTGCAGCCCTTGTTCTGTGACATTATTACAGTATTTTTTATTCCCAGTCCACACGCAGTTCACCTCACAGGCCTCCTTAGGCCCTGAGGACTGGGTTCTCAGTCAACCCCGGCCACCATGGCCAAGTCTGTGCAGACAGAAGGAAGCCAGGGAGGTAGCATCAGTCCCCTCCTCTCTAACTTCTGGCCCCAGCCTGCCCGACAAGGATCTGATCAGAGGAGGATCAATAGCCCTGTGCATTCTCCTATCTGTTTCCAGAATCTCAACTGAGGCTTGTAGCTGTCTAATTTATTATTATATGGTGCAGTTCAGGGTAATTATATGCTGTGGTATAATTTGTTATAACTTGGGCTGAGGCCTATAACTGTATAATTTATTATTATACAGTATAGGGCTGAATAATACAAGGAGTATATAATTTATTTCAGGCTTATGAGTCTAACCTGTAATCCAAATGCAGCACGAAGCCAATGTAGATGAGTTAATATTTCTACGGAAACTTCAACTTAGATATTTCTTCATTTCTAATGTCTTTACTTGGGCTTCTCATCCTAGCTGGTGTTGGCAGTTCTGGTGCTTTTCATTCTACACAAAGCTCAAATTTGGGGTAAGCCTGGCCTGAGCAGGTCTTGTATATCAAGTCATGGAAAAGGGTTACCCAGGGCTGTCACCCTGCCCAGTTACAGGTGTCATTGCAGGGAGACCATGGCTTGCCCAAGGTGATGCCAGAAGCAGGTTCTGGGCCAAGACCAGAAGCCAGTGTCTTGGGTCCTCAGCAGAGTTCCCAGTAGCATTTTTGTTCACTCATGTACCAGCCAATACTTACCAACTATTCTGTATTCCGTTCTCTGCCCTGGGCCAGACATAGTCCTTCCCCTCATAGAACTTTCATGCTTGACAGCTTAAATCTCGCCGCTCCCTTGTTTCTGAAAGCATTGTCCCTGGGCCAGCACCAGCAACAGAGCTGGTGAGAAGTGCAGAATCTCAGCCACCTGGACCACCCGAATGACAATCTGCAGTGCCACCAGACCTGTGGGGTTCCACATGAGCTGACAAGCTTTACTGGAGTTTCCGAAAGACTTAGAAGAGCAGTTTCCATGTGTACTTCCTACAAAGTGCACATCTCACTGAGTATTGAAATAGTTCCTTCTGCCTTTCCCACCTTCTCTTCCTCCTCCTCCTTTTCCTCATTGTCTCTTCCTTTTCATTAAACACTTACTTTTATCCTAGGCAAAAAAGTTTCTTGTGTATGTTCTGGAAATTACACACACACACACACACACACACACACACACACACAGAAATCAGAATCACAGAGGAGAATGTTACTATTTCAATGACTCATCTGTCAGACATTTTTCATGTAGACTTTATTCTGCAATTTTTTTTTTTTTTTTTTTTTTTTTTTTTTTTTTTGCAGAACTGGGGATTGAACTCAGGCCCTTGCACTTGCCAAGCAAATAATTATTCTACTGAGCTATCTCCCCAGCTCCTATTCAACAAAATTTTAAGAAAAGATGGACTTGTGTTGCACTGTGATTTTCAATACTGAACATGCACCCACCTGCTAGGTTTGCCCAAACACAACCTATGCCCCAGCTCCTGATCAGAAGTTCTGGGATCAGACCTGAGGTTGTCACTTCTAAGAGGTTTCAGGCGCTGTGGGCCACTGGCCTCCGGGATAAGCATCAGAGCCGGACTCCAGCCCTGTCCCTGCCAGCTGGGAGGTCAGCCTGCCTCTTCATGCTGCGGCTTCTGCAACCACCAAGACAATCCTGACTCATAAGATTATGGAAAAGACTCCACGAGCTGGTTAAATTAATAAGGCACAAAGGAAGTATTAATTATAATAAATATACATATAATTTTAGAACTGAGATTTCTTAACAATTGTTCACAAACACTTTTCATGTCATTATTCTTCTGTGTATTCCTTTTTAAAGGCAGCAGGGTTGTCCTTCCTGTTGTGCATTTATCTAGTCCCCAGTCTTCGACTCAACAGCACTGTGCGGTGCCTTCCCATGGACAGATCACTGCGCACCTGTCTGCGTATTTCCTGAGGACAGACTGTGCTAAATGGGAAATCACTGAGAAAAATCATCTCAACAGATTTAAGGCTTATGATAAGTTTTGCTAAATGGCCTTCTAGAAAAATTAAACTGATGTGTAATGCCACCAGCGGAAGATGAGAGCATGTTTTCTCTATATTCTCATTAATGTCCCACATTATTGTTTTTTAATGATGCTAATGTTTTATTTGTTAATTTGAATTTCTTTGATGACTACTGAAGTGTGATGTCCCTTTCCAAAACCTTAAGAGAATTCAGTTTGAACATCCAAAATCTTCCACACCTCGGTGTGGTTCAGCAGCCCTTTTCCTCTCTAATGGAGTGGCTCTGCCTTGGCTTCTTGCCACACTCCTCACCCCTGGGGGAGCAGAGGCGTCATCTCACAGGTAACAGCTGCCTAATTTAAATCCCACCTGTGCTGCTGGTAACATTCCTCCCACTTAATAGATGGGTGTGGAGTCAAGGAGGCAGGAAGTACTAAGAGGGGAAACAGAAGGAGGGAAGTCATTTGTTCCACAAAATTCCCTCATCATCTCTTACAGCCAGGCTGCTGCTGACCACGAAGATGCAAAGACAAGAACATTTCATCTGTGTGGGGCAGGGCATGCAGTCAAGCACACAATGGGGACAAGGGGGTTGGTACGGGCTTTGCAGTCAGACAAAATCCAAGTTCTCATCCTCCAAATCCTAATTTTTGGAAGAGAATGGATTATTTTTGACTATTTTTAGGTTTAAATTATCTAAAATAAGAAGTCATTCATTGACTTCAACTTCTGGCCAAGGTGGAGCCATAGAGAACATGTTTATCCTCTTCAACGAAAACCTGGATATATATATATATATATATATATATATCAGCAGGTTTGAAGACACTGGACACAAAGCAACATATGAGAGCAAGCCCTGACAGACAGAAACAAGAAGACAGGCCTAGGGCGGCCTCGGCTGGCTATCAGAGAGCTCAGCCCTGGGGACAAGAGAGGCAACCCAGGTGGTTCCTGGCCTGGGGATGTAGCTAGGAGGGTGCTGTGGTTTGGATGATTTGTTCTCTCCAAAAATAAGTGTTAAGGCTTAATTCTCAATGCAGTCATGTTGGGGTGGGGGCCTCATGGGGTGTCTCAGGTCATGAAGGCTATACCCTCAAATGGATTAATACAGCTCTAAGGGGATGGGGGAGGGGTCGGTCCTGTGTTGCACTGCCTTTTTCCCCATGAACACCCTGCATTTCTCTCCTCTAGGGCACCCAGTGTGCAAGGAACCATCTTGGAAGCAGAGACTGGAATTTCACCAGAACTCAACCTATTAATGCCTTCATCTGGATGTCCCTGCCTTCAGAAACAGGAAATCGTTTCTGTTCTTTAAAAATAACCCAATCTCAAGCTTCCAACTACCCTGTGCCGGCGGGACCTGCTGGTCCCAGCTCAGGCGCAGCGTGGGTAAGACCCTCTTCCACCCCCTTGGGGCCCCCTCAACACTCTGCAGCATTCCCCCACCAAGCATGCCACGTGAGAATTTCTGCCACGTTCTAGGGACCCCAGATGCAGTCCTAGCCCAGGCCCGGTGAGTGTGTGGGAGAGCTTCCCACTACCCTGTGCCAGTGGGACCTGCCAATCCCAGTGCAGGCGCAACATGGATGAGACCCTCTTCCACCCCCTTGGGACCCCACCACCACTCTGCAGCACCCCCCACCCTATCCACCCAGTGAGAAATTCTACCGTGTTATGGAGACTCCCATATTCAGTCCTAGCCCAGGCCTGGTGAGTGCATGGGAGAGCTGCCTCTCCCCACTACTCCACCTTGTTCCCTCCAGACTCAGCTCAGGCCTGGCATACAGGCCTGAGGTGAAACCCTTCAGCTGCAATCCCTGCAGAGAGCATAGGGAACAGAACCACCCAGCAAGTCCAGGAGCAGAACATCTTGCCAGAGGGGCACAACAGGTTCACTCCCAAGGGCAGCAACAGGAAGGAGCTGAGCACAGCAGCCAGACCCAAGGCAGGCACAGCCAATGAGAAGGAACAAAATACAATCTCAGAACCCAAGCTCATGCATAACAAACGCAGAGGACACTAACACAGAACAAATTGGGAATCACACATCTGAAATCAATGAATCAACGGCTTCTGAAATAAACAGCTGTAGAAAGGTATAGAGGAACTCAGATTGGATATGAAAAAAGAAATTCCTGAATTAATAACATCTGCAGTAAAGAATCAAATGCAGAAACATATGGAGGAAACCCAGTGCCCACCCAGAACAAGAGCAGAGGACACTAGCTCAGCTCAAATGTATGAATTAATAGCATCGATAGTAAATAAGCAACAGCAGAAAGTCATAGAAGAACTCAGAGCGGAATTCTTTTCGG
>NW_004524636.1:300715-307969 GCF_000260255.1 Octodon degus
GATCTCAGGATAAATCCTGAGGGGATTTCACTGACCTTATCAGACCCAAAAGCTACAACTCTTGTTGCATAGGTCTTGCTTTATCTTGGCTTTAATCATCAGCAGAAAAGTATAAAAACGAAGTGTAAGAAATAAAACCATGGTGTTATGTTGAGCTTTAGGGGACTCAGGTCAACAATTTCTGACACTGCCAGTCAAGCAGAAGACCCAATACTATTATGGACTACTGAACACTTTTAGAATATTTTGCTGAGTTAACACACCTGTAATATTCAAATGATGAAACTAAACAAAAAAGGGGATACAGATGAATGTCCATTTTGTAACTGTGTATTCAAAATGATTAGGATAGATATATAATTACATTCCCTTAATGAATAGAAGGATTTGTTCTAATAGTGTTTTAAATAGGGTATCATGTCGCATCTTATACAGCAATTGACCACTAGGAAGAATGTATGCAATGTGTTAATTATTGAAACTGTCCTACCAATTTGGTTTGAAACTGTCTCGTTGATATTTGTTTCTCAATAAAATTATGGGAAAAATGAAAATAAAATAAATAAAAAATAAAAATAATCCAATCTCACATATTCTGTTTATCATTTCAAATGCATTATTACAAAACCAAGAGCTCAAAGGGTGAGGTGTCATTGAGAAGAGACCCAGAGAAGGACCAAGAAAGCAATAGCGTGTGAATGCCAGATGTAGGCAAAGAGCCACTTAACACAGTTGGGGGGACAACTGCAGGAGTGCACACAGGAATAGAAAGTCTCCCGGCTCTCAAGGAGTAAGGTATAAGACCTCAGAATTGATAGAACAACAGAGTATTTACCAGACTTTTGCCTCAGCAGTAAGGTAAAATTGGTTCTAAACTAAATATTCTGGTTCCAGATAAAATGGTTATAAGCAAAGGTTAAACTGATTTCATATAACTTATCTTTCCCAAAAGAAAGGATTAGAAGTATGCATATGCATACAAAAACACCCACAAAAAACAGGCATCCAACAAGGTAAAACTCACATGTATCCATAACAAAATTACCAGGTAGGCAAAAGAACAGGGAAAGTCAACCCACTGACAAAGAAAATTAAATCATTGGAGACTGACCCAAAAGTGACATAGATGCCAAGCTTCACGGACAGAGACATTGCAAGTGTGAATACAGCTGTATTTCATATATTGAAGACACTAGAAGCTTGACTAAAGATTAAATAGGTTAAATTCTGATATAGAAGACAGCAAAAGAACTAAAAAAGACTAGAAAAGTTAAAAATATACTGATAGAAACTATTGAAAAATAAACAAAAATGAAGAGAAAAAAATGAAGAGAAATGAATTAGTGAGCATTTGGACTATTTCACACACACACACACACTACATGCATGGGGAAAGTATATTCTCTCTGAGAGAAAGGGAGCAAATATTTTCTCTCTACATAGAAAGAGTGGTTATTTGGGGGGAGGGAAAGAGAGTAGACATTTGGGCTCAGCGGCATAGAACCTGCCTGGCAAGCACAAGGTCCTGAGTTTAGTTCCCAGTACCAAAAAAGAGAGAAAAATTTCCAAATCAGATGAAAAGTATGAATCCATGGGCCCAAGAAGCTCAACAAACTGCAAGCATGTTGTCTTATCTATCACAGTCCGCCTCCCACCTCCAAGGGACATAACGCCACCTCACCGTACAGTACAGTCCTATACTTCTCCACTCCTGATCTTAAAGAAAATGACACAAGACCTCATTATAGTCAAGTTACTCAAATCTAGATCCAGAAAAAGCCTTAAAGGCACCAGAAAACAAATTTTAAAACATGTTATAGCCAAAGGAATGTCACAATCATAAGGCTGCCATCAGGTTTCTCAAAAGAAAATGCAAGTGAAAGGAGGCATCTTTAGAAGAGCTAAAAGGGGGCAACTGCACGGGTCCCTTCTGTCTTTCTCTTAGATGAAGAGAAGGTTGTCCCAGTTATGGAGAAGCTTTCTTCCCCCCATAAATACATGCTTCTCTCAACTTCCATTATTCCTAAAATTCGTTCTTCATTTTTAGAGAACACAAACTCATACCAGGTATCTTTCAGGTTGGGAGTTTCACTCCCCTGTATCATTTGGAGGTTGTTCACTGGGATCATTGGCCAGAGGTAAGAGTATGCTTTTGTTTCATAGACTCTGGACTGGGAGTTGTTTAGGTAACAAATCTGTATGCTTCAAATTTTGATATGTCTTTGCTCATTGCTTATAATGCTCATGCTTTGTCTCATATAGTTCTGTTAAAATGTGATAAATCGGAGGCCTGCCCCTTAGCTCAGTTCTTTAAGTGGCTGCTTCAACCAAGCAGTCAGGCTCAGGTTGCTGTGGTTCGATCCCTACAACTCAAGCCAGCCAAACCTGCCCTGAAGGCATTCGGAGCCAGGCCCCGCCCCCCAAAATGTGATAAATCTAAGTTAAAACATGGGAATGTTATAGGTTATATTTCTTTAATGAGACATTTTATTACTGTTTTGCATTTGAACTAGTTGCTAAATTTAGTGGTATTCCTTGACAATAGCATTAGGGAAAGTAACATTAGAGTGCCCCCTAGTGGACTTTAATATAAACTTCTGTAAAATGGGTCTTTTAAAATAAAATCCAGTTCAGTTTTAGAAAACATACATGCTTATATGATAAGACACGGGATTCTATCCACCATTTAAAAATCACATGAGGTCAGTGACCATTCTTAAGGCTTGAGGACAGGTTTCACTGGGGCAGACTGGCTCTGATCCCCCTCTACACTCTAGAGGAAGTGTCAGGCCTATTCTGTTGCACTTCTCTTTCTCTGGCCTTAGTCCTAATTTTTCCTACCTCTTTGTACTTTCTTTTCTAGAGGCATGTAAAATTATAAAAACTCTAGACTGTTCCAACTAAGTGAAGCCCATAAAAAATGAGCATTTGTTAACACTGAAGGTAGGGAGGTCATTTTAGAGGAAGGACACATACCCCATCCAGAACAATGCCCGCCAAGAGAATAAAAATAAAAGCCATGCACCGCTTAGTATTCTGGGCAGGTCTCCTTTGAGAGACTGAACCTGAGACACAGGAGAGAGAACTGACATCTGGGTGACACCAGAAGGAGCTATTTCAAAAGCAGCACACCTTAGGGGACCGAAACACATTTAGTCTAAGGGAGGATCTCTGACATTTCCTCTTCTCCTAGGTTGAGTTATCATTTAGGTGTATAAGTAAAATACTTTGATAATAAGTTGTAAACTTTAAAACCTTTAGGAGAGAAAGAAAAAAAAGATAGAAAAAACCCTTTACTGTAAACTTATAAAGTGTAAGTAATCTCGTTCAGGCTTTTCACTATCTCTAATTGAACTTTGAGGGGCCAGGGAGATAGCTCAGTGGTCTAAGTGCCAGCCTGGTAAGCACAAGGACCCAGGTTCAACCCCCAGTATTGCATGCCATGCCAGCCCCAGAACCCCGGGCATGCTGTATCAGCCACTGAAACTGGGCATGGTGGTACACACCTGTAATCCCAGTGCTGGGGAGGCTGAGACAAGAGGAGTCCAAGCTGCATAGCGAGACCCCATACCAAATAAATACATAATAAAATATTGTTTTAAAAATACAGAAATAAAAAAACATTAAAAAAACTTTGACAAAAAGTGCCTACTCTTCCAGCTAGTAAATGCTCTTAGAGCAGCTGCCACTCTTGGCAACAGAGGACAGGTTTCCTCAGCATCTCTTTAGTGAATCCCCGCCGAAGCTAGTGGCTGATGAAATGTTGACCAGAGAGACTGCTGGATTTGTTTCTGGAGACTGATCTCTGGTTGTGCGGGCCAATAGAAACTGAGAACAACTGAGGTGTCATGCCTGGGCTACTCTCAGGGGGACACCCAAAGGCTCCTCCATGGAAACTGGCTCTCGACAACTGAAAGATCTCTACTTACCTATTGTACTTGTATCTCAACCAGGAAAGTAAGAATTCTCCCTAAGCTTTTCAGTGGAGCCACTTAATTACCCCCTTTAGAAATTAGGCTGAGGCAGCTTGCAACAATTTACATTTCATAGCAGCTATCAGGAAAATGATTTACATTTGTGCCTTACATATGCTAATGAAGAGTAAGAAAGATTTTAGTCAGCCTTAACTAATGTGCCTTTACCAACACATAAAATGTGATTGCTAGATGATAAATATAAGTTTAACCTGTGAGCTTCAGAGATTTAAATAAAACATAGCCTTGTCCTGCTGCTCAGAAAGGTTGTCTTGGTGATTAGATGGATGACACAAGTGTCTTGGAGATTTCTTGCCCTAGGGCCCAGGGCAGAGTTCCTCAGGTCAATTGTCTCTTTTTTTATCTACCTCCAGAGGTGATCCCCTTTATAGCTCGCTTGGAACTCACCTTTTACATATACAACAGTTAATTACAAAGTTATGACTCCTTCTGTAGACATTCCTGCACCAGACCAATTGTAATTATTCTTATACATGTTCAATAGGGGTAAGTATATAGTTCATGAGTTTTTGAGGAGGACAAAATTACACACCAGTTAGAGGGTGACTGGGCTGGTCAGACTTTGTCTTCCCTTCTCCCTGCAGATGGCCTCTGCTTGCTCTGGAGTGAAATCTTCTCAAGGAATGTCTTGAGAGTAGAAAGATCAATTCCATAGGAGTAAGTGTGCAGTTCACGAGCTTTCTGGGAGGATAAAATCACGTGCAGTTTGAGGGTGGATGGGCTGGTCGGATTCAGTCTTCTGATCTCTACTGACAGCATTCACCTGCCCTGGAACGGAAACTACTTGAGGGATGCCTTGAGGATATAAAGACCAATTAGAAATAGAGAGGAGTTGCCCAAATTATCTCCTTTTGTGTTTATTCAGAGTCAAAGTCTCTTGTTCCTTTAGAGTTCATCATTAAGCTTTGGAAGGTGTTGGACCCTTACACTTTGAAAAAGAGCTATATGTGCGCATGCCTACCTACCCTCCAGAGCCAAAATGGGATACAGTTGAAAGTACTAATTTTGATATTTTTATAACTAAAATCATACTGTAAAAAGAGGAAAAATGATAAGAACTGTGATGTTTAAGCCCTCTTTACATTGAGATAATTCATATTTATGTTCAAGGTATTTTATGATACACATGAGACTATGTTCATATGCTCTTTCTTTCAGTGACTTAAAACAGCTCAAGCTAGAACTAGGAAAATTTTCAGATGACCCTGATAAGTACAATGATGTCTTTAGAGGATTTCCTCAGACCTATAAGCTAGGCTGGAAGGATGTACTGTTAATCTTGAATCAAACATTGACCTCAAATGAGAGACAAGTAGCACTACAAGCTGCTATTAGATTTGGGGATGAATATCATATTGTTAATTTTAAACAACTAGAAGATAGATGGCCAGGGGAACAACCAATACTCACTGGAGCCCAAGCAGTCCCTACCCAAGACCACTTCTGACTAACAGCCAGGCAGGAGATCAGAACAGGAGGTATTTTTAAGTGTGTACTCTTGTGAGGCTAAGAACAACTAAAACCAAACCTCTTAGTTATTTAAAATGTTCATTTATTTATCAGGTGAAAGATGAAAACTCCTCTGCTTTCTTAAAATGTTTAAGAGAAGCACTGGTAAAACATACTTCCCTAGATTCTAGTTCAATAGAAGATAAATTATTCTTACAGATAATTTCATTACTCAGTCATCTCCAGATATTAAAGAGCTACAAAAGATAGCTTTTGCTCCAGATAGCTCAACTGATACTTTAGTAAAATTCCCACTTTAGTATTCTATAATCAGGAGTCCAGGAAGAAAAATCAAAGAGAACAAAAACAACTGCCTTTGTTACAGCCTCAAAACAAACAGACCCTAAGTCTGATTGTCTGGGCCCTAAGAAGAGCTCAATGTGTAGGTTCATCCGTTACCATTGTCAAAAGCCAGGCCCCTTGAGAGCAACTGCCTCAAGAGGCCTCCAAGCCATGCCCTGATTGCCAAGCCAGTGAGACTGCACTCTGAAGCCAAGGCCCTAGACTCAGCTTCCCAGGTGGTCCAGGAAGACTGAAAGGCCCTGTGGCTGCCTCTGGATTGCCTCCTCCCTCTGGCCTGACGATTATCTCTACCAGTCAACTCCTTGGAGGAGCCCTGAGTAATCATGACAAGGAGAAGAAGAAGAAAAAAAAAAATCCTGTTGCAGGGCATTGGCACAGGTCTCTTAATTCTTCTTCAACCCTGACCTTCCTTCCAATCATGGTACCTCAACATAAACAGTCATTAGAAAAATACCTCATTTCAACTGTGACTGGTATAACTTTCTCTTTACCCATTCCTTTTAGTCATGCCTAAAAGTCAGGTCTCTCATCCTGAAGAGATTTTATCCCACCTAAATACTGATATATTTCAAATTGCCAACTAATCAAAATGATGCTGAGACTGGTTTTCACAAATGTAATTGATAGATTCTGGCCCTAGTATGAATTGCTAAAATCATTATGGTGGTTATCTAATATGGCCAATGCCCTTGAAACAAAAGCCCATCTTCCCCAAGACCACCTCCCCCCTTTTTCTCCAACTCAGCCCAGGATATAGTTTCCTTTTACCCTTCCTACCACCTCAAGGAAGACCTCCAATCAGCTCCCTCAGGTCTACCTAGACATCCCCCTCAAACTCCACCCCTGACAAAAGGCCGTAAGAGCCTCAGCCTCCCTTTGTTCCAATCCAGAGAATTCCTCATCTTTCCCCAAATTCTTTCTATGTCCTCACAGAAAATAAAGCCTTTTTCCCTTTTTCTTTCTGCCTGTTTCTCTACTGTGTCAGGCACCTGAAAAAAACCTGTCATATTGGTGCCTTGTGACTTGTATAGATAGGCAGTGTGTGAGGCTCTGGGGTCTAAACCCCCAGTCCTGACCCCCCTGCCTATGGCCAAGCTCCTTTCCTCTGGATCCTGCTCATTTTCTTTTTTTTTTCAAAAGTATATAAATGTGTGTATATAAATATATCTGTGTATATTCATGCATATGAGTACTTAGAATCTTAAGTACATAAATAACATATTTCACATGTGAATTATAGCCTAATCTTATGTATTGGAAGTCTTCAACATAATGAAAACTGTTAACTATCAAATTTGTAAAGCAAAAGCAACATTAGTAGAGTCAAACTTGGGGGCTGGGGAGATGGCTCAGTAGGATAAGAGCTTGACTGACAAACGCAAGGATCTGAGTTCAATCCCTGGTTCGGCCAAAAAAAAAAAAAAAAAAAAAAAAAAGTAGAGTCAAA
>NW_004524636.1:308069-308694 GCF_000260255.1 Octodon degus
AAGATCCCAGAAATTCAGCACAAGAATAATCTACTGAAAGCCGCTAGAGAAAAGAAGCAGATAACATTCAAAGGAAAACCCATCAGAATTACAGCAGACTTCTCTTCACAAACCTTGAAGGCAAGAAGAGCATGGAGCAGAGTACTTCAACTCCTCTATGAAAACAAATTACAGCCCAGATTACTATACCCTGCAAAACTGTCTTTCAAGTTTGATGGAGAAGTGAAATACTTTCATGACAAAGAACAACTAAATAATTTCATGATGACAAAGCCAACCCAACACAGGCTCCTGAAAGATGTTCTAGAGAGGGACCAAAATGATCAGAACTCCATGAATGAGTTCAGAAGCATCCAACTAAATAGGGCAAGCAATTAAACACAGAAGAAAAAGGAGTAAATGACAACAGGTAAATAACATGTCAATCATAAGTCAATACATCTCAATTATAACCATCAATGCAAATGGACTCAGTTCACCAATTAAGAGAAATAGACTGGCACAGTGGATTAGGAAACAAAATCCAAAAAGATGCTGTATATAAGAAACACATTTAGGGGCTGGTAAGATAGCTCAGTGGTCTAAAACACCTACTTAAAACAAGCTTAGCAAAGTATAGGGACCG
>NW_004524636.1:309287-309855 GCF_000260255.1 Octodon degus
CAAAACTGATTAGTAGGACAGTTTCAATAATTAATACATTGCATATTGTTGTCTTAGTGGTTATTCATTGTACAAGATGCAGACATGATATCCTGCCCAAAAACACTATTAGAACAAACCTTTTTATTCATTGAATTAAGAGAATGTACCTGTATATTATCCTATTTTTTTTATTTTCCTATTTTGAATATGCAGATACAAAATGTTTGTTCATTTGTTTCCTCTATTTTTGTTTAGTTTTCTCAGAGAAGGGTATTTCATTGTCATTTAGATCTTATAGGTGCATGAATTCAGCAAAATATTACAATATAGTCCAGTAGTCCATAATAGTAGTGGGTTTTCCATAAGATTGGCAATGTCAGAAGTTGTTGATTTGAGCCTTATACAGCTCAGCATAGTAATATGGCTTTTTATACTTCGTTTTTACACTTTTCTGCTGATGGTTAAGACCAAGATAAAGCAAGACCTATATAACCATAAATGTATCTTTTGTATCTGATAAGGTCAATCAAATCCCCTCAGGATTTATCCTGAAACCCTGTACTGAAGTTTGTAGATCCTTTGTCAG
>NW_004524636.1:331075-332207 GCF_000260255.1 Octodon degus
GCTTATTTCTACTTTTATATAATTATTTTTCCTTCATATTCTGTAAGGACTTAAAGTTCAACATATCAATATCTGATGGAAAATAGATTTAATGCAATCTGTTCCAGGATATGCCAAAATGTTTGATATTTCTACAGATAGGATAAACCGAACTGCATATATTGCAGGTTAATAATTAGCTTCTCTTCTGGAGGGTTAACAACCTAAGTTAGCAGATTAAAATTTGGAGAAAAGGAAGGGCTGCATCGTTAGCCAACATCTTGGCCCTAGCCTTTCAAGGTTAGTGAAGACTTGGGACATAGGAGAATCTGCACTGTAACAACATGTAACTCAGTTGTGTTCCAAATTTTCTGATCAAGAAGATTATGGAGCCACAGAGAAATGTGTTTGAGGATCTAAAGTGAGCCTGGGGAGAGTCACATGGAGAGAAAAAACATCTTCTCAAGCTTTCACAGAGAGCAAATTGGTCAAGCAATGGCCGTGACTCATCCTCATGTCAGACACTGACAAAAGAATGTACAAAAGGTGGTATAGGGCTACAGGATAAATCCTGAGAGTACTTGACTAAACTTATCAGATACAAAAGTTACATTTCTGGGTATATAGGTCTTGCTATATCTTGGTCTTAACCATTCAATAGAAAAGTATAAAAATGAAGTATATAAAGTAAATCCATATTAATATGATGAGCTGTAAAAGGCTCAAGTCAATAACTTCTGAGGATAACCCACTAATATTAT
Source organism: Octodon degus (assembly GCF_000260255.1). Taxonomy (NCBI): domain Eukaryota; kingdom Metazoa; phylum Chordata; class Mammalia; order Rodentia; family Octodontidae; genus Octodon; species Octodon degus. Next base: position 331,816 of record NW_004524636.1, read on the forward strand.
AGACTGCTAGACAGTGTTAGATGTTTAGTTGAATTCAAACACTTATAGTATTTCGATGCCAATAGAATATTCATCTCTGACAGGACAAATAGATAAATAAATAAAAATTTAAATAGAAAAGAAAAAAATGGAAATGGAAAGAAACAGTCAATGCTCTAATTAGCTTCGTCTCCTTTTTTCAATTGTTTGTACTTTTTCTTTTCTTAATTTATACATTGCTCCAGTTTTTTTCTTCTTCCAATTTTATTTGTATATATCTGGTAATATGAATAGCTGGTTGTAAGACAACCATGTATTACAACAAATACTGTGAAATTCATATTACTTTGTTAAGTAAAATTCTGTATGAGTTGTCAAAAAAGTAAAAATTAAAAATTAAAAAAATAAATAAA
>NW_004524636.1:332307-342090 GCF_000260255.1 Octodon degus
AAAAAAGTAAAAATTAAAAATTAAAAAAATAAATAAAATAAATAAATAAAAAATAAAGTAAAAAAAAAACACTTGGGAGGCTGAAAACAGAAAAAAAATTTGGGACACAACTGAGTTACATGATGTTACAGTATAGGTTCTCCTATGTCCTGAGTCTTCACTGATCTTGAAAGGCTAGGGCCAAACTGTTGGCTGTTGTTGAAGCCCTCTTTTTTCTCTAATTTTTGGTCTGAAAACTTAGGTTGTTAACCTTCCAGAAGAGAAGCTTATTATTCAGCTATAACATATGCAGTTGGGTTTAACCTCACTGTCTGTCTGAATATCCAATATCTTTGGCATAACATGGAACAGGTATTTTCCATCAAGTATTGATATGTTAACCTTGAAGTCCCTACAGAATATGAAGAAAACACATTAAAAATATTTTTTTAAAAAATAGGAATAAATAATCACATATTTTTACACAGAAGTTCAGAAATCTAAACATATACAGCATTATAGCAGGACAGTCCTGTGACTTTTTTTTATTGTCACTTGTTTTCATTTATGACCCTTTTTTTAACCAAACATTTACTTGAGTAACAGTATGGCAGTAATTGGTATGCCATGTAGAGCAGTATGCATTTAGAAGACCTGAATGACAGGCATTCCAAGCATGACCCTACCATTACACATTGCTCCCTTCACTGCAGTTGCTTAGTTCACAGGTATCAGCATACATAGTTAGGGTGAGAATCTTACCAATTAACTGCTAGTTTCAAAAACCTGCTGAAGATTCTCAGGATCATTGCCTTACCCATCTTGTACATATAAATGTATGGCTTTGCCCCTGTTATGTTTCCTAGCTTTTTTCCTTGCCCTCTCTTCATTGTCTAAACCTCAAGTTCTCACTTTCCTTTTAATTGTGTTATACCATTCTATTTGTATTTATTCTTTTGAGTTCCTATACTAGGGGAGACTATACAATATTTACACATGTGGGTCTGTTTTATTTCACTTATGAGTATATCTTCAAGTGGCATCCACTTAAATATGAAGGCTTTGAGTTTATCATTCTTTACAGCTGAGTAATGCTCCATTGTATGAAAATACCACATCTTTTTCATCCATTCCTCAGGTGATGGGCATCTTGGTTATTTCCAAGATTTGGTTATCACAAATTGTGCCTCTATAAACATAGGTACACATATATTACTATCATATGACATTTTCAGATCCTCTGGGAAAATTCCCAGTAGGGGGACAGCTGGCTTGAATGGGATTTTCAGTCCTACTATTTTAAGGAGTCTCCACACTGATTTCCATAATGGTTGCACAAGTCTACATTCCCACCAGCAGTGGAGAAGAGTTTCGTTTTCCCCACAGCCTCTGCAACATTTGTTGTTGGTTATTTCTTTATGATAGCCATTATTTCTGGGGTGAGATTATATCTCAGTGTTGTATTAATTTGCATTTCACAGATGGCTAATGATGTGGGCATTTTTTAAATATCTATTCACTTCTTTAATTTTTTCCTCTGAGAAATGTATGTTCATCTTGGATGCCCATTTCTGGACTGGGTCTTTAAATTTTGGGGTCCTGCTCTTTTTTGTGGCACCTGGGAGGCGATCAGTACCTTCAACATGAAGCGGAACATCTGCTTCTCAGCCACTGGCTGCCAGAAACTCATTGAGGTCGATGATGAATTCAAGCTTCACATGTTCTATGAGAAGCGCATGGCCACAGAAGTGGCCACTGACCCCCTGGGTGAAGAGTGGAAGGGTTACGTGGTCCGAATCAGAGGTGGGAATGACAAGCAGGGCATCCTCACCCATGGTCGCGTGCACCTGCTGCTGAGTAAGGGGCACTCCTGCTATTGACCAAGGAGGACCGGGGAGAGAAAGCAGAAATCCGTCTGAAGTTGCATCATGGATGCCAACCTCAGTGTTCTCAATCTGGTTATTGTAAAGAAAAGAGAGAAGGATATTCCTGGGTTGACCAATACTACCATGCCTCGGCACCTAAGGCCCAAAAGAGCTAGCAGAATTCGCAAACTTTTCAATCTGTCTTAGGAAGATGATGTCCACCAGTATGTTGTCAGGAAGACCTTGAACAAGGAAGGTAAAAAAAACCAGGACTAAAGCCAGTTTTTCTAGCACCATTTATTAAAGAGGCTATCCCCAAGATCCAGAGACTTGTTATTCCGCGTGTCCTTCAACACAAATGCCGTATTGCACTGAAGAAACAGCACACTAAAAAAAACCAAGGAGGAGGCTGCACACTGTATGCTAAACTTCTGGCCAAGAGAATGAAGGAAGCCAAAGAAAAATGCCAGGAGCAGATTGCCAAGCAACGCAGGCTGTCCTCTCTGAGAGCTTTTACTTCTACCTCTGAGTCCAGTCAAAAGTGAAATGCTTCAGTAACTAATAAATTAGATCTGACCTCGTTAAAAAAAACAAAATAAATAAAATAAAATAAAAATTTTGGGGTCCTAATCTTTTTTACTTCTGTATAAATTCTAAGAGAAGACCTTCATCTTAGTACTTATTAGTTAAGATTTTTTCCAAATTTGTGGATTGCCTTTTCACTCTCTTGGTAATTTCTTTTGACATGCAAAAATGTCTCAATAAGAGGACGTCCCATTTGTTAATTCTTTCAAGAATTACCCATGAGATTTGACTTTTGTTCATGAACTCTTTCTGTAACCCTATATCTTCAAGAGTTCCTCCTACTTTCTCTTCCAGGAGATTTAGTGTTTCTGTTTAAGTGTTTAGATCTTTAATCGATTTTGAATTTAGCTTAGTGCATGGTGATAGACCTGGGTCATTTTATTTTATGGCATGTAGAGAGCCAGTTTTTCTAGCACCATTTATTAAAGAGGCTATCTTTCAACCAGTAAGTATCATTGGCTCCTTTGACAAAGATAAGGTGGCTGAGTGTGTTCATAGAGGCTTCTGCATATTCTAATCTATTCCACTGATCTTCAGGTCTATTTCGTTGCCAATAACATACTGATTTTATCACAGTAGACTTTTAGTATAATTTTAAGTCGGGGATTGTAATGCCTCCTGCCTTCTCTTTGTTGCCCAGGATTGCCTTTGATATTCTAGGTCTTTTCTGGTTCCAAACAAATTTTAGGAATGATTTCTCTGTGAGGTATGTTAGTAGTAGTTTGATAGGGATTACATTAAATCTGTACAGCAATTTTGGGAGTATGGCCATCTTCATAATGTTGGTTCTTCCTATCCAGGAGCATGGAATATCTTTCCATTTTCTGAAATCCTCTATGATCTCTTTATTCAGAGTATTGTAGTTTTCCTTGAAAAGATCTTTGAATTCTTTAGTTAGAATAATTCCAAGGTATTTCATTTTCCACGGTGCTATTGTAAAAAATATTATTTCTCTAATTTCCCTCTCAGTGTGTTTATTATCTGTGTAGATGAATGCTATTGACTTTTGGGTATTGACTTTGTATCCTGCTATGCTACTGAATTTGTATATCAATTCTCATAGCTACTTCATGGAGTTTTTTGGGTCTTCCAAGTAAAGTATCATGATATCTGCAAATAATGATAATCTAACTTCTTCTTTACCTATTTTTATTTCTTTTATCTCTCTCTAGTCTAATGGCTCTTGCAAAAGATTCCAAAACTATATTGAATAGGAGTGATGATAGAGGACATCCTTGTCTTGTATCAGATCTGAGAGTAAAATATTTGAGTTTCTCCCCTTCTAGAATTATGTTGGCTGTTAGGTAGATATAGATGGCTTTTATCAGATTGAAATAGAGGCCATCTATTCCAATTTTCTGTAGGACTTTGAACATGAATGAGTGTTGGACTTTGTCAAAAACCTTTTCTGCATCAATTGAGATGATCATGTGGTTTTTAGTTTTTGCTCTATTGATATAGTGTATTACATATATAGATTTGCGTATACTGAACCATCCTTGCATCCTGGGGATGAATCCTACCTGGTCATGGTATATAATCTTCTAGATGATTTGCTGTATTCTATTTGCTAGGATTTTATTTAGGATTTTTGCATCAATGTTCATGAGGGAGATTAGCCTGTAGTTCTCTTTTTTAGTTGCGTCATTCCCTGGTTTTTATATCAGTATAATACTTGCCTCCAGGACTGATTTTGGGAGGATTGCTTCCTTTTCAATTTCATTGAAGAGTTTGAGGAGCATAGGGATTATATCTTCTGTAAATTTCTTGTAGAATTCAGCTGTAAATCCATCAGAACCTGGACTTTTCTTTGTCAGTAATTTTTTTAAATTGCATTTTGTACTTCATTGGCTGTTATTGGGTTATTAAGATTTGTTATATCTTCTTGATTCAGTTTTGGTAATTTGTACCTTTCTAGGAATCTGTCCATTTCTTCTTTGTGTTCTATTGTCTGAGAGTAAAAATTCTCAAACTAGCTGTTGATAATCTTCTGATACTCCACTGGGTCTGTGGTAATTACACCTTTTTCATACCTTATTGCTTGTATTTGAATTTTTTCTTTCCTCTTTTTGATGAGGTTAGCTAGAGGCTTATCAATTTTATTTAATCTTTCAAAGAACCAGCTTTGTGATTCCTTATTTCTTTGAACTGTTTTTTCATCTAGATTGAGGTAATTTCTGCTCTAATCTTTATGATTTCTTCCCATCTTTGGGCTCTGAGTTTGGTTTGCTCTTCCTTTTCTAGATGTTGGAGGTGCAACATTAGGGTGTTTATTTGTTCCCATTCTGTTTTCCTAATGTGTGAGTTCACAGCTATAAATTTCCCTCTGAGAACTGCTTTCATCTCATCCCACAAATTCTGTTAAGTTGTGCTTGAACTTTCATTGAATTGTAGATATTGTTGAATTTCTTGTTTAATTTCATCTGTAACCCACTGGTTGCTGAGTAGGGTGTTAATTTCCATGTATTTATGGGGTTTTTCTTATTTCTTTTGTCATTTATTTCCAGTTTCATTGCAGTGTGGTCAAATAATATGCATGGGATAATTTCTGTTTTCTTGTATATACTTAAGCATGACCTATGGACTAATATGTGATCTATTTTCTAAAATGAGCCATGTGCAGGTGAGAAAAATGTGTATTCAGCTGAGTTTGGGTGGAACATACTGTATATGTCCACTAAGTCCTTTTGTTCCAAGCACTAATTCAGTTCTCCTATTTCTTTGCTAATTTTTTGTCTGCTTGACCTATCTTTTTGGGATAAGGGGGTGTTAATGTCTCCTGTTAAGACTGTGGTATTGGATATTGGATTTTTCATGTCCATTAAGATTTGCTTTATATACTTGGGTGCTCCCGTGTTTGGTGCATACATATTTATGAGTGTTATCTCTTCCTCTTGAATTTTTCCCCTAACCAGTATATAGTGGCCTTCTTTATTTTACTTGATCATTGTTGGTTTGAAGTTGTGACTGTCTGAGAATAGGATTGCTATCCCTGCTTTTTTCTGAGGTGCTGAGGCATGTAGCATTGTTTTTCATCCTTTGACTTTCAGCCTATGAATTTCTTTATGAGTTGTGTGTTTTTGTATACAGCATATTGTTGGATTTTGTTTCCTAATCCACTGTGCCAGTTTATTTCTCTTAATTGGTGAATAGAGTCCATTTACATTGATGGTTAGAATTGAGACATATTAACTTACAATTGACATGTTATTTACCTGCTGATGTTCACTCCTTTTTCTCCTGTGTTTAATTGTTTGCCCTATTTAGTGTGTTCTTTCTGTTCTTGTTGGTGAAGTTCTGATCATTTTGGTCCCTCTCTAGAACATCTTTTAGTAGTCTGTGTAGGTTTGGATATGTCATCATGAAATTCATTAATTGTTCTTTGTCATGGAAGTATTTTACTTCTCCATCAAACTTGAAAGAGAGTTTTTCAGGGTATAGTAGTCTGGGTTGGAATTTGTTTTCGTAGAGGACTTGAAGTACTCTGCTCCATGCTCTTCTTGCCTTCATGGTTTGTGAAGAGAAGTCTGCTGTAATTCTGATAGGTTTTCCTTTAAATGTGATCTGTTTCTTTTCTCTAGCAGCTTTCAATATATTGTTCTTCTGCTGGGTTTCTGGGATCTTGACTATTATATGTCTCAGTGTATTTTTAATTGGGTTAAATTTATTTTGGAGTTCTGTGTACTTGTTATCTGAATGTCAGATTGTTTCCTCATATTTTGGAAGTTTTCTGCTATTACTTCTGCCATGTTCTTTTTATGTCATTTGTATTGACTCCTTCTTTCTCATTGATGCCTATTAGTCTCACATTGTTCATCTTTGCATCGTCTTGCAGGTAATGAATTATTTTTTCCTGCATCCTAGCTGTCTTTAGGAGATCTTTTCTTACTTTTTTGCTAGCTGCAGTGGCATCTTCAAGATCTGGAACTCTATCTTCACTTTCACTCAAATGGTTTGGCAAGCTTGTGTTTGAGATTTTAAGTTCCTCTACATCTCTTTGACTCTGCTTCATGCAATCTATTTTTTTTCCTGTATTGCTCATTCAAGGAATCTGTCTTTTTTCTAATCTCTATTTTTCATGTGTCTTCTTTAGAAGCAGTTATTAATTCTTTTACTACAGAGATTATTTCTGTTCTGATTTCCTGTATATGTTTCTGCATTTGATTCTTTACTTCAGATGCTATTAATTCAGAGATTTCTTTTTTTATTTCAGGGGTTAATTCTGATCTGAGTTCTTTTATACCTTTCTGTAGTTGTTTCTTTGCTTCATAGGCACTTGTTTTAGACATTTCAGCTGTGTGAGTCCCAATTTCTTCTGTGCTAGTATCCTCTGCACTTGTTCTGGGTGCACTTGGGATCTGAGATTGCATTTTGCTCCTTCTCTTTGTTCATTTTGTATAGCACTGTCCTCTGACCTTTGGTGTAGAGCTTTGGTGAAGTTATAACCTTAGCACCTTCTGATATTCAGGTGCAGATCTACAAAGTTTGAATTCATCCAGTTATGCCTGGCTGGTGTCTGGCTACTGTGCTCAGCTCCTTCTTGCTGCAGCCCTTGGGAGTGAACCTGTTGTGCCCCTCTGGCAAGATGTTCTGTTCCTGGATTAGCTGGGTGGGTTCTGGCCTTTACTCTCTCTGCAGGGACTTCAGCTGCAGAGTTTCACCCCAGGCCTGTATGCCAGGCCTGGGTTGGATTCGGAGAGGTCCACGGGGCACAGTGGAGCATGGAAGCTCTCCCACACACTGGCTGAGCCTGGGCTTGGGCTGGATCCAGAGGGGTGGAGGGGTCCTGAGAGCACGGAGGAAGGTCTCACTCATGCAGCAGGCCTGGGCTGGATCCATAAGGTGTGGAGGGGTCCCAAGAGTGTGGAGGAAGGTCTCACTCATGCAGCAGGTCTGGGCTGGATCTGGAGAGGTCGACAGGGTGCAAGAGAGCATGGAAACTCACCCACACACTCACTGGGCCTGGGCCTGAGCTGGAGCTTGGATATTGCCCATTTTCTGCTAAAGCCTGGATCCAACAGTGGTCCACTTCAATCAGTCCAGGTGAGTTAAATCACAGCACAAGGTTTCCTGCAGTTTTCTGCTAGAGGGTCAAACCTTACATCCTGCCAAGGACGAGCAGCTCCCCTCACAATTCAGTAAATTATAAGCCCACATCTGGATCTCTGTCCTGTCCAGTGGATAGAAGCTAACTGTGTTCACCTTCCTTAACAAGATGCTCAGAGGTAACACAGTCCTTGTTCCATGGATTTTCACCTGATCCCTGGTGAATACTGGGTGGATCTGGCTCAGGAACCTCCTCAGTGTGATTCATTATCAGGGAACAGGGGATGATGACCACCTTGCCTGTTTGGAAGCTTGACTCAGCCTTAATTCAACAGAGTCTCCACTGACTATAAGTCTGTGACTTATACAGTGTCAGCGCTGCTATGGGAAACACTCATTCCTAACCTCCAAAAACACTCCGTTAGGGTGCCTTGTCTGTAATCTTAACTATCTAGGCCTCTGAGAGGTCATAAAACCAAAACAACTAATCTTTTACTGCCAGTTTGGCCACAATATAAGCTTGATGGTAACACCCAGTGGCCTATAAAAAAATTTTTTTTGATCCACTAATTCTCCAAAGTTTGGAGAACTGTCACTGCAGTGGCGAAAGGCAAAAAATCCCCTGTATTCAGGCTATTTTCCATTTGAGGACACGTTTCTCCCGCACTTCTCCCTCCCTCTCTCAACAATACAAAGAGGCCCAGACACCCTTAGCTCATACCACTCCGCCCAGGTCCTCCCTCCACCTCCTCGGATCCTCTAGAAGATGCTCCACTGGTCTGTGCTCCCCTCCCCCCAAACTCCCAGCTACAACTCATCAGTCCCCTCTGCTGGAGTTTCCTGAGCTTCCAGCCTTGCTGCCCCTCCTCCTTTCACCAGCTATGGCCTCTCAATCCACTGTTGCATCCTCACACTTATCTCTCTCTCCACAGTTGTTTAAACCAAGGACAACTCCCCCACCTAACAATGTCTCTCAGTCAGATCAGGCCCCCTCCCCACTGCCACAGCAGCGGCTGTGCAGGCCCCACTAAGGACTCCTACAGCCCCCTCCTTCAAGCATCTGCACTGCAGCCACAGCTTCACCTTCTGACCTTTCAACTTTCAGTCAGTCTATGTTCCTCACATTCCTCGCTGCCTCCCTCCCCTATAACCACAGTCTTTTTTCCTTCAGGTTTTTCACTTTAACAAGTTTTTTTTCCCCCAACAGTGTGTGCCCCTCCCTCTGCTATCCATCAACCTAAAAGCAAGATAACAGCCCACACCGAATGAGCAAACATGCTGCCCTTTCCAGCATCCAGCCTGATGCTCACCTCCTTCTCTTTTCACTCACCCTGCCCCTCAGTCACCTCTACAGTCTACATAGCCACAATAAACAGTGCAGTTTCTCTCACTTACAAGTCCGGCACCCGAACACTGTCAGTGCTGCTCTATTGTGCTGTGCCTAATCCTTATACTCAGATCAGTTTGCTTGCTCCCACTCAAAAGTTCTGACTACTCTCTCATAATTGCAAACCTAAAAATTTAGGTCATCACAATTTAACCTGGCCAGAAATACATTTGAGTGCACTCTCATTTTATAAAGATGTCCTTGTGTTCTGTGTGTACTTGTTTGTTTTTATGTCATTCTGTAAACAGCTGTTCCATTTTTATTTGAGCTCTAAAGTATATACTTAAAAGCCTGCTTTCTCCTGTGTTACCAGCTAATCTAACTGACATCAAAATTAATTTATAATTAAATAAAAACCATTAAAAGGGGCAAAGATTATTAGACAGGACTCTTGATTGGTGGATAAAGGGTGGCCAACTTTTGTTCATCAATAAACAGCCCCCAATAATCTCCTTAAAAGATACACCTAATAATTTAGTCATTTAAAAATTAAAATAAGGTTTTCTCATAAAGGATGCTCAAAATATTAAATATATTCATGACTTCCAAATGTACAGTATTCTACAATGTAAATTTTCTTTCATATTTAAACATATGCCTTTCTCTTATGCTCCATGTATTCATAATAAGAGGTTCCTGTGAAGCCAACATGAGGTCATTAGTCAAATGATAATTTTCTAACTAAAACTTATATATCTTGATATATATCTTGTGTATGTGACTGTTATGGTACACTACTATGTATAATTATTGATGTCAAATGTTCTCTGTAAAAGTATATAACTGTTGTCCATTAACATTCTACAGGGATTTAACTACTCAGATGTCTTTAGTTGGTAAGAAATAACAGTTCTCTGGTTGCACTTTATATTTCAACATACTTGATACTCAAATAAATGTAGACCCAGATTCTCCTAAAAG
>NW_004524636.1:342253-344643 GCF_000260255.1 Octodon degus
AATTAATATATTGCTTATCATTGTCTTCACAGTAGTTATTCAGAGTACAAGATACATACATAATCTCTTGTCTAAACAAGAGAAAGTGGCTGCATATCTATCCAATTTTGTATATATATATTTTTTTTTACTACAAAATACTCTTTCACTTATATCCCCCTTTTTTTGTTTTGTTTTGTCAAAGATGGGTGTTCCATGGCTGTTAGAGAAACTGTATTTGGAGAAGTCTTTAAAGGACCTTTTTATACTTGACGCCAGTTCAAATATTGTAGGTACCTGAATTCAGCAAAATATCCCAATATAATTGAATAGTCCATAATAGTTTTGGGTTTTCAGCAGAGCTGGCTATTGTCAGAAGTTGTTGACTTGAGTCTTTCACAGCTCAGCATATTAATATGGCATTACTTTTTATACCTTGTGGTTGTACTTTTCTGCCAGATGGTTAAGATCAAATTAAAGCAAGACCTATATAACTAAAAATGTAACTTTTGTATCTGACAAGGTGAGTCAATTTTCCTCAGGATTTACCCTGAAACCATGTAGAACAGCTTGTAGATTTTTTCTCAGTGTCAGCCATGTGGATGAGTCAATAATAGTTTTGATCAGTTTGCTCTCTGTGATTGCCTTGATCAATTTGCTTAATCAATTTGCTCTCTGTGAATGCCTGAGAGAATATTTTCTCACCAGGTGACTCTCCTTAGGCACAAGCTGCATCATCAATCACTTTCCTCTGTGGCTCCACAATCTCCTTGATCAGAAAATTTGGAGGACTGGCTAGATGGCTCAGTGGAATAAGCACTTCCCTGGCAAAAGCAAGGGTCTGAGTTCAATCCCCAGCTCTGCCAAAAAAGAGAAAGAAAAAGAAAGAAAATTTGGGACACCACTGTGCTACAGGATTTTAGAGTACAGGTTCTCTTATGTCCTGAGTCCTCACTGACCTTGAAGAGCTAGGGCCAAAATGTTGGCTATCCTTGTAGCCCTTCTTTTTCTCTGATTTTTGGTCTGAAAATTTTAGTTATTAACCATTAAGAAGAGAAGCTTAATGATATTATTACCCTATAACAGAGGCAGTTGAACTTCACATCACTATCTGTCTGAGTATCAAACATCTTAGACATAACATGGAACTGATATTTTCCAATAACCATGGATATTCTAAACTTTAAATCCTTATAGAATGTGAAAGGGGCCAGGGAGATGGTTCAGTAGAATAAGCACTTTCCTGGCAACTGCAAGGGCCTGAGTTCAATTCCCAGTTCCTGAAAAAGAAAAAACAATTACACTTTTTACACAGAAATTTAGAAATCAAACCATATAGAACATTGTAGCAGGACAGTCCTATGACATTTTTTTGTCTCTTGTTTTCCTTTATTACCTTTTTTCTTCAAGCATTTACTTTAAAAAGAGTATAGCAATAATTAATTTGATATTAGAAGCAGTACACATTTAGAAGACCAAAATGATAGGTATTTCAAGCATAGTTTTGGTGCTACACTTTGCTATCTTCAGTGTAGTTACTTAGTTAACAGATACCAGCATATAGAGTTGGTCAGGGTAAGAATTCTACCCATTAATTGCTAGTTTCAAAAATCCGAAGGAGATTCTTAGAACCATTGCCTTAACCATCTTGTTTATATAAATGTATATTTTTGCCCCTGCTATATTTCCTAATTTCTCTACTTTCTCTCTCTTCATTGTTTAATCCTTAAATTCTCACTTTCCATTTAATTCTGTTATACCTTTCAATTTTTATTTCTTCTTTTGAGTTTTATACTAGGAAAACAATAAGATATTTACACATGTGGGTCTGGTTATTTCATTTATGAGTATATCTTCAAGTTGCATCCACTTATATACAAAGGCTTCAAGTTTATTATTCTATTCTGTTATGATAATTCTTTAATGTAATTTGCATATAATCAATAACTCTTAGAAATAAATGTAGTTCAGCCTTTAAATATAATTGAAAGAGTTTTCAAAGCTCCTTTCTTTTAAAATATGGGACATTAGATAAGGCTCAAACATTTTATTCAATGTCAGTGGCTTATCCTATCAATACCTCCTTTTGCAGAGTGACATATTATTCTTATTTTTTCCTAAAAGATTTGGCTTGAGTCCCAGCCCAGGCGCAGCGTGGGCTGGACCCACTCCCACCCCCAATGGATGCCCCCCACCACTCCGCAGACCTCCCCCAACCCACCTGCCGAGTAGGAATTTCTGCCACGTTCTGGGAGCCCCCAGACCCAGTCCTAGCCCAGGTACCCTGAGTGTGTGGGAGAGATTCCTGCTACCCTGCGCCTGTGGGACCAACCCCAGCCCAGGTGCAGCGTGGGCTGGACCCTCTCTCACCTCCTTGGGACGCCTCACACCACTCCGCAGACCTCCCCCAT
>NW_004524636.1:369207-390651 GCF_000260255.1 Octodon degus
TAAAAATTAGATTATATTTTAAAAATAGAATAAAGAATTCTATACTTCTCATGTTGGCACATAATTCCAAAAATCTGGGGTGAGACTCTTACCAATTAACTGCTAGTTTCAAAAACCTGCTGAAGATTCTCAGGATCATTGCCTTACCCATCTTGTACATATAAATGTATGACTTTGCCCCTGTCATGTTACCGAGCTTTTTTCCTTGCTCTCTCTCTTCATTATCTAATCCTCAAGTTCTTGCTTTCCTTTTAATTGTGTTATACCTTTCTAATTGTATTTCTTCTTTTGAGTTCTTATACAATATTTACGCATGTGGGTCTGGTTTATTTCACTTATGATTATATCTTCAAGTGGCATCCACTTAAATATGAGGTCTTCAAGTTTATCCTTATTTATAGCTGAATAATACTCCATTGTATAAAAATACCACATCTTTTTCATCCATTCCTCAGGTGACAGACATCTTGGTTGTTTTCAAGATTTGGCTATCACGAATTGTGCTGCTATAAACATAGGTACACATATATCACTATGATATGATGTGTTCAGTTCCCCCAGGAAAATTGCCAGTAGGGGAATACCTGGCTTGAATGAGACTTCCAGTCCTATTTTTTTTTTTTCAGAACTGGGGATTGAACTCAGGCCCTTGTGCTTGCCAGGTAAGCACTTATTCTACTGAGCTAACTCCTCGGCCCAAAAGGTGGGACTTTTTTTTTTTTTTTTTTGCAGAACTGAGTATTGAACTCAGGCCCCTGCGCTTGCCGGGGAAGCACTTATTCCACTGAGCCATCTCCCCAGCTCCATCCAGTCCTAATTTTTAAGGAGTCTCCACACTGATTTCCATAAAGGTTGCACAAGTCTACATTCCCACCAGCAGTGGAGAAGGGTTCTTTTTTCCCCACAGCCTCTCTAACATTTGTTGTTGGTTGATTTCTTTGTGATAGCCATTCTTTCTAGGGTGAGATGATATCTCAGTGTTGTTTTAATTTTCATTTCACATATGGCTAATGATGTGAAGCATTTTTTCATATATTTATTCACTTCTTTAACTTTGTCCTCTGAGAAGTGTGTGTTCATCTTGGATGCCCATTTTTCAATTGGGTCTTTAAATTTTGGGGTCCTAATGTTGTTTACTTCAGTATAAATTCTAAAGAGAAGACCTTTGTCTGAGTACTTATTAGTTAAGATTTTTTCCCAAATTTGTGGATTGTCTTTTCACTCTCTTGGTAATTTCTTTTGACATGCAAAAACATCTCAATAAGAGGAGGTCCCAATTGTTAATTCTTTCAAGAATTACCCATGAGATTTGATTTTTGTTCATGAACTCTGCCTACCCCTATGTCTTCAAGAGTTCCTCCTACTTTCTCTTCCAGGAGATTCAATGTTTCTGTTTTAGTGTTTAGTTCTTTGATCCAGTTATATAGTTTAGTGCATGGTGATAGGCCTGGGTTAAGTTTTAATTTTTGACATGTAAAGAGCCAGTTTTTCTAGCACCATTTATTAAAGAGGCTCTTTCTTTTAGTGAGCGTGTTTGGCCCCTTTGTCAAAGATAACGTGGCTGAGTGTGTTTTTGGTCGCATGTGCATCTTCTTATCTATTCCACTGATCTCCAGGTCTATTTTTTTGCCAATACCATGCTGATTTTATCACAGTAGCTTTGTAGTATAATTTCAAATCAGGAATTGTGATGCCTCCTTCCTTGCTTTTGTTGCTCAGAATTGCCTTTGCTATTCTAGGTCTTTTCTGTTTCCAAATAAATTTTAGAAATGATTTCTCTAGGTCTGTGAGGTATGTTGATGGTTTTATTGATAGGGATTACATTAAATCTGTATAAAAATTTTGGGAGTATGCCATCTTTATGATGTTGGTTCTTCCTATCCAGGAGCAGGGAATATTTTTCTGTTTTCTGAAATCCTCTACTATCTCTTTTTTCAGAGTACTGTAACTTTCATTGAATAAATCTTTGACTTTAGTTAGATTAATTCCTTAGTATTTCATTTTCCACAGTGCTATTTTTTTAATGTTTTTTGGTTTTTTGTGGAACTGGGGATTGAACTCAGACCCTTGCGCTTGCCAGGGAAGTGCTTATTCTACTGAGCTATCACCCCAGCCCTTTTCACAGTGCTATTGTAAAAGGTATTGTTTCTCTAATTTCCCTCTCAGTGTGTTTGGAACAATTGTCATTAATTCCTATTTTATATTCCTATCTGTTCCTGACACTCATCCCAAGCTAAAAAGACAAATCTTGGCCCTCAAACCCCACAGGAAAACTTACTTAATCAAGGGCCAGCCAAATAGCTCAGCAGATTAAAGCACCTGCAAGCAGGTGCAGGGGCCCAGGGTTTGATTCCCAGGCCTGCTGTGCCGGCCCCACCTCCAGGATACATTTTGATGGCAATTGAGACTGGGTGTGGTGGCATGCACCTATAATCCCAGCTTTTAGGAGGCTGTAAACAGGTGGATCACTATGAATCCAATCTAGTAATGAGACCCTGAACACCCTGTAGACCCTTCTCTAAAATACAAAAAAAAAAAGAAAAAAAGAAAGAAAGAAAGAAAGAAAGAAAGAAAGAAAAAAAAAAAAAAGAAAACTTAATCTAGCTTTCTGTATCTTCAATAATAGAGACCAAAATACCCAGTGCCAACTTTTGGCTGTGACACTCGAGACTCCCATCAAAGTAGGACCTTAACAAGGCAATGCTGAGCTTAAACAACCCTGCCACCCAATCCCTTCCTGGATGGTTTCAAGGGATGGTGTGATGAAGAACGACATTGGACATGAGCCTGCCCCAACCTGCAGCCATAACTGGGACATCTTCAAGCTTGAGAGTCACTAAAAATGCAACTGCACTGTCTACCAGAGAGCAGGCAAGTCATCCAATTCCCTGCCCTCACAGGAAACCTCACTATAGCCAAATCCATATACTTGACCTGCTTGGTCTTGCCACTGAAGAGCAACAACAATAGAGATTGGGTTCCATGGCCCACATCGCAGTACCTTTGTCAGAGTCCCAGGTCTCACTAAACATCTCAGATAAAAGAAAAGCAAAAACCTCTTTTCTTGCTGACATGGAGACTACATATAGTGTTCTTCCTGAGTTCTAATCATTATAGGAATACTCATCTCTGACAAAAGTAAACAAAAAAGAGGGATATAAATGAAGGACCATTTTGTAGTGAGAAAAAAAATATATATATACAAAATAACATAGATATACAGCTACTTTCTCTTAGTTCAGTGAGAAGAAACCTTTGAACTAATAGTGTTTAAACAAGATATCATGTCTGCATTTTGTGCTATCAATAACTACTATGAATACAACAATATGCAATGTATTAATTTTTGTAACTGTCCTACAAACCTGTTTTGAAACTATCTCATTGCTATTTCTTTCCCAATAAAATTAATATAAAAATTAAATAAAATCATTATATTAGCTCTACATTCTCCATTGTGGGTTTGATGGCCAACCTACATGACCCCCTTCAGACAGGCCCATTCTTTGCTGACTCTAGACACTGCTCTTCGCTTATAATTTCCTTGTGATCCCAACCTGTTCCATACTTCTTATGGGGAAAAATCTCCTCCAAAACCTCCACTTCTCTCTCATCTCTCTCTTACTACAATGTACATCCTACAAAACCAACCTCTATACACAGCCAGCTCCTCCCTCCCTCTTCCCTTGTCAACCACATACTCTGAGACACTTCTAGTCCCACTCGTGCCACATATGCTGTTCCTAGATTACTGTGCTTCAGAGATCCCACAGCCTTTCCCTATATTCTTCAGTACTCAAATAGCCCCCAAACATCAAAAGAGACTCACTTCTTCACCATTCCCTTACACCCAAAATGCCAAGACCTCTTTGCCTTCACATGGACAGATCCAGACACTCTCTGATCTCAACAGCTCATATAGACAGTCCTGCCTCAGGGGTTCAGAGATAATCCTTTTTTCTTTAGCCAAGCCCTCACTGCTTGTCTCAGAACCCTTGACCTCTCCTTCAATACATTGACGACCTCCTTCTTTGCTCTCCCTCTCATATCCTAGCCCTATGACACACAGCTAATCTTCTCAATTTTCTTTCAGGACTAGGTTACAGGGTCTCTCCCTCAAAGCTCAGATAACCTCACCAAAGGTCAAATATCTAAGACTCACCCTCACTACCACTACTTGTGTGATCACTGCTAACTGTAAAGCACTTCTTCGTGACCTTCAGGTACCCATCACAAAACAACAAGTTCTCTCCTTCCTTGGTTTGCCTAAGTTCTTCCACCTCTGGGTTCCCAACTTTGCTTCCCTAGCACAGCCATTCTATAAGACATCAAAAGTTTCCATGTTGGAGCCCCTTGACCCTGCTGCTCTTATACATTCCTCCTTTCACAAGCTACAACAGGTTCTCCTAAGGAACCCGGCTCTCACTTTACCTACCCCAGCTCAGCCTTTTACCCTATACACCACTTCTCAGCATCACAATACAGTAGACATTTAAAGACATAAAAAAGAGAACATCCTTTTGGGCAGTAGCCTACCTTTCTAAACAGCTAGACAACACAGTTCATAGATAGATTCCATGTCACTACACACAACAACAGCCACACTAACACAAGACAAAAAGTCCACTTTAGAACAATCTATCACAGTCTACTCACCCCATCACCTTAGTGAGCTCATCACACATAAGACAATTCCAGTCCTAATAACTCCTCATATACATCAAATCCACTTACTGTTCATAGAAGATCCTTCTATCACTATTTCCACCTATAGCCCTCTCAATCCTGCTACTTTATTCTATATCTCTGATGAAGCCCCTCAATACAGTTGTCTTGAGGTCCTACCAATGACCTCACCTCCTTTTCCTCACATTGATAACAAAAACTAAAGGTTGATACTTCCCTTCAACACAGTCATGATAAAATAACATATTCAGATCAGACTCCCTCTTGCTTTCCCTCCTGTGTCCTTTAATCACGATGACATGTACTTATAACATGCTGTCTTTTTAAACTTTTTCAAGGTTTCTTCAATCTCTGATGTGAGCCTTCACTAATAAAAATGTAGTCCTAGTTGAGACACCTGGCACTAACTTCTACATGGGCGTAAACCATCATCCTGTCAACTGCCTTCACCCCCAAGACAACACCCTAGTGCAGCAGAAAGCAGTCTAAGAGACATGTCACCCCTTTCATAACAACCAAAAGATGGGAATGATAGATTCCTAATATGAATTGCTAAAATCATTATGGTGGTCATCTAAGTTGGCCAGTGCTCTTGAAACAAAAGCCCATCTTCCCCAAGACCACCTCCCCCCTTCTTCTCCAACTCAGCACAGGATACAATTTCTTTTCACCCTTCCCACCACCTCAGGGAAGACCCCCAATCAGCTCCCTCAGGTCTATCTAAACATCTCCTTCAAATTCCACCCCAGACAAAAGGCCATAAAAGCCTCAGCCTCCTTTTGTTCCAATCGAGAGAAATTCCTCATTCTACCCCACATTCTCTCCGTGTCCTCAAAGATAATAAAGTCCCTTTTTCAGCTCCTTTTTTCCTTTCCCGTTTCTCTGCTGCACCAGGCACCTGAAAAAAACCTATCAGCAATGCAGATTGTTTTCATGTACAAAAGCTTAAAAAATATTTCATTGGTCAAAACAGATTCCCAAGACAAAAATCCTGTCAAGGTAGGGAAAAATCGGAAAACCCTGGCTACACAGTGCCAACAGCTTTGGACCTATATCTAGAGCCAGGCCTTGTCTTTGGAACACAAAATTCAGAGGCCCAGTGTTAAAATAAAAAAGCCCTCAGCAGCATCCCTTACTGACACCCAGGGACCATATTGCAAACACTGAATGGGACCTTGGTTCAATCTGACTGAATGCTATGTCCATCATGATAACAGTGTATGAGTTCATATGGTTGATTTTTGATGTAACTATTCAGGTATTTCATGCTGATAGTAAATACATGTGTGACTTTTCACAATACATTTCTCAAAAGTAACATTGTCTCATGATTTATAATAAAATATATATGCTTTGAGTGGTAAAAATAATACAGGCTACATTTTAAAAGCATATAGCTCATAGGTTCTGGCCTTAGCATGAATTGCTAAATTATTATAAGGCCATCTAACATGGCTGAAGCCCTTGAAACAACAGCTTATCTCCCCAGTGACCACGCCAGCCCTGGATACAGTTTCCTCTCACTTTTCCCACATGCACAGGAGAGACCCCAAAGCTCCTTCCATGCAATTGAAACTGCCCCTCAAGCTCCACCCCTACCAGAAGTCCATGAAGGTCTCAGCTTTCTTTGTCTCTGGGCAAAGGATTCATATCATTTCCCTCAGACCCTCTCTGTGTCATTTAAAGCTAATAGAGGCTTCTTTTATCTTTCCTATCTCTTTACTGCACTGCTGAAAAAACTAACAATAGCAAGTTCAATCACTGGGTGTATCTCCCCACCTCTACGTAACATAAACAGGAGTAGATGTTAAAATGTCATGATTTCTATCAGTACTTCAAGTGTTTTCAAATTGAAAGACAAAAACATTTCTCTATTCTTTCACTGCAAATATTCTGTGAATTTCTAAATCTTAAGTTTAAAAACAAAGACAATAAGTTTCAAGTTTAAAAACATACAAGTACAAAATAAAATACTGACTAAGGTCATTGTTTTCTCACAAGGTATAACTAGGAAAATCTTCCAAACTGTACTTACATTACTTAAAATCATTAAAATAAAAATAAGATATTAATCTGGTTTTAATAAGTCATCTAAATATAAAGATAGGGGCTGGTGAGATGGCTCAGTGGTCTAAAGCACCTACTTAGAACAAGCTTGGCCAAAGCAGATGGACCACGGTTCGATCCCCCAGCACCACATGCCAGCCAGCCCCGCCCCCTGGTGGGCTGAGCTGGCCACACACACACACACACACACACACACACACAAATAAATAAATGTTTAAAAAAAATAAAATAAATATAAAGATAATGATAACTAAAGTTAGAGGGACTTAGCACAAAATGTCAGACTCTCTTAAGAAAGGGTTCTAAGAGCTAGTGGGCTGCACTTTCTGTCCCTTATGAGCAGTTTCTAATGTTCCTTTCAGCTCTAATGCTCATACTTTGGTTATACATGCTCTACTTTCTCAGAAAATTTGATCTTGTCTATGGGATGCTCAAACCCAGGTAATCATATAAATAAAACCTATAACAAGTACACTAGATTACTTTTAGATTTCTTTTACTAAAATCCATCAGATCTTGTCTAGAGAGAGAATTATATTATACATATTAAGGCCTTAACTAACTATACTCAATAGGCCTTAAGTACTACTGAAGCTGGTCTCTCTCTTGAATAAAAAGTAAAATTAATAAAGCAGGCCAGTCTCCAAAATCAGATGGCATTAAACATCCTAACAGCAGCATTGGTGGGGGGGGGTACTTATGCAACTATAAAAACTACATGTTGTGTGTACATTCCTGATCCTTCTGCTAATGTCTCAATAGCAGTTCAAGACATTAAATAACACATCAATAACATGCCAGACTCAAATTTTTCCTAGACCTCTCCCTTATCCTCTTTATAAAAAGTCATTACTGACCCTCGCTGGAGCTCATATTAGCTAAAGCAGCTTCTCCCACCATACTAGAAGCTAGGCACACAGAGGGCAGCTACAGGGACCTGGTGAGCCCTACTCCACCCATCCACCCCTCAACAATTGCCAGAGCTCTACTGAGCTGTGACCACCTCTCACACCCAACATTCCTGTAGCTCTGCTGAGCTGCTGCTGCCTACCCTACCAGTAGCTGGAGCCTTGGTGAGCCCTAGCCTGTGTTCCCCACCATTGACAGAGCCCTTTGCAGAGCTTTGTCCCACCCTCATCAGCAGATCCTTCTTGAGTTGTGACTTGCCCCCTCTCACTGAGGTAGAAACCACACTGAACCCCACACGGAGGGAGCTTTGGTGAGCCTGCCATGCCTTCCCACTCTTGTGGGAGCCTTGCTCACTCACACCCCTCCCCCTGCCTTTGCTGCAGAGCCATGGTGAACATTGGGAGTTTCAAAAATGTCAAAAAGAAGGAACAAAAGGCAATCTCATACCTCCAGCCAAAGCAAAACAAGTCCAGGAGACAAAGTCATAGAAGAACTTGGAAGTCACACACCTGAAATTTTGGAAATGATAGCAACTGAAGTAAAGAAACAACTCCATCAGGCTATGGAGGAAGTCAGATCAGAAATAATCTCTCAGGAAAAAAAAGAAATAATAACAATCAAGAAAGAATTGCTCAATACATCGATAAAAATATAGAAGGATGATGGAAATAATGAACAATACAGGAAAGAACTAGAACGCATGAAACAGATTCAAACAGATATCCAGGACATTGAGAATTCCACTGAAAGCTAGCAAAACTGCTTGAACAAAACTGAAGACAGAATTTCAGACCTAGAAGACAGAACTGTCACTGGTGAACACTAAAGGAAAGATCTCTTAAAAATAACAAGGAACCAGGAAATAACAATGCAGCAGTTGCAAGAAGATGCAAAGAAAAATAATATAAGATTTATAGGTATCAAGGAAGTAACTGGAATCAAGATAAATGACATAAAAAGACTGCAGATATAGTGGCAGAAAATTTCCCAAGCATGGAAAAGAATCCGACATACAATTAAGTGCAGCATATAGGATTCCGGTTAGCCATCATCAAAGTAAATCTACACCCAGACACAGAATAACCAAGACCCCAGAAATTCAGCAAAATAGAACATTAAAAGCTGTTAGGTAGGCCAGAGATATAGGTCAGTGGCATAAGTGCCTGCCTGGCAAGTGCAAGGTCCTGAGTTCGATCCCTGGTACCGCAAAAAAAAAAAAAAAAAAAAAAAAACCTGTTAGAGTTGGCCAAATAGCTCAGCAGATTAAAGCTCCTGCAAGCAAGCAGAAGTCAGGGATTTGATCCCCAGGCCTGCCATGCCAGCCCTGCCCCCAGGGTGCACTGAGATGGCAATGGAGACTAGGCGTGGTGGTGCATGCTGTAATCCCAGCTCTTGGGAGGCTGTAAACAGGCAGATCACTATGAGTTCGATCTAGTAGTGAGACCCTGAACACCCTGTAGACCCTTCTCTATAATACAAAATAATAATAATAATAATTATTATTATTATAATAAAAGCTGTTAGAAGAAACAGATCACCTACAATGGAAAGTCCATCAGAATCATGTCAGATTTCTTGCTCGCTGTCCCTCAGACAAAGGATTTCTATCTAGAACATATCAAGAATTTTAAAAAGCAGGTCTTCGAAATTCAAAGACTCAATCCAAAAATGGGCAACTGAGATGAATACACACTTCACAAATGAACTACAAATAGAAAATAAATACATGAAAAAATGTTCAATATTATTGGTCATTCAAGAGATGCAAATTAAAACACTGAGATTCCATCTTATACCAGAAATAATGGCTATCATCAAGAAGACTACCAAAAACAAATGCTGGAGAGGTTGTGAGGAAAAAGGAACCCTTCTCCACTATCAGTGGGAGTGTAGACGGGTACAACTACTATGAAAATCAGTGTGGAAATTCCTCAAAAGGCTAGGACTGGAGATCCCATTCAAGCTGGCTATTCCCCTCCTGTGTATTTTTCCAGAAGAACTGAAAACACCACACCACAGCAACGTATGTTTACTCACATTTATAGCAGCACAATCTGTCATAGCTAAATACTGATAGCAACCCGAATGCCCATCGACTGAGGAATGGATAAGGAGGATGTGCTATTTTTATACAATGGAGTATTACTCAGCTATAAAAAGGATAAATTTGAGGGTTTTGTAGGTAAATGGATGCAACTAGACACTGTATCGGTAAGTGAAGGAAGTCGGACCTGCATCATGTTGTCTCACTAATGAGAAAACCTAAAAGAGCAAATAAAATCTGAAAGGTACAAAAGATACTGTGAGAGGGAAATAATCAGTTCAATGCTAAGGAAAAACTGGGATGAAGAGAAAGACAAAAGAAGAGAAAAAGATATATTCATGCATAATATGCAGGCTAGTTTGGATAATTGTACTGCTGATTTCTTCTGGCCTATTGAAAGGAATAATTAATGCTTAATATTTTTCTTTTTTATTTCTTATAACTTTTTTCTTTCTTTCTTTCTTTTTTTTTAAACCAATTTTGTAAGTTTATATCTGGTAACCTGAACAACTCATTTGAAGATAATACTATGTACTACAGCAATCATTGTTGAATTCCTATTATTTTGCTTAATGAAATTTTATATTGTTTCTAATAGTTTTATTTTTATTATTTTGTGCTCTTTTAAAAAAAGTTATTACTGTCTCCTCTTGGTAGAAACCTTTGTTGACTACATTCATATTATCCTGTTGATATTATTTGGCCTATGCATACTTAATTGTTTCTTTGGTTTTGTCTCCTCAGACTTAAAGCTATATGTCTACCCAAGATAAAAATGCCTGGTGTCTATAGAGGGCTCTTAGATAGAACCTCTGGAGAATATTTCTGACTGCCCATCAACAACTACAACCCCTTTCAGCTGAAGAAGCCAGAGAGATAATCACTCATTATTTCCTCAGAGTGGTTCTGGTTACTTCTTCAGAGGAGGCATCAGAGTTAGACAGAAATATTATAGGCATGGGCTGGTGAGATGGCTCAGTGGTCTAAAGCACCTACTTCGAACAAGCTTAGCAAAACACAGGGACCGCGGTTCAATCCCCTAACACCACATGCCAGCCAGCCCCGCCCCCTGGTGGGCTGAGCTGGCCACACACACACACAAATAAAAAAAAAAAAAAAAAGAAATATTATAGGCAGTCAGACAGGGCCTGGAGCCAGTAGGGAAGACAAAATAGCTGGCAACTTTGGGACAGACAGGCACCCACTCCTGCTGTGGACAGGACCTCAAGACAAAAGAGTAAACAAATGCAGCCACCTACTTCCCTAGAGATAGACATCAGTGATTGATACCTATTTAGAGTATCAATCACTGTGAAAAAAGCAAGAAGAGTCACTATCCCAACCTCCTACAGGAAAAGATTCTGTATTCAGGCCCACTTGCTAAGTGACTCACTTCCCTATTTGATCCTGATTTAATCAATTTTACCAGAGCAATTATGCTTGTAATCTTACTGGTTAACCACAGTGTTGTCACACCTAATGCCCAACTAGTGTGTTCCCTTGTTTTCCCTCTTTGACCTGTATCACCTCATGGTTTTGCTCTATAAAAATATCTTTAAAAAGACAGATTCCTTGCTGACCCACTTGGGTCTCCTTCCACCCTTCTCTTGGACAGAGGCTTTCTTTCCCCCAGTAAATAAATTCTGCTCTTAAAAAAAAATGCTTAGAGAAAAAAAATGTCCACATGGGCTGGCACAACAGAGAAACAAGCAGAAGGAAAAAGGGAAAGGGGCTTTGTTTTCTTTGAGGACATGGAGAGAATGTAAGGAAGATAAGAAAATTTTTGAACTAGACAAAGGGAGACTGAGGCCAAGGGAGGGGTTTGAAGGGCATGTTTAGACATACCTGAGAAACTGATTGGGATCTTCCCTGAGGCGGCAGGAAGGGTGAAAGTAAATTATGTCCTTGGCTGAGTTGGAGAAGGGAGGAGGTGGTCTTGGGGAAGATGGCCTTTGTTTTAAGGGCATTGGCCATATTAGATGACCACCATAATGATTTTAGCAATTTATACTTGGGCCAGAACCAATCACATAGAATTTTATATGCATCAAAAAAATCTTTTTACATAAAGGAAGAATAAAGATGTGTTCAGATATGCAAAAGAGGAAAAATTCATCACCAAAATACCTGTACACAAGAGAGGTTAACAAATTCCTTTAGCAGAAACAAAATAATGCCAGATGGGAGTCTGGATCTACAGAAAGGAATGAAGATAATTACTTGGGGAAATAAAAATTGCTTTTCCATATTTAAAAAAATCATTTTAAAAATAAAATTGCTTAAATCAAAGTAGCAATGTGCTATGAGGTTTACAATATGTGTAGTAATTCTGTTCATAACATAAACAGCACAAAGGCCAGGAGCTAACTCAACAAGCAGAGCTAAAAAGCCAACTGAGTTGATAAAATTGAATCATAAAAATACCCTAACTTATCCAAAAGAAAGTAGAACAACAAACAAAAAGGGAATGAACAACAAGGGAGAAAAAAGAAAACAGTATGGTAGATGTAACTCAATTATATTAATTATCACATTACATGTAAATGTTCTAAATACTCTAATTAAAGAAGCAGAATTTACCATATTGAGTTAAAAACCAAGACTCTCATAATAGGCTTCTATAAGAAACCCACTTTAGGGCCAGCAAGATAGCTCAGCAGACTAAAGTACCTGCTTCGGCAAGCTTAGTCAAGTGCAGGGACTGAGGTTTGATCCCTGTCACCACATGCCTCACCAGCCTCACCCCCAGGGTGAGCTGAGCCAGCCAGAAGGATGTAGTGGTGCATGCCTGTAATTCCAGCGCTGGAGAGGCTGAAACCAGGAGGCTCACCACAAGTCCAAGGGGCGTAATGAGACCCTGTAACAACCAAATACATTAAAAAAAAAAAAAAAAAAAAAAAAAAAAAAAAAAAACAAAAAAAAAAAAAGCCCACTTTAAACACAAATAGGTTCAAGAAAAGATATACTATGCTAATCAAAACAAAGCTTGTATTGCCATTAATATAAGATAAAATAGATTCAGAGCTAAGAATATTGTGTGAGAGGGTCATTTCACAGTGATAAGGAGTCATTTCATCAAGATACTGATGTTTTGGCCCCATGCGCTTTAGATTTTGACTTAACTCTTTGGACATTTAGTTTGCTGTCCACCCCTGTAGTGAAGATGCAGGGGACAATGGATATTTCCCAAGTGTCTGGTTGTGTTTTAAGAGCTTCAGGTGTATTCATTTAATCCTTCCAACAGACCCATTAGATTGGTACTAAATCACCCTAATTTTATAGTTGAGGTTGTAAGCTGAGGCCCAAAGAAGTGAAAATTTTCTTTGGTCTCTTCCTAGACAAGGTGGGGCAAGAAATCCCTGCAGTGTCTCTTTCTGCCTCCCTCCTTCCCTCACTCCCTCTCTCTCCTTTTCTCCCCTGCCTCACAGATGCATAGATGCATGGTCCCCTCCCTGTAGAGCCAAGCAGAGGGCAGCGACATCTGAGCTAAGGACTTCGGATGGATGCTTCTCAGCCTGTGGCAGAGCAGTGTCAGCAGAGAGCAGCAGTGAGGAGGCCCCTAAAGCACCTCTGGATGAATCTGCATCCACTGCCACCTCCTCACCCAGGCCCTTAGCTCAATTCCAGCCTTCTCACCTGTTGGCCCAACAGCAGGACAGCATCTCTGAGGCTCCTTCCACCTCCAGGACAATGTTTATGCATCACCATTCAGTTCAGAGACATGGTCTCTGTGAAGATAAACCAGCCCCAGATGCAAAGCAACCAAATTGCTCTCCCCAGGTGATGTGATGTGGTCCTTTGTCAGGTGTCTTCAGAGCTGCTTTCATGATGGCATCAGTAACCGGGCTGGGCACATAACCTGAGGACCAAGGAGGAGTGATTGGTCTAATCCAAATCCAAGCCCCCCTGGAGCATTCACCCAGGAGATGTTTTATGAAGCACTCTCTGTATACTAGGACCATTGTGGACACTGAGCATACAGTGAGGACTGAAAAGGCTTCTCATTCCCTGGGGCTTAAAGCAGGGAGACAGGCAAGCCATAGGGTATGGTGACTGTTGGCAAAACACCAGGTGTTACAAGGCTGAATAGATACACCAGCCACATTTTGAAGGATGAACAGGAGACTTCTGGGGAAGACCAGGCAGGACGGACACTGGTACACAGAGCAAAACTTCAGTTGCAATGAGGCAGAGCTGAGGAGGCTCAGATGTTGGACAGCTTGTAGGCTTTGGAAAGCATGGAGGACTCATGTGAAGAGGTGGAGCCAGGGAAGCCTGGAGGAGTAGAAAGTGCCAGATGGTGAAGGGCTCTGAATGCTTGGCCCAGGAGTTTGGACTTGCTGTTCTGGAGGCATGAAGGAGAGGCTGCTGAGGAGATCCTGGAAAGAGACACTGAAGGTACAGTTAGGTAACTGTTCAGTGGACAAGGAGGAGATGGAAGTGATGAAATAGGAGGGCCCCAGGGCCCAGCAACAAAGGGAGGAAGTACAGGCTGCAGAGGACTTGCTGGAGTCAAGCTTGGAGATTTTTTTTTTTTTTTTTTTTTTTCTTCAGAACTGGGGATTGAACTCAGGCCCTTGTACTTTCCAGGGACGTGCTTATTCCACTGAGCCATCTCCCCGGCCCCTTGGAGATATTTCTGTGGTGACACCAGAGCCCAGAGTATGATATGAGAACAACTGCGCAGGAATCTTTACTTCTGACTCTGACAGTCGGGGGGGGGGGGACGGGACTCTGTCATCAAAGGCACTGAAGGAGCCTTTGCCATTCTACAGGGCTGTTCTCTCAGAGAAGATGGAGGCCATAGGGCAGTGAGGTCAGACAGAGTGACAGCCTGGCCATTCTCACAGTGCACAAAGCCCAGGGTCTTAGAGGCAACACCTGGGGAGAAACAGGCGTGGCCCCGGAGCCAGACTCTCCTGTTTCTGAACATGAGTCACCCTTGTGGTCCACAGTCACTCTTCCAACATTTTTTTTTTTTTTTTTTTTTTTTTTGGAACTGGGGATTGAACTCAGGCCCTTGCGCTTGACAGGGAAGTGCTTTTTCCACTGAATCATCTCCCCAACCCCTCTTCCAACATCTGAAACAGACTCCCTCTCTCTTAAGTTCCTACTGTTCACATCCCACTTTATTAGGACTTGGTCTGAATCTTCTGCGAGATTTTCTACACACTGCCAATAATGTAGGACCCCTCTGGGTTCCCCAGGCCCTTGTCATCAGTGATACAATGACTGTCCTTGTCACTCACCACTACTGAATGGTAAGGGCCTTGGAGGATGGGACTGAATTTTATCCATTTCTTATGTTTCAGATACACCATAAGATCTGAGAGAATATTTGAGTGTATAGAGAGGGGGCTAGAAAAACAGATGGAGGAATGGATGAAGGAAGAAAGGATAGAAAGGAAGGAAAACACAGGTGGCTAGTTGGAAGGATGGATTGATGGAAGAATGGGTGGATACACAGATATGCAGGCAGGTGAGTAGCGCATGAATTGATAAAGACGATAAGTGACTGAGTGGATAATTAATGAGAGTAAAAGAATGAGTAAATGGCAAGCAGGTGAGTGAGTGACTGAATGAATGAATGAATGAATGAATGAATGAGAATGAGTAAGTGACTGATGATAAGTGAGTAAATCAGGAACTAAGTGAGTGAGAAAAATGAGTGAATAAGTAAACTCTGCACAGAAAGGTCAAGTGGATGAATTGATGCGCTTAATGGCAAATAGGGCACACCACTGAGATTCACCTGCGGCCCTAATCTCTTCTACTCATACACTTCAATCTTGGTTAACAGCCTTGGCATTTAAAACTTATTTTTCCTTTTATCATCTTTGTTGTTGAAAGTTTCCCCAGAGAGTCAGGTAGATATAGGTATACCTAGGCAAAATGCTTTGGGCCTCTTTTTATCTTCATGTTTAACTTTAAGTAAAGAAAAGATGGGGTGGACAGAGGAAAAAGGCGCTTTGTACTCGCACGGGGCTGAAATGTCCCAAGGCCCGCGCTCCTCACTGTCTGCTGGCACCGCTCAGCCCTGTGCGAGCCTGATTTCCCCTTCTCTGCAGTGAGGAAATGGCTCCATTTGTGGCCATAGTGAGAAGACAGCATCAAAGAATTGGATATTTTAATAGAAAATACCAAGTTTTTCATCTAATGCTAACAACCGCCCCGCTCATGGACTCTGAATTCACTCTTTAAATCCCCTTTCAGTCTGCTGGAATTTGAACCCTTAGGAACACCTGGATGATGGGGAAACGTATGTTGCCCCATGTGACCACGAGGGGGCGCTCCCAGACCAGACACTGGTTGTTGCAGCCACCCGCCTCGCTGCCGCCCCCTCGGGCGGACTCATCTCCTGCTCTCAGCCCACCTGTCCCCCAGACAGGGCTGGGGGTACTGCCCCAGAAAGACTCCAGGAGGTGCGCATGCTCTGAAGGCTGGAGCAGGGTCACTACAGTGGGTTAGATGCTTTGAGATTTTTCAGGCTCAGTAGGAAACACACTGTGCTTCTGGGAAGGACAGAGAAGTAACCTGAGGGCCCACGGTGTGCGGGGCTTTCTGTAACCCAGTGGGTCCCTCCACAGGACCAAACGCCTGCGGGATGTAGCCACCTAGCAAGGGCAGGAGGTGAGGATGCAGGGGAGTTTGACCTGCAGACAGGCGCTGAACTTTTGTGTTGTATGCGAGGCCGTGGCCTGGATCCATCCAGACTTCAGGCGAGCTCTGAGGTGCCCCGGGGGGAGGCGGTGGTGTTTGCACCCCAGGTCTGCAGAGGACAGTGTGGTGAGTGGGGACTCAAAGCATGGGGAAAGGGGAGCCCCAGTAGGAAACAGGGCCATACATATCAGAAAGAATTGTTTTCCAGTTGTCACTTGGTCCAGGAGAGATCCTGCACACATGAGGAGTGTGGAGGTGGCCTGGAGATGCCCTCTGTTCCAGGGCTTCCCTGGGGACCTTGGTGACTGCCACATTCCTTCCTGTCTTTCCTGAGCATCTCTTAGGACCCCTTCCTCTCTCCCAAGGCAGTCTCCAGTGAAGGTCAGCATGCAGTCTGAAGAGGCTGGGAAGGGCGAGGTGGGGCTGCTGCACTCTGGACGTCGAGCCTGAGCCGGCTCCGGGAGAGTGCATTACCCATGCCTTCTTCTCGCCCCTCTGCCCCGAGCCCAGTGCAGGTCCTGCCAGCTCTGTCTCCCAGCGTCCTCTACCCAGGCTGGCTGCTGCTATGTGGACAGGAGATGAGCGGGGAGTTTGAGGTCACCAAAGGAATGTCAGTGTGGGAGAGTTTTCCACATGCTGAGAAAGTTCCTCAAAAGTACTGTTAATTAATTAATGTTCAACACATTACAGTAGCTTGAAATAAAACCTAGTCACTCCTAAGCCTTTAGGTGCAATTTATAAAACTTACTCTATGTAGTCATTTTCAAGGGGCTTTTGATTAATGGTCACTTGCCTCAGCTAAACCATCCATCCCATTTGAAAACTTGGTTAATTAAATTATCATCAACATTTTGCACAGGACTTACTAGTTTAACATATTCAATTTGCTTTTAAAAATACTTTCCCTCTTTGACCTAACAAGCAAAACTTTCTAAAGCTAAACCAGTTTAGAAAATTTAATTTAAAAACTTAAACAATAGAGAATCTCAATATCTCTCATACAGTCTGGTACCATTTATAAGGTAGTATAAGAAGACCTATGTGCTTCTGAACAGGACAATCACAATTCTAAAATCCATTACACATTTTAAATTGGAGCCACAAGGCTAATTTATTCATACTCTATGCAAAAAAAAAAAACCCTTCAATATTATGAAAATCTTAAATACCAAAGACATAATAACTTCATTGGCTTCTAAAATTTTTCAAAGGCCTTAGCCCAGTGGGGGAAAAGTTCTCCATGCCAAGAGAATTGGGGTGCCCTCTTCCAGTTCATTCTACCATCTGAGGGGCAAAAGTTTTATGTTGTGGTAGAAACCTATACCCATGCTCCCCTGCCTCCTTAGAGAGAGGATCTCAGATTCTGAAAGGGTATTTGCCCACCTGGGATAAAAACCATGTTTCCCAGCCTCCCTTGCAGCTAATGTGACCATATGCCAAGATCTCACCAGTGAGATATGAGCAGAGATGTTCTATGGCCACTTCTCTAACCTTTCTGAAAAGATAGATGGTGTGTATTTCCTTTTCCCCACTGTTTTATCTGTTCCTTCACTTGTCTCCCAGACCACAGATCTGAGGAGTAGGCTAGAGTCACTGCCTTGAGCTGGAGGGTTTGGCCCACTCTCTGGATAGGACAGGGTAGGATGGCCTAGAGTCCTAGGGTCCTGACGCTTTCATGGGGTGGAACATCCACTTCAGCCTGGTGTGGATTATTTGGGGAGACCACTCCCATCTCAGGCTTTTCAGCAATTATAACTTTGCCCCTTCTCTCCTTCTCACTCCTCTGACTTTGAACTTGTCTCATAATGTATATGGATCAGTTTCATGTGGCAAAATAGGCATTGGGTGACTTCTGAGACTAGGCCTGAAGGGCCATGTAGCTTTCACATGTGCCTACTGACACACCTGAGTGGGGAAGCCGATCTGGCCCATGGAGGATGTAGGGTCTGCAGCCAAGTGCGCTCCATTGGTGGGAGCATCCCTGCCCAGACAGCACTCACGCCCACCCCTCACCCCCCACCCCTCTCTGCTGCAGCTAAATGGGAGTCCAGGCAAACCTACAGGGGAAGTGCTGTGCTAGTACACTGAATGAGAGACAGAAATTATTTTCAGCCATTGAGGTTTAGGATGGTTTGTTTATGAAACAAAAGCTAAATAAAACACAGCCCCAGGCTGACCAACCTGACTTTTTCGTGAAAAAGAAACTTTGATCTTCTTGGAGCCATTCATGTTTCGAGTCTTGGGAGAACCAAGTCCTCAGGTGCACCTGTGGTCCACAGATTTTTGCTGGGAAGTGAGACCTTGGTGTCCAGGGTTACTCTCTCTTGCTGAGGATAGACACATGTGGAGCCCTTTTTAAATTGGTTGCCATGACAACAAGGAACTCTACTTCCTCTGAAGAGGTTGATCTTGTGGGCAATTAGATTCTGGCCATACCATTACCTAATTCCTCTCTCTGATCTGAGACTAGAATGCCATCTCCACCCCCCCACCCCACCCCCCACATATTCCCACACCACTGAGGTCAGAGCTGGCTTCCTTTGCTAATCTCCTTAGTACCTAATTGAATTTTGAAGCTGTTTTTTGCCCTTTATGTTTGCCCAAGCTGTGACTCTGAATGATACGGACAGGCTTTTTTTGGATTCAGCATCTCTCTTTTTGAGCTGTGATATTAGACAAGGAATGCAAATCTTCTCAGTCTGGGGCCTCAGTTTGCTTATCTGTGAGATGGAGGGTGCTGGGAAGCTCAGACTCTGCAAACACCAGCAGCTCCCAGCTCCTTCCTCCCTGCCCAGAGGCCCACGGGCTCCCCAGAGGCCTGACCATAGCTCTCAGGGCTCGCTGTGCCTGGTGGGTCTGCTGGACTCTCCCGCTACTCCACCCCTGACCGCGCTGGCCTGAGGCTGCTGCCCAGTCCCTTGTGTGCCCTGCCAAGGGCTTCTGCCCTGCTGCTGCCCTCAGCTCAGCTCTGCATGACTGGCTCTTTCTCTGTCCTTCAGGTCTATTTAAATATCATCCCAGGCCATGGAGGTAGCTCAGCGGTCTAAGTGCCTACTTAGGCAAGTGCAGGGATTGGGGTTTGATCCCCAGCACCAGATGCCATGCAAGCCCCACCCCTAGGCATGCTGAGACTGCACGTGGTGGTGCACACCTGTAGTAAGAGCACTGGGAGGCTGGAAACAGGAGGATTGCTACGAGTCTGAGCTGCATAGTGAGACCCTGTACCAAATACATAAAATTTTGGAAAGTACAGGAGAAAAAATTTAAAATAAACATCTCCACAGAGAAATCTCTTTGTCCAGACTCCCCAGACAGCCAGCTTGTCCCATGTCACTCACCCATCAAAAGTAATAAAAATAACCAGATTAAAAAAAAAACCAGATTGATAACTTTAATAAAAATTAAAGCTTTTAGTTGAAAGCTTATATCCATATAAAATCCTAAACATGAATGCTTATAGCAGCTTCTTTCATAATTGCCAAAATAAAGAGGGACCCAAGATGGCCTGCAGAGGGGTGGACAGATAGACTGTGGGCCAGCCCGCCAAGAGTCGTACTCATCACCCAGAAGAAGCGAGCCATCAAGCCCTGAAAGACATAGCACAAGTGGAAGGATGCATGGCTCAGGGAAACAAAGCCAGTCCATCCTAACAGGAGACTGTGTGGCTCCAAGTGTGACATTCTGGAAAACATACAGTTATGGAGACAGCGAAAAGATTGGTGGCTGCCAGGGACTGGAGGAGGGGGGATGAATAGGAAGGGCCTGCAGGGTGGTTAGGGACTGGGAGTGCTCCCTGAGCTACCTGGGGTGATGGCAGGGCCCTGTCGTGGGATGTACAGCCTAACTCCACTGAGCAAACTCCAGCTCCGGATGATGGGCACGAAGCCCACAGGCTCCGAGGGCGGCTCATCCTCTGCTCCACAGCCCCCTCTGGTAACATGGGCCCTCAGCTTCCTGGCAGGAGGACAGGCAGTTTACAGGGTTCTTTGAAGCCTTTCACTATTACAGAAAAGGTCTCGGATGCTGCAGTCTTTAGTACCCTCTGATGCTCATAAAGCATCCTTTGTGCCTTCTCTATCAGGCTTCAGAGCAGGTCCCTCCTGCTTTTATTGTTCCTTGAATTCATTGTTCTGCCACCTTTGTTAATAGACTATAATGCCTGTTTTTCCCTCATGATAATAATGTCCCTTCCTTCTTAAATCAATGTCTTCATAGAAGTTTCTAAAAAGTAAACCCTGGGAAAGAAAAGTGGTAAGTGAGGAGTGACCTGCTGGCAGCAGGGCGCTTGGCAGATGGCACGTGGCTGCCGCCCTCTGAGAAGCATGTGCGCCCTCAGGGCACTCTGATCAAGGTCTGGTTACGACTGCTCATATGTTTATGAATGGTTGAGATGCAGTCAGCACAGGACCACTTACAGCAATTTTTCTTCTAGGACTCTTAAAAAGTGAAAGAAGAGCTGTTAATAATGACACCAAGGGCCAGGGAGATGGCTCAGTGGAATAAGCGCTTCCCTGGCAAGCGCAAGGACATGAGTTCAATCCCCAGTTCCACAAAAATAATAATAATAAAAATAATAATGACACCAAAACAAAGGTACAAGCCTCTGAACACCTCAAACAATGAGGACATTCAATCCTTTCCTCTGTCAGCTGGGTGTGGTGGTTCATGCCTGTAATCCCAGCATTCTGGAGGCTGAGGCAGGAGGATCGGCATGAGTTCAAGGCCTGCCTGGGCTACATATAGAGATTCTGCCTCAAAGAACAAAAACAAAAATGGAACAAAAAGTTCCTTTCTCCCATTAGCAAATGCTTCAAGAAATCATGCCATATCCAGTTTGTAAACTATTATGATTGTACAAATGTATAAATGACACTAAAGGAGAATGTTTAAAAATGGTGAAGAAATAGACCACATACTGGTCCATAGGTCATGCTTAAGTATATGCAAGAAAACAGAAATTATCCCATGCACATTATCTGAACACAATGCAATGAAAATGGAAATAAATGACAAAAGAAACCAGAAAAAAACTTTCAATACATGGAAATTAAATGACACCCTACTCAGCAACCAATGGG
>NW_004524636.1:400384-401785 GCF_000260255.1 Octodon degus
GCCCTCTCTCTTAGTTATTTTCCTCTCATTACTGAGACAGAATACCTGATACCCAAAGAGAATGGTTTTGCATAGGTGTCGGTCCCTATCACCTGGCTCCAAGGCAGGGCGGCCCATGGCAGAGGGCAGCAGTTCATGGCAGCAGAAGACAGCAAAAGCAACAAGGGCAAAAGGAGGAGACAAGCCTCTTCCTGCCCCTTTTATCTCATCCAGACTTCTGGGATTAGGGCAGTGCCAATCCAATCAGTGGACTGATCCAGCAATCACCTGCTCTGAGTCTCAGCACCCTTAATGGTAGCATTGGCCTGCAGCCCATGACTGCATGAGGCTTTGGTGGGGGGCCTCTAGGCACAAACCATAGTACCTTCTCAGCCTCCATGGCCATAATTCTGCTCTTGACACCTGCAGCTGCTCCCAGAGCTACTCTTCATGCATCTCCCCTAGGTGTTTGCCTGTGAACTGCAAACGTATCAGTGAAGAGGTTGGGTGCACATGCATCCCCAGGATGCCTGGACCGAGGGCAGTGCTTACTTAGCATTCACTGGCTGAGTCCTTCCTGTTGGTTAATTTCATGTGGACATTCTCGGTGCTTTCCTACTTTGTCAAACATTCCTAAGTGGGTAAGAGACATTATCATAATCTGTAAAAATCAATAAGGAAATTGAATACCAATGTTCCCTAGTGCATTAAAATGCAATTCAGTTTGCAGAATTTGATTTATATACTTTCCAGGGATGCACTTTTGTATAGAGCAAGACCCAGTGCAGAGACTTTGCTCCCTAGGAGTGTGAACCATGGGACTATATTTTACAAGACCAAGATGAGGCCGGGGAAGTGTGGACTGCAGGCTACTTCCTGCACACTCACTCCTCATGAGCTAAGAACTTCTGCAGGCTGGTTTTTTTACCACTGCTGCGGCCACAGGCAGCCTTCTGAGAGTGCTCCCCTACCTGGTGCTCCGCTGAGGACAGAACAACTTACCGTGGCTTTGATCCCAAGGAAGAAAGCCTCCTGCGTCATTCCTTGGACACTCTGCCTGTCATGTGTGCTATGGAGAATATCATTTCTTACCCATCTCTGTTCCCATGTTCCCTTCAGGGAGGCCTGTAACCACTGCTGCCTCCCATTGTTCTTGCCTTTTCTTTTTCTTCCCACTTCTCGTAAGCACCAGACACACTGGGTTCCACTCCATGTTTTATAGTCAGTTGGGGGGCAGCCAGATAGCTCAGCAGACTAAAGTTCCTTTAGTCAGAGTGCAGGGACAGGGTCCAATCCATGGTACCACAAGCCATGCCAGCCCCACTCCAGGGGTGCCCTGTGATGGTGATAGAGACTGGGGTGGTGGTGCATGCCTGTAATACCAGTGCTTGGGAGGCTTCAAACAGGAGAATCACTGTGAGT
>NW_004524636.1:401935-413546 GCF_000260255.1 Octodon degus
CCCCTCACCAGTGCTGGGTTATCAACAGATGCTTAGTGAAAGTTCATCAAAGACCAGATGGACTCAGGTGGGAGGACATTGACTCCTATGACACAACTTGGTGTCAGACCCTGTACCCAAATCCTCTTATGTGACTCACTCTACCTGCCAGAGCAGAAATTGTCACTCTCATCTTAGGATGAGGGAACTGAGGCTCCCTTGTGCAGTCTAGCATTTATTGAGCCCTACAGATCAGGTATTGTGTGTCAAGGGCAAAGGGCCTCACACTATTATCAACACCATTTGACAGAAGAGAAGTCTGTGTTGCAGAGGGTCACAGCCACCTCCCTGGTTAGCAAAGCTGAGACCACACTGGGGAGACACTCAGAGGGGTGCACATCCAAACCATGCATGGTCTGATCCAGAGCAGAAGTCATCTCCCAGCCTGCCATCAGGTCCTGTGGGTGATCAGCAAGTGTCGTGAGGGTGCGAGCATGACACAGGTGTGAGTTCCAGAAAGCAAACTTCCCGCCAAAGGAGATGAAGAATGTGGGAAGAAGGGGGACACAGAATAACAGGCTTCACATAGAAAGAGACAAGACATATAACGTGGACTGCAGCTGAGGTGCACATTTACATATCTCAGGAGTAACTGTAAATCTTTGTTATAAATCTCCACAGCTACGGGAGGCAACAAGGACAAAGCAAGTGAATCAGGAATGCATAATTACATCTGCTAGAAACCATTGTTCCTGAGACCACTGTGGATTTTTGTTGCCTTCACACTGTGGCCTTTAATTAATAGACAAGCCCCATTGCTGGGCTCCGGGCTCCTCGCTGCGGAGAGCTGGACCGGGGGTGAGGGTGGGGAGGTCGGGGGGGGGAGAGATCCTAACGATCGGTATGATCATTACAAGCGGTGCTGTGCGGTGTTGTCACAGGAACTGCGTGCTTATTAGTAACAGGCATTTTTAAGGTTACTAGGCTGTTGGTATTCCTCACCCAGTGCTGCTGTGTGACCACTGTACCGCACCCTTTGTGACAGGGACAAAGACTCAGTACTCAGGAAGGATTGGCCTGTTTTTATTCCAGCTCTCACTCTGGCTTGCTCTCTGTGCCCACAAAGAGCTCATTAGAAGTGTCACATGGAAACATTCTGAGTTGTGATCTCAGCGGTGACCACCCAGGGGTGTGAGTGAATGTGCAAGTCCTTTGTGCTAGCTCTTAGGGTGAGCACTGTTAGAGCTCGCATGTCACAGCCCAGTAAAAAAAAAAAAAATTAGTGCCACTCTTTTCTTACTACCAGCAGAATTTTGTCTCTTCAACAGGCATGTGCCTGACTGACTCAAGTGACATCACCTTGGTGAGAGGCATGACCTTTCAGACAGTGTGTGTCACACCCCTTCATGTCCCGGCAGACCACATCACCCAGTGTTTTCCTCCATCCAGTGAAGTCAGCGTTTTTATTCCCACTTGACAGATTGGAAGCTGAGTCTCAGTGACATGCAGATGGTTGCCCCAAGTCACCAAAATGCCAGATTGGAGCCCTCTGTGACCCCTGGCCGTGCTCTCCCCACTTTGGATGGCCATGCTTTCTGTGACTGAGTGAAATAAACCTAGGAAAGGGAGGCTAAAAGAACAGTATCCTGGAATTCATAGAATATGGGGAAATTTTCTTTTTAAAGGAAAATTTCCCACCAGAAAGTAAAAGGATTTTGAGTCATAAAATAGTGGTGAGAATATGGTAATTGTGATGTTGAACACATTGCTGTTTGTCCAACCTAGTAGTATCTTTCAAAAATTACATGCTGTCCTGAAACACTGAGAGATGTGGATGCAGGTCCAGGTGTCAGTGGTCTCTCAGCAATCAGGTTTCTGGCTGCTTTTGGCCATGCGCACATGGCATAGTTCGCTTTCCCTCGCCCCGCCAGCCCCCTGTGCTCCCTGGGGCAGCTGTCTACTGCTTCATTCTGGGATTCACATCTCCCTGGGAACCCTGGCCACTGGCCCAGCCCAGAACCACCCCTTCTTTTCCCACCAGCTCCCATGGTTGAATCGAACCCTGGCTCAGCGGTGTCCATGAGGTTCAGCCCCACCTGCCAATCAGAGCATTGCATTAATCTGTCCACAAGGATTATCATTGGCTCTCAGTTGGATTAATTGGAGGTATGGCCTAATCAGGGCCAATGAGATAGAGGAAAACCTTGACTAGGATTGCCATGGAAACAGGACATGGGACTTGAACCTGTGTAGCACTGCCTGAAGCTTCTAGGAACCATTTTAAAAGCATATGGAGCCTTGGTCTGAACCCAGCACCAAGGAGAAAGTATCCCACAGATAGAGAGACCCTGAGGTTCCTAGATAGCCCCTAGATCAAGCTCCACCTGAAGGTAAACAATGCTGGAATTCTCATTTAAGTCAACCAACACATTGCTTGCCTCATCTGTTTATTTAACCCAGTTGAGAAAATCAAGAGTCATTTGCTTTCAGATGACCAAAAATTCTTCCTAGAGAAGTTTCCAGGCCAGAGACAGCAGAATCAGGACACACCGGGGAGAAAGAAATAATAGTGACCTAAACTTCAACCTAACAAGAAGATAAGACTTTCCAATGCTGAACATCCTGAACTGGTGCACACTGTGAAATCCAAGTCAATAAAAATGTTTGAGCAGGTTAGGGTTTATTATCGATGTGTTTATTTGGCACAGAGCAAATGGCTGAATAAAATGAACCTAAATTTCACATCCCTCCCTAAGAATATCAGGGTGAGAATATTCCCCAGGGGCTGGGGAGATGGCTCAGTGGAATAAGCACTTCCCTGGCAAGTGCAAGGGCCTGAGTTCAATCCCTGGTTCCACCAAAAATAAATAAAAAAGAGAATATTCCCCAGGAGAGGGGTTCCTGCATACCCCAGGGAGTCTTTCCCTACACATGCTGTCCTCTACCTCCACATCCCAGTGCTTGGCCTTCTTCCTCTCCCATCCCCTTCCATTCCTTTTTTTCAGTCCTAGGGCCTTCCCACTGAGCTATGTTGCCAGCCCTTTCTGAAAACAATTTTTTTGACCTAGGTTCTTGCTAAGTCATTGAATTGCCCAGTCGAATTTTCAACCCTCCTGCATCAGCCTCCACGATGCTGAGATTACACGCATGCACCATCACACCTGGTTCTCAGCTCTTTGCTTTATACTGTTTTAAATTTAACTCTATATTTTCATGTGCTTATTTTTCTCTCCCACAAAGCTGTACATCCCACAAGAACAGAGACCTTGCTTGTTTTGTTTGGGCATAACTTCCTACATTACCAGGCCTGCAGGTAACACTTCATTGAATGAGTGAGAGCGACCTGACCCTGTGTTTTGTGGGCAGTCCCTAAGGAAACAAATGTCCTGATGGAACAGGTGAGATTTGCAGTCACTGAGTCACTTCAATACTCCTATTTAAAGACATCTCCATACAATTCAGTGAAGGCTGTCATGATAGTAGGGGACATTTTTGCCACCTTGTCAATCAAGTGCTCATCCTCAGCACACTCACACTTTTTAGGAACATCTCTTCCTTCTCCCTCGTTTTCCTGCATTGAGACAGCCCTAACACAGGCTCCCAGTGTGGCACCTCTGCCCACCCTCTCTGCGGTGCTGAGTGCCCAGCTCTGCAGTGCCCTGAGGCAGCGTAGGGAAGGCAGTGCTCAGACTTACCTTGCTAGCCTCTGTGATCTCATCTAACCCTCACAGCCAGCCCTCCAAAGTTGGCACCAGTGTTGCAGAAGACAGAACTCGGGTCAGAGAGGTCAGTGAGCCACTCAAGATCACACAGATCCAGCTTTCCATTTTAAGCTAGTTAGCTAACTAGGTTCACTCCCTAGCACACATTTCTGCCAATGGTCCTTCTGAGAACTGAGGCTTGAGTGTATACAGACACACACACACACACACACACACACACACACACACACCATCATTAGCGTCTTTTATTATACTAGAAGAGCAGGAAATTACACAGGCCTGTTATAGACTAAGCAAATTTCAAATAAATTGCATAAATGGAACTTTTAAAAAGCATACAAAGCAAACTTAGAACAATCTATACATTTCAGAAAGAGAGACCCAGGAACTAGGCTGGAAGAGGTGTGCTCAGAGCACCTTATACAAATTATCCAAACTTGGGTCTGTCTCTTCTCCTATTCAGCCCATCTCCTGGTCCCACAATGCAAACAGTGCCTGGGGATGAGAGAGGGAGAGAAGGAACTTGGAAACCAAGGTTTCAGGTCTTTGCCTCTGATTCTGGGTTATCTGAATCAAGGGAACTCACTTGCCTTCAACACTAAATCATTTTATTCACCTTTCCCATTTTATCTAGAGGCATGAAGAGAGAAGAACTGTCACAGGGCTGAGGAGGGCACTGTCTCTTTCCTGCCGCCTCTGGACTCCCTGATCCGGTGCCCAGGGCATATGCTGGGCCAGATGGTGGGGCTCCTGGCAGCCAGCTCAGCTGCTCAAGAACCTGGTTGTGTTTAACCTCATCAACTCAACTGCTTCAGTTCGTCAGGGGGTTAGAAGTGTGATACCAATCGGCTTAATTAGCTTAACGAGGGCCGGGGGAACTGGTCCACATTCGGAGCTTGTTGCACAGAACAAATGGTTTGCTTTGCTCCCTCTGCGATCATCTGAGCAGACAGAAGAGCTCTCTGTCACCAAGGAGGAGTCTCCACTCCCTTCCTCTTCTGCGAGGTGGGCACAGCCAAGGGTACCAACATGAGCATGCGTTCAGCAGCTCAGTTCCTCAAGAGATGTACTTCTAAATGATGGGAACTCAGAGTGGTCAGACTGAACACTTAACCTACCAGAGACTGGCCTCTCCAGTGTAAGAATTCCTGCTCCAGTAAAAAGCTACATTCAAGCTTTTCAGTGAATGTGTGGTCTCCACAGAGGGGGGCATAAGGAGATCTCTGGGCTTGAAAATACATTGTTGAGATTTCCAGTTATGCGTATCTCTCTTGTTTTAAATCTCTACTCTGTGCAGGTTTATGGTACATATGCATACTACTTGTATGGGTGTGCTCATTTTTCTTCTGAGAGGGGCATATGATCTGCAAAGCTTGACCATTGTAGGTCTAAGGGAAAAAGAACAATTTACTCCGGACTTCAGTAGTTGGGAAGTCACTGAACAGAGTGGGAGGACTGATATCCAAAGCAGCTACGACTGGTGGTAGCTTAGAAGTGCAGGGGTGTGAGCCCAGTGCTGACCCCAGTAAAGGGGGACCTCCACACCTTCCTGTCACCAACCCCAGGCAACTAGTGCACTCAGGATAGCAGAGAGGTGAGCGGGGGTTGGATATTGTGCAGATGGTAATGAGCTGGGTGCGGGGACAGGGTACACACGGAGGGGAGTGAGTATGCTCTCACATGGGACAACATCAGAAGAATCTCTTCACTCGGCTGCAGGATGGAGGCATGTTTAAACATCAAAAAGCTCTTCGGAGTAGGCATTGGGGTCTTCCTCTGACCGCGTCACCACCTTGAACTGGCGCCTGAGAAAACCGCCATAGCGCTTCTGGTTGTCCCACTTGAGCTTGGGACGGATGCGCCGCAAGAAGCCCCCGTAGCGTTTGTACAGGTCTTCATGGCCCACACTTTCCCCATCCCCATCCCCATCCCCGGCCACTTCTGAGCTCCTCTTGGGATATTTTCTCAGAAAACCCCCATAGCGTTTGACTTGCTCCTTGAGGCCCTCATTGAAATCAAGTGTACCACTAATCAGCTGGGAAGCCCCCATTGCCTCGGGCTCCATGCCCTCCCTGAGCCTACCAGGGAGACCCCTGAGCTTGTCCTTTGTGGGGGAGCTAGAGAGGAGTCCGCTTTTCTCCAGCTCCTGCAGGAAGGGCCTGGCACGCTTGGCCAGCTCCCCATAGGCCTCTTCCAAAGCTACCCTGCTGTTCAGGCCATTTGGGCCCCTGAGGCTCAGGGCAGAAGGGGTGAAGAAGGACAGGATGCCCTGGCATCGCTCCCACTCCTCAGAGGGCATCAGGGTTTCCTGGCATTCCAGGGCACAGATCTGCAAAAGACCCCAAAGATAAGACCACATGGGTGATATCACTCCTGACAAAGCATCAAGACACCCCCTCACCCCCGTCCCAGAGCCCTGGCCCAGGCCCAGGAAAATCAAAGGGCACCAGCTTGTTAAGCACTTGGCTACCCATGTCATGCTCCCAGTGCATACAGTTAGGTGCCTTTGTGCCCTGGTGAAGGAGGAGAAGCAGACTTTCCCAAGGGCAGCAATGCCAGCATTGGAGGTCTGAGCTCCCCACGGGCTCTGTGGAGTCACCCTTCCTCCTCTCTTCACCTTTGCCAGGGGTCAAGGGCACTACTAGCACTTAGCAGGCATGGACAGAGCAATGCAGAATGGCAGAAAGAGTATGTTTGAGGGGGTGCAGGAGATGGCATGAAGCCTCACTGAGGGGACAATAAGACATTCTCCACAGGGCTGTGGGGGGATTTGGTCAGGACAGTGCCTACAACAGTGGTGACAATAGTGACACTACTGGAACCTGAGCCTGTCAGTCTAATGCCAAGACCTTTCCTGCTCAGCCACGATGCTTTCCTGAGGTCTTGAGGAGGAAGCCTCTCTCACACTACACATCCTCAAATAGACAGGCAAGAAGCCCATTTCCAACACTTGCCATCCTCTCAGAGCATCACCCCAAGCAAGCAGATGAGAAGACTGAGGCTCAGAAGAGGGGGTTCCAGAGTCAGGGGGCCAGACAGGTGAGAACCAAGGCCCGTGTGCTGCTCACCACAGCCCTGCCACCTCTACTCCAGCCTTCCTTCTGCCACAAGAGAGGCACAAGGAGCTTCAGAGGAGCTAGGTCTGTGGGGTAAGGCCAAGGCCTGGAACCTGTCCACCTTAGCTGGCCTTGGGATGATGGAGCTAGCTCTTTCTGTGGGAGTAACTGGATTTGAAGGGGCCCATCAGCCCCAGGATGAGAAGCCTTGAAAAGTTCATCTACAGCTGCTGACTGCAAAGCCAGCCCTTGTGACTGACACTCGTGTTGCCAGGCACCTGGCTCCCTAGAAACCTGCATCTCATGTCTGTTCTGGCCCACAGGAGCCCCAGCTGGTGAGGTCCACAGGACTAGACAAGTCCTGTACAGTGGGATGAACACAGGACAAGCTACCCTGTGATTGCCCCTCTCCAGGGCCGGTCTTCATGCACAGAATGACGGGGCATTGAAGAAACATCTCTGAAACCTACCAGGGGATTGACAGGGTTGGGCCCATCCTGGGTCTTCACAGCACACAAGGAGCATGGGGCCAGGCATTCTGCTGTGGCAGGGGGCAGCACCAGCATGCAGGCAGCCAGCACCAACCTCTGCCACGTCATCCTCTTGGCTTTTCCTGCAGGGGAGGGAGAAGAGGAGCGTGAGAGCTGCCCACATTCTGCAGCAGGGGCCCTGGACTTG
Organism: Octodon degus; assembly: GCF_000260255.1. Classification (NCBI taxonomy): domain Eukaryota; kingdom Metazoa; phylum Chordata; class Mammalia; order Rodentia; family Octodontidae; genus Octodon; species Octodon degus. The sequence goes on from NW_004524636.1 coordinate 409,371, forward strand.
GAAAGCCATCTTTTTTGCTCCTGCCAGGGACACCGCAGGAAAAGCACCCTCCATCCCATTCTGTAGCTGAGGAGGCAGAGGGGACACAGGTGTTAAGGCCCAGGCCGCAGGCAGAAACTGACAAGAGCAGAATGCCAGGAGCTTTTGCACACGTCCACACTCAGAAGGTGTGCCAGCTCTACGAGGTGGGCTGGGCCAGTTTCACTTAATGAGTGGGGACCCTGTGGCATAGGCAGGGACAGTGATTGTACTGAGTGTGAGAGGGCAGCAGGACTTTATCTGTCTGTCTGACCTCACATCCCACTCTGACCACCCTCTAAGCCCAAAGATACGTGGCCACTGTGGGTTCTTCAAGACGTCTGTTGCCTGATTTCCACTCCCCACCCACCCCCCTTCCCCAGGGTGTCACAGGCTGGTCTGTTCTATGCTTTTTTTCTTTTTTGCAGTAATAAGGGTTTAGTCCAGGGCCTCTTGCATGCTACACAAGTAATCTGCCACTGAACCACACGTTGTGAAGTCTCCTACACTTTCCACTCCCTCCTAATGCTGCCATCCACCTCAGCCTTCACTCCCTCTCCATGTAGCCCCCCACTGCCAGGTCCTCCTTGACCCCAGCCTCAGGTGCCCTTGTCATCATACCCCTTCCACAGTGGTATCCACAGTGTGGAATCAGGCCTGGCCTTCTGCCTCCATGGCAGGAACACGCTGTCCCATCCCAGCACATCAGTGCTTCAGCTCTAAGCTCCAACCGCAGCGGCTGTTTACAATTTCTTTTAATGAATGTACCAGGTTCTGCCTCAGCCCTGGGGCTTTGCACCTGCTGCTCCTTTTGCCAGGAAAACCCTTCCTTTCCCTGCCACTTCAGGCCAGGATTAGCAATCACCTCTGCTGGGCAGCTTCTGCTGACCTTTGAGGCTGGGTGAGATGCTGCTCTTCCTGTCCTCCTGGGACCTGCATCTCTCCCTTCAGAGTCCGCTGGGAGCCTACATACTGCTCCACCAAGGCAGAGCCACAGCTGGTCTCTGCAGTGCTCCCCTGTGCTCCTCACACCGACCTCAGGGGCTTACACCTTCTGTTCCTGCCTGCCATCCTGACCGCAGACTTCCACGTGACTCATTTTTTCTTGTAGTAAATGAGTTAAGTGTCACACGGCCAGAGAGGCATTTGCTGGTCACTGTATCTAGCATGGCTTCCTAGCCTTGCTCACAGCAATCACTGGAGCCTGTGCTTTCCCCTTATCTGATGTCTGTCTCTTTGGTGGTCATGGGCATTACTCCCCCCACTAGAATGCTGTCTCCCCCAGGACACAAACTTTATTCACCTTGTTCCCTTAAGCCCTGGCCACCACACAGTAAACCCTCTGAAGTACTTGGCAGGTGGGTGCTTTATAAGAATTTATTACAAGTTGTCTCTTCATAGTCAATCCTTTTTCTTTTTCTTTTTAGGGAAGGGTCTACAGGGTGTACAGGGTCTCACTAGATCGGACTCGTAGTGATCCGCCTGTTTACAGCCTCCCAAGTGCTGGGATTACAGGCACGTGCCACCATGCACAGGCTCAATCTCTGTCTCAGTGTACCCCTGGGGTGGGACCAGCATGGCAGACCCAGGATCAAATCCCAAGCATCTGTGTCTGCTTGCAGGCACTTTAATCCACTGAGCTATTTGGCTGGCCCCTTCATAGTCAATCTTTTGGAAGCCAAATGTGAAGACCCAAGGCCACCCCAGTGGCACAGTGTGCATCTCCCACATGGAAATATGAGGTCCCAAATCCCCACCCATGCCCTTCCCACCCTGGCCCTCTAACCCAAGGCCTCTAATCTCAGAGTGCACTGCCTTATTTGCTCACATGTTCAGGGCATCCCAAGCTCCCAGTCCATGAGCCCGAGTTCCACCTATAGTCCAGAGTGGGGTCCTTGCCCCAGAAACACACAAGGGTCCCCCATCATTGCCTGCTATGAATTACTCTACTTACCACTTATTGAGCCTCTACTGTCCTGTGCCTCCCAAACTATTCCCTCAGCCACTGCTTGCCAGTTACAGAGGCCCTTCTGGGGCAGTGAGCTGCCCCTGTCCTGTTTGCAGTGGGCAGCTGGGTCCAGGCTCGCTCTGTTGGAACCCCCATCCTCATAGCTACTATCACTTATAGAGCAACATTGATTCATGCACAGATGAACCTTCAGTGAATGACCAGGGAGCTGCGTGCTCAGGGCCCTGGATTTGTATATTGAACTCAGCCTTCTTGCCAACAGTGACAGGCAAATGTCATTATTTCTCCTATATGGAGAGAAAACTGGTGCCCACAGAGCCTTGGTAAATGCCCTGAGCTCAGGCCCAGGTGCCTCTCTTGAGGCCAAGCCAGTCTTCCCTGGCACCAGGGAAGTGAATGCACATCCATCCTCCTCAGTCCTTCCCAGCTATGGTTTCTCACGGTTCTATCAGCGCTAAACAGATTAGAGTTCCAGACAAGTGAGCCGCTTTAGTTTTGTGGAGACACAAAGCAGGTGGCTCGTGTTTTCCCCAGTACCCAGTGAGTAATGGCTGAGCCAGCCTGTTACAAGATTAGAACCTGGGGAGCTCCCTGCAAAGCCTGGCTGGAGGCCTCCACAGGAGGCCCAAGGTGGATCCCTGTGTCTGAGCAAAACTGAAGCCCACATCCTCTGCTTTCACCCACTAACTTGATGCAGGCTACTGGTCAGTCCAATGGTTAGTGATGGTTACTGAGCTTTGAAAAGTTCAGAGCAGCCTCCCTGGGGCACCCCCACCCCTGCAGCGTCTTGGCATGAGTGCCCTGCCCACATTACAGGACAGCAAAGAAACACCTGCCAAGACTCCAGAGCCAGCTGAGGCTGGGGCCCCATAGCTACCTTCACGTCCACTGGGCAGTGCCTAGGCCCCTCTGTGCAGCCACCCCAGCCCCAGCTCCAGCTCCTCCCTGCAGAAGCCCACACCAGCCTCCACCTGGTCTGGAGTGGCCTCCTACATGCCTTCCTGGACTCGCTCCACACAGCAGCCCAGGGGCTCCTCTGGTGGTGGGCTGACTGCACCTCTGCCCTGCACCAGTCTTCAGAGGGCTCCACACTTTCTTGGCACTCAGGGCCTTTCCTAAAACAGAGCTGACAGTGGCTAGGCACTGACTGAGTAGACCATACGCCCTGTGCTATGTGTTTTTTGTTTTGTTTGTTTGTAGCCGGTGTGGCATGTGGCACCAGGGATTGAACCCCGGCCCCTGCGCTTACCTAAGCAAGTACTTAGTCCACTGAGCTATACCACCGGCCTAAAACGAAGGGTTTTTTTTTTCTTTTTTTTAATTTAGTACAGGGTCTCACTACACAGATTGAACTCATAGTGATCCTCCTGTTTTCAGTCTCCTAAGCACTGGGATTGCAGGCACGCGCCACCATGCCCAGTATTGTGTGTGTTTTAAAGGAAGTATCCTCCTGACAGCCCACAGCTCTCTTCTTCCCACTTTATAGGCAAGGAAATGGAGGCACAGAGAGATAACACCACCTTCTCAAAGCATCACAGCAAGTGCAAAGCACTGGACAGCCAGATATGAGTGCTGCTGAGCCACCTGCCACTGCACAGCAAGGGCCCAGGACTCTGCCCTCAGCCCTGGCACACAGGATTCCTCAGCCTGAACACCCTTCTCACCCACACCCATCCCACCACATCCTCTGATCTGGATAGTTCTTACTCCTTCAAAACTCAACCTCATGGGGCTGGGGAGATAGCTCTGTAGAATAAGTGCTTGCCTGGCAAGCACAAGGTCCTGAGTTCAATCCTCAGTTCCGGAAAAAAAAAAAAAACTCAACCTCAGCTGCCTCCTCTAGGAAGTCCACCCCAATAAGCCCCCTGTGACATTGCCCCAGCCACATATGTGATACTGGTACATAATTACAGGTACCACAGTCAAAGTTCCTGAGAAGTTAGTGCACATGAAGAAGTTAGTGCACATGATGGGCTTAAGGATGACAGAGAGACCTAGATAGAGGAAAAGGAGCAAGGGGACACTGAGGGAGAAAATGCAGAGAGGTGAGCAGAGGACAGAGACTGTCGGACCTCACAGGCCAGGGCAGAATGTGTGGCTGGGTGAGATAGGGAAGACTAAGGAGGATTTAGTGATCAATACAGGAGGGAGAGGAAGGAAGGAAGGAAGGAAGGAAGGAAGGAAGGAAG
>NW_004524636.1:413646-422079 GCF_000260255.1 Octodon degus
GAAGGAAGGAAGGAAGGAAGGAAGGAAGGAAGGAAGGAAGGAAGGAAGGCATCCTAGCACCTCATATAAGGCAATAATAGGATCAGGAGCTCTGTACAAGTTTGTTGAGTGAAGAAACAGCCACCATTTTCTCTGCTCTGAAGCAGCTGATGCAGTCTCAGAGGGCTGTGCATGGTGGAACTCCATGTCTACAGCATCAAGCATGCATCTTTCACATGATGGGTGCTTTAATGGGTAGAACATGCAGACTGCAGTCTAGGTGGAGCCCATGCCATTGGGACAGGAAGAGTAGGGCAAAAGGAGATCAGGAGTCTGGTTAACTGCTGGACCAAAACATGACTGGTGCATGGACTGACTGTGCTGGCGGGGTATGCCAGACCGGGCTGGGCACCCTCACCCACGATCACACCTATCCCCAAACAGCCATAGCTCTCAGCCTCTATGAGGTGCCAGGCTGTGCATTACCTCCTCATGCACATGAGCTCTAACCTCACAGCAACGCTGAGTGGTAGCTTTGATACCCATTTACACAGAGGGCAAGGTAGAGGCTAGGAGAAGGGAAGAGATCGCTTGTCCAGGTTAGCCTGGCATCTAGATGGGAGATTCAGCTTTCCACCAGCATCCTCTGTTAAAAGTGGACCCTCCCAGAGTCACACTGCCCTTGAGGCTCATGACCCTATTTCCTTCTTTGATGGGATAAACTGTCAGATGGGGCCTGGTGGGCAGGATCTTATCTCCTAAGGGAACTTAGAAGTCAGGCGCCCCTCGTGGCCCTGACAATGGTGGATCATGGCCGGGATAAACTGAAGGGAAAGGAGCTTTGCCTGGGGAAAAAGCAGCCCATTTGGCAAAGGTGAGGGTAACATTGGGCGAATGACCCCAGTGTGGAGCTTGTGTGGTCTTCAGTGAAAGGAGGGGCATGTGCCTGGCTCAGTGGGCCTGGGGCCTTGCAAACGAAGTCCTCTGCATGGGACATTCGTGAAAAAAGCTACCCTTGCCAGTGGGCTGCATTCTCCTCAATCCCCAGTCCCAGCAAAAACAGACAGACAGACAGACAGACAGACAGGCAGGCAGGTAGCAGGCAGACAGACAGACGAGAATGAGACAGAGAATAAGAGAAAAAGAAAGCATCATCATTTTGAAACAATGTCTGAGCAGCTCCAAAAGCCAAAAACATTTCTTCTCTGGCCTTCACTAAGTGTGCTGTCTCTGTCTTTGTGAATTTTATGACTGTTTTATGACTCCATTGGTTTTTCAGCTGATTTTCTCGGGCCTCCAGGCACTTGCACTTTTGATCGAATCATAGCCACTCCCAGGCACTGCTGTTATGGGCATCCCTGACCAGGCAGTCGGGCTAAGTGGGCCAGGAGCAGGTCACCCACTGCTCTCCAGGCCACTGCCTAGAGGTCCTAGGGAAGCTCACCTGGACTTTCCTTTTACTTAGGAGGGAAAAACACAGGCTCTGGGGTCAGAAGGACCCCAGTGCCATCTCTTCCACAGCCTCAGTCTTCCTACCTATAAATGGGGATGTCCACATCCACGCGGATTCTCATATGGACCACTTGAGACAACATCCTTGAAAGGGACAGCACACAGACACCCCTGCTGCCCTAGCCAGAGCTCCTTAAAAGGGACAAGTCCTCCTACTTTCTTATCTTCTCAGTGATATTTCTACACTGTAGTCAGCTGAGGGCTCCAAGGAGCCTCAAGCATTTTTATTAAAAAAGCCAGGATTGAATAGTAATGGCTTGATTTAACGTCGCAATTATCTTTCCATGCACTTTATCGCATATGATTATCCCTATTTGATAGAAGAGGAAATGGAAAAAGGCAGAAATGAAGTCACTTGCTTAAGGTCACATCATGAGTCAGGAGGGAGGAGGAGACAGAGCTCAGCCTCCCACACTGGCAGTCACTGCCCCGGAGATGCCACTGTTTCGGTACCCCAGTGGCCCTCAAGAATGATACCCCTGCCCTGGGCCAGGCCCTGGGCCTGCAGATGGACTCCGATGGGTTATTGCTACAGGCTCAGGTGCTTGGGGGCAATGTGGACCCATGACATGGACCTTCGGGACTTGACACACATGAGTGGTGGGGTAGAATTTGTAGAGATCGCGACATCCCCTGTTGAGTAGGGCTGGGCTCTCTGCTATACATTTACCACTATCATTTCCTTGTCACCCACAAGAGAGCCCAGAGGTCTAGGTGGTATTAACCCACTTTCTAGATGGGAAAACAGAGGGTCTGGATTCAACCAAAGCCAAGAAATGAGGAAAGAAAAGAACTGAGGTTCAAAGCGAGTCTGCTGACTACACTCCACCCTCATCCTGAGGTGAAATAGGACAGAAAGCGTCCTTCGAGTTACTGCTCCCATGCTCCTAAGATGAAAGTATTTCTAGCACTTTACTCCCAGAATACCTTGGTGTTCATCTTGGTGACCTCCAAGGGTCAGTGAAGGAAGACCCAGAAAACAAGCCATGCCTGTAGAAGATGAGAGACCAGTTTGGGGAAAAGCTCAGGTTCTGAGCAGAAGGCAAGCAGACATCGATGCACAGGACCTAGGACACAGGATTACACCCCAACCAAGGGTCAGCAATGTTTGCTGTACAGAGACTGAAGAGAAAGACAACTTTCCTTTTTTTTTTTGTGGTACCAGGGATTGAACTCATGTCCTTGTGCTTGAAGGCAAGCACTTATTCCACTGAGCTATCTCCCCAGCCCTGAGAAAGACAACCTTGAAGTCACTGGTTGGAAGGAAATCCTCTGCTGCCTTCTTAAAGGATGTTTTTCACCAGTAGGACTGGTCCAGAATTCCCACTTGTTTCTCATCATTTGGTGAAATTAAGGGATGGGGATAAAGTGAAGGAGGGTGAATGGGGGGTGACACTGTTAGGACTTGCACAGAAAGATGAAGACACCTAGAAAGGCAGGGGGAGATGACAGAATACGTGGAAAAGAAAGCGAAGGTGAGACTCAGAGATGGGAGAGGGTGAGTGGGGAAGACAGGGAGAGGTATGGGGGATAGAAGAACACAGAGGAAGGAAGTGGACATATGAGAGAGCGAAGGCAGAGGAAGCTGATGATGCAAGGGGCTGACAGCCCGAGGGAATCACAGGCTCTCACTCTGCCCCTGCCCTGCACTGAATCTGCCCTCTATCCTGGGAGAAAGGGGGAAAGAGACCCAGACACATAGCAACTGCTCAATTAAACCTTGTTAAGGTAAAATGGAATTGCCCAGGAATAAGATAGATGTAAACAGTTTAAGCCACTGTGGGGACAAAGTGCTAGGACTGGGCTCTCTGCTATACATTTATCCCAGTGAAGATGTCCCTAATTCATGAGCTACCACCGGTACATGTGGTGAACTGGGTGGATGCAGGGTGGAGCCTGGTGCACCTTTATGCCTCATGGACCTGCAGCTCAACCTTCCAGCTGGAAGCATCCATCTGGGGACTGGAAGAGACTGAGGAGTCCAAGCTCCAAAGGACTTGGGACATGGCTCCATCTGTAGGGGCTGCTGCTGGGTTCACCTGGGCGTCCTAGCAGATGGCTACTGCCTGCCACAGTGGCCAGCTCTGACTCACTGCCATTTTTTTCTGTCACTTTGTCAGCCTCACTGAAATTGGACAAGAAGAGTGAAAATGTGGAAGAAATCAGCAGCCAAGTGCACTTTGTCAGACACCAATTGAAATCCAAGCAGCAAATACTGATCCTTCTAAGATGGAAGGGATCTAAGGAATATAATTGTACAAGAACACCCCAGAGAGGTGGGTGGTGGGTATGGGACTCACGAAGGTTCATAGTCAGAATCCGGACGAATGAGGCGTCATGACCCCACGGCAAAGGATAAGGAAGCGAAGCCCTCTGTTGGGTTGGGAGGGCAGAGGAGTGCCACCCACAAGTGAAATATTAGCTGTCCCATCAAATTTTCTGGGCAGAGCCTACAGCAGGATGGAATGGAAAAATTAAGGAGATCACAGAGGATGGGGAGGGACCGGACCTGCCATTGTGAAATGGTGCCAATTTGGACGGTCACCATAGCAGATGCCACACTTCTACTAAATGCCACACATATAGCAGTATGCCCTGGAGCCTTACCACACCCCAGGGTAAGTATTACTAATAATTAACCTCTTGATAGAGGTGAGGGAGATAGGATACAGAGAGGGGCAGCTACTGTTCTGAAGTCACATAGCAAATGAGGGGCAGGATATGGGGTTTGAACACAGCACTGTCCCATGTATTTGTAGGACACAATTAGACCACCTATGTAAAATTCCTGACCTCACCAAAGTGCTGGAGTTATCTCACCAAACACCTTGTCTGTGTTTTAAACTGATTGGAAATTCCTCAGTCAGTCCAGAGCCACTGATTCCTCTGCCTGCTCTTGCTCCGTTCATTCAGACGTGCTGGGGTCCCACCACCCAGCTCAGGAATCAGTGCAGCATCTCACTTCCAGCTGCCGGAGGAGACAGGGGTTCGCAGCCCACCACCATCCACCAGGCTCCCCTGGGGCAAAACAGTGGGCTGGAGCTCTAGTCAGCAAACGCAGACCTCCCCCTGCAGCAGAACTCACTGGCTGGGGCTGCTGAAGAGCTCCCCCCACGCAGATCTCAAAACCTGGAGATAAATGACCTGCAAAAATAGAACAAAGGCAAGGTAGGGTGGGACAGGCGTGGGGCGTGAAGGTGAGGCTAAGAGGGCAGGAAGGTGCGCAGCGGAGGGGTGGGGGTGGGGCCGTGAGGAGGAGCAGAGAGGGCTGACACCGTGAAGCGATTTACACGCATCATGCCATGGATCTGGATGGCGACGCCTGTCAAATTAGAAAGACAACCCTTGGAAGAAAGAGGATAATGAGGACTTGCAGTCTGTGGGAGGGGAATTGAAATCAGATCCAATAACCTAAAGAGCTTGTTTCCCCTGGGAAGCTAGAAGGCTTAATTAAAGAATGTTTGTAAAGCTTGAAAGATTCTCGGAAAAAGATACCCAGGGAAAAGTAAGAGGTCATGGGACTGACTATTCAACCCAGGTGTTGTCAGCAGGCTTTCCCCCTGAAGCTCACCAGCTTTTTGCTGGAGTCAAACTTTGGGTTCCTACGATACTTTCTTTGAACATGGGTATCTTTACCAGAGAGCAAAATCTTTCCCAACCTGAGCTTCCTCCCTGCCTAACTTAGCCACCTCTGGCCATAATTCAAATGAAAGCAACAAGTTCTTTCCAAGTAAAAATGTCAATAAAAATTCTGTTCAGCCTTGCTGTCCTGGATTCTGTCCTTCATTTTCCTCTCCTTCCAATAAAACAATCCCAAACTTCATTCTGTGTAAAATGACATCAAAGGAAGCCACTCAAATCAGCACCTGGTCAGCAATTAAATGTGACCCAAAAAGTGTGAAAAGACTGAACTTGGTTGTACACTGATGTACATGATAATATGATAAATGCCAGAGTCCAGAACCTCATTAATGTTCCCAGGCTCTGTCCTGAGTCCAAAGAAGATCGCTGACCTTTAAAATCACCCTGATTAGCAAAATCTCTCACATCTCCCAGCGGAGCATCCCATTCTCCCTGCACCTTGGAAATTGGCCCGGGAACTCTCCGTGAGAGGAAAACCTGGAGTGAAATGCTGGGTGGTCTTTTTGGGGGCAGCTGCACCTGTGCAAACCAGGACCACACAGAGTGGGAGATCCCTGAAGGCAGTCATCGCTCCTGGTCAGGCTTTTGTAAACTCACCTCATAACTGAACTACCTTGGACAGATAGTCACCAGACCCAGTCTTGAAGCCCTCAGCCCAGGTCCCGCCACCTCTGTGTACAGTGGACTAAGGGTGTACAAATAAACCCCAAGAACAAGAATCCAGGGCCCTTGCAGACCTTACCCGCACACTGCTTTGTCCCTGGATGGCTTCTGGCAGAACAGGTCTTAGCGTGGTGGCAGGTGGCCGGTCCAGCAGTCAGCCCTGACTCCAGCTCAGGGAGGGGCCAGAGAAGCAGCTGTGAGCGCTCCAAAGTCCCTTGGAATGGCAGTCCTGGAGCTTCGTCCCCCCTTTTATGGCTAGAGCCTCCCCCTGTCACTCAGCCCTCGCTGAGCACAGGCTGCTCAGAGCCAATGGGGAAGTAAGTAGCTCAGAGCAGTCAGAGCGCAGAGCCCCAGGCCCTTCCACTCAACTCCCGCCCCACACAATAGCTTCTCTCCGAGCTGTGGAGGAGGGAGCAGCCGGTGGGGGTGGGGGTGGATTCTGGGTGTAGTGCTGTTTGTCACTTGAAATCCGGCCACTTCAGTGTTTGTTTGATGCATTTCCAGGAGAATGTCACAGGGAAAAGGAGACAGAGGGAGGGGAAAGGAGAGGCAGGATGAGTTAGAGAAAGACAGAGAGAGGGAGAAAGAGTGAGAGAGTGACAGTCAAAGGAGTCAAACAACCAGAGAGATACAGAGACAAATGGAAAGACATGGAGTGAAAGAGAGAATTGGGGACAGAAAGAAGCAATGCCATAGATCCAGGGAGTGGTGAGAGAAAATAGGGAAGAATAAGAAAGGCTCAGGGACAAGCAAGAGTGCGTCAGACAGGGGACACGCAGAGGGACAGGTAGAACTAGAGACAGAGTCAGAGGCTTGGTCATAAGGGAAACAAGAAAAGACTGAAAGCCCAGGGGCAGAGGGACAGACAGGCGCAGAGACATCAGGAAGCTGGGGAGGCTCCTGATGATGGCAGAGAGAGAGAGACCCGGGAGACAATGGGCACGTGCACTGCTCTGCACTGGTGCCCATGTGTGCTGGGGTGTTTCTGTGTACATTTGCCACAGATGCCAGGCGACTGGTACACACTGAGCAGCGCCAGGCATCCAGCCTTGGCAGGCACACAGCCCCGCAGCCTGGCGGCAAAACAATAAAATCCCCCTCAAAATATGGGCTTTGATGTGCCTTTGTGCGGGTCGGGTGGGGACTCGCCCAGCACCTGTGCCCTGGGCCCAACCAGCAGCAGCTTGGAAGGCTGTACCCTGCATGGCTGCAGGACCCTTCTACACACAGGGGTCTTTGAGTTGAGAAGAAAATGAGCTTTTTCCCTTGGTTGGCAGCAGCTTTTTGCCTGGTTCACAGAGGTAGGCTCAGCCTTCAGAAGCTGGTGGGTCACCCATCTCCCAGTACCTCTGCTGCACCAGGTGGTGAGTTGAGCTGTGGAGTTACTCATCATGAGTGAACCACGTGGCGTGGTCTGCTCATTGTCACTGGGCATCAGAAGCTTGGGAATGACCTGCTTCTTCATTCCCAAGGCCAAATACCCACAGCAGTTGCTCTTGGTCCTCCTCATCCCCAACTCCCAAGTCCTGCTTCCATAAGCTCTTGTCAATACCCTCAGGACAGACAAAGACTTAGAGTGTGCTCCCCTGGCTGGAAGCCAGCAGGACTACAAGGAAAGGGGAGTCAGGGTTCTCTGGGCTGTTATTTTCCACAAAAAGAAGCAAGGACAGTGAGGTAGAAGCACTCATGGATGATCCCACTTAAACCAGCACTGTGTGCACAATGGCCTTCACCCCAGTGTGTCATCAGTCTCAGGAACAAACAGTTGATGTCTCTGCTTTTCCTCTCACACAATGTTCTTCATATGCACATATACACATACACACACTCACACGCATATGCACATATACACGTGCACACACTCACATACATGCACACACTCACATAAATGCACTTCCCTATGACATACACACACATGCCCACACACTTGCATGCACAAGAGAGTCAGGAGGAGCCTCTTCCTTAATACTAGGAACCTCAACACAAAGCTCATCCTTCTCTTGAGCACAGTGACCCTTGCACTCCCAGTTGTCCCCTTGGGGGAGAGGGACAGCACCACAGGGGTGAGGGATCTTGGGCTCCACCACATTTGCTCAAGCCTGAGTTGTACACTGATGCTTTCTTATTGTGTGACAGTGGATGGACACTTGGCCTCTCTAAGCAGCTGATTCACAGGAATTCACAACTGAGCACAGGAGGGTGCTGCCGGCTTTGTGTGCCTGTCCCTCCTGCCCATTGTCAAGGTCCTGTGATCTCCAATTCAAACACTGGGGTGGGAAAAAGACAAAGAACCGGGAGAAGGACATTCTTGAAACAGCCAGGCCCCAAATCAGCCTGTTAAGGATTCAGGAAGAACTTAGCAGAAAAAACAGGAAGGTCAAATAAAACCAGCATTCAAAAAACTTAGGTAATAGGATCGGTGCATAGTAGTTATACAGAACTCAGTAGAATAAGGGCTTCCCTGGCAAGCACAAGGGTCTGAGTTCAATATCTGGTTCTGTCAAACAAACAAACAAACAAACAAACAAAGAACGATGGTTCATTTTGGCACATCTTTGTCTGGTCATGTTTCCCCCCTCCTTGCTTATCCTTTCCCCCTGTCCCGCCCCTCCCCTTTGCCCCTCCCTCTTCCCTAGT
>NW_004524636.1:422188-430590 GCF_000260255.1 Octodon degus
ATATTCACACTCGTGAGTCTGTCTTATTTGGATTAACATGATCATCTCCAGCCCCATCTTTCTGCAGATGGCATGCTTCCCTTCTTCGTCATGGCTGAATAGTACTCCATGGTATATCTACACCACACTCTCTTTACTCCTCTGTCTGTTCCCATGGCATAGCTATTGGCATTTCTTGTGGGCTTCCTCCATGATGGGCCCTGCTGTGAGCCCTTTACATTTATCCACCACCTTGCAGTGAAGAGGGTTTCTAGGCCCCCTAACAGGTAAGGACACAGAGCCTAGAGAAACAAAATCACTTTTATAAAGCCAAATGGCTGAAGAGCAGCAGCTCAAACCTGACCCAAGCTCAAGGCCTGCCTGGTTCTTGTCTCAGGCACAAATCTTCTGTCTTCTTACTTCATGTGTCATCCTGGGAAGACACAGGGCATAGATCACTCAGGACTTTGGTGGTATTTTGTCACTGTCCTGGTACCTTCAAGTTTCCTGAGTCACTTTTCATGCATAGTGTGTCTGTGTGAGTATCAGAGGCCTCCCCAGGCCCAAATGGGGAGAGGGCCCCATACCCACTGTCCCAGATCCCACTGCCCCATCATGTTGGTTAGAAGATCGAGGTGGGGCTGCAGAGACTAGAAACAGGTGCTTAGAGTGGACAAGTTGCCCACAGGCATGAAGAAGCAAGTCCCTCAGCTCCAACTGCTCCCTGCATGTTTCTCCATGCTAATTCAGTTTCAATTCCAAAATGACTCCTACAAAGTGATCGATGATGTAGAGTGTGCCTAAGGAGAGTCACATGGAGAGAAAACACTCTCTCAGGTTTTCACAGAGAGCACACTGGCCAAGCAATGGCCGTGACTCATCCACAAGACTGACACTGACAAAGGATCTACAATCTGAAGTACAGGATTTCAGGAAAAATCCTGAGGGGATTTCACTGACCTTCTCAGGCCCAAAAGCTACAACTCTTGTTGCATAGGTCCTGCTTTACCTTGGTCTTAACCATCCAGTAGAAAAGTATGAAGACGAAATATAGGAAGTAAAGCCATGCTGTTATGTTGAGCTGTGGGGGACTCAGGTCAACAATTTCTGACATTGCCAGTTAAACAGAGGACCCAATGCTATTATGGGCTACAGGACTCTTTCAGAATATTTTGCTGAGTTTACACACCTATAATATTCAAATAACGGAACTTAACAAAAAAAGGGTATACAGATGAATGTCCATTTTGTATCTGTGTATTCAAAGTGGTTAGGATAGATATATAGTTACATTCTCTTAATGAATAGAATGATTTGTTCTAATGGTGTTTGTAAATATGATCTCAAGTCCACATCTTGTACAGCAGTTAACCACTAAGAAGAATGTAGGCAGTGTGTTAATTATTGAAACTGTCCTAGCGATTTGATTTGAAACTGTCTCATTTCTATTTGTTTATCAATAAAATTATGAAAAAATAAAAATAAATAAATAAATAAAAATAAAAAAATGACTCCTGCTCTCCTCTTTCTCATAATCCCACAGATGTATGTAGCCACCCAAAGTTACAGAATAGATGCAAAAGCAAAATAATGCAAGAGACAGAAGCAGGAGAGATTAACTCTGTCTTGGGATGTAAGGAATCTTCTAGAAAGACTCCCTGAACATGTAACATGAGAGGTGGATGTTGAAGGGTAAAATAGGAGTTTGCCAAACCAAGAGAAGTCTCCCAATACACCTCAAGAAACCAACGTGGAAGACATAGAGAAACTGAAAACCTCATGTAAGGTGGTATGGCCACTGTAGGGAAAATCTGGAAGTTCCTGAAGATGTTAAACTTCAAGTTACCACACATGGAATCCCTGTAAAATGCTAGGCACATCCATCTTCCACCTCTGCTTCAACCTCATCACAGTCCTGTGGAACACACATCACTCACCCAAATTCCAGATGAGGAAACAGAGCTCAGTGTCACTGGCTTGAGCTCACACAACCAGGAAGAGGGCAGTCAGGAGAGGAACTTCAGATTGTCAGCCTCAAAGAGAGGGCTTCTTCCTCCTGCCAAGACATCTCTCCTAAGCCACCAGCTCTGGAGTTTCACAGCAGCACCCTGGCATCAGCAGCAGCACAGATGCACCCAGAGGTCCTGGGTATTTGGTATGAAATGAGTTCCTGATCTCAGAGTTGCTCCCCCTTCCTGTGAGTGTACTTGGACTTAATAGTGCCTCTTACCAACTAAGCTGCTTTTTTTGCCAAAGGGGGAGCTTAAATTGCTTTTTCCTAGGTCCATGAATCTTACAGTTTCATCTAAATCCTATTCAACTGACAAGTTTTGACATTTTTCTCTATTCTGTCTACTAAATAGCTTGAGAGTACAGTACCTACCAGGGGCCAGGCTCTCTACTGAACACCCAGATGCATAGCTGTGAAGACCCAGCCCTGGCACCTGGTGGGGGCAATGGGAAATAAACAGTTAATCATAGTACCACAGAGAAAGGTCTGAGTAGGGTGACTGCGAAATCATGGAGGAGAGGTATTCAAGTCAGCATGGTAGATAGAGGAAGTGATCCTAGAGTGGACACAGGCTGGGTTTTGAAGACTAAGGAGGAAAGTTCTGTGATAATTGGTCAGGATTCCATGCATAAGAAATTACCCCAGGTCTTTTGAAGGAAAAAAAAGTGGGTTCAATGTAAACAATTAGAAACTTAAGAAGGTGCTAAGGAAAAGAGGTACTGAAAAAGTAGTGTGGGTGGGCCTCAGGAATAACTCCCAGAACACTTCCTGACCACCTAACCATGGATCAGAAAGTGGCAAACAGGATGTTTCCCCTCCTCCCAAAGATGAGGAATTCCAGAACTTACTGCCACTATAGGATTGGAAGATCTTCATGCTAGGACTACAGAGCCACTATGTCCCCATCACAACTGCCTCTCAACACCCATAGTGGGTCACCAAACTCTGAGATGCTACTGCAGAGCACCTCATCCTTACCTTGATGACTGCTCCTGCTAGTAGCACAGAGACACCTAGATTTCATTTTCATCATCTAAACCTATCCAGGTCTAACTCACTGATAGAACCCGATTCACCTCCAGAACTCTAGCTGCAAAGGAAGCTAGGGGAGAGCATTCAGCTTCATCTCTGCAGTGTGGGAAGGCAAAGGGAGATGAGAGAAATGGATGTGGGAATGGAGGCTGAGGGCTGCGCAAGCTAATCTGTCACACTTGGGAGGAAAGGAAAGGAGCCCTAAGCTGGTGGACCTGACTTGAGCATCCTCTTCTGCCCCCACACAGGGGCAGCCTCTAGTTCCACACTCTTCAGAACTCTGTCCTGGAGCCCATGTTGTCACATCAAGAACTACCAAGCAGGGAACCCCAAGTCTCCTTATCCTAATGGGGAATCCTTAATTCCCCACAACCACAGGGCAAACTGAGCCTAGACCTTGGTTCTGTCTTTAGGCATCCTGAACTCTCTGCTTCCCACTGTGGGCCTGGGCAGGATCCTGGCAGGAGGAATGGAGGCCAGAACAGGTGACATAGTGCAATCTGGAGTGGAATAAATGTGAGACAGACAAGCATTTCCTTCCTGGCTCCGCTTCTCCTAATTGTGCTACCTCGGACAAGCGTCTTTACCTTTCTGAGCCCCAGATGCCTCCTCTATGAGATAGACATGGTGGCAGCACAGAGCTGAGATGAGAGGGACAGACAATGTATATATAAATCATACAATAGTTGCTCTGTCATGGGAGCGAGCTCTACAATATCATTGTGAATTTATAAGCTGCCATTATTATTAATAGTAACCGATGTTCCCCTAAGTCAAGATGAAAATTTTAAAGACTGTGTGTGTGGTTTAATCTACACTGTCTTTTCTATTCCTACATCATTAGCAGCATCAAAAGAAATGCCCTGTAACTTCTTCCCTCACCCTAGTGTATCCATAGCTGAACACCTGGAGTTCATCTACTTAAAGATATCCTCTAAATTTACCTCCAGAGACCCACGAGTCCCCACAGATGTACAATAGAGAGTACACCAAACACATGCTCATATACACATGTCTCACAACGAGCACACACAGGTATCATCAAATACTTAGTCCCTCATCAACACTCAGTCTCACATATGAACTCACAGAAACACAACTACCACACTCCACAGACACACACACACACATTAAAACAACCACACAGCACCCACACAAACACATCTGATGTGCACACATCACCCTCTCCTGGCTTAGTGACACATTCAGGAATATTATTTGCAGGGAATGGAAGGAAATAGAAGCTTTTATTTTTAATTCCCTTTGAGTATCTGGCCAGTGTCTGCCCAAGAGTCCTGGAGGAAGCCTTCATCAGTCTAAAGCTGAGCCTTCACCATGGGTCTCATCTCTGATAAGATAATTAATTTTCCATTATAGCTTCTCTCCCTCTCTCTTTCTGAGTCATCTTTACAAGTCTCTGTAATAGTGGCATTTAAGAAAAGATCTTTCTGAACACCCAAATCCCTCCAGAAAGGTTTGGCTTCTTTAGTGAAGCATTATAGGCCGGGGGAGGTGCACAGAGCAACGTGGTTTCCACATTGGAAAGAAGTAAGTGGGAGGCAATATCAGACAACTTCACGGTGCAGATCATTGTTTAAATAAAATCCCCACGGGGCTCTTGGCAGCATTAGAATCACTCTGCCTCTGTGAAGGTGTCACAGAACAAGTTCTCTGCTTTCTTCTGCCTTACCTGTGAGAGAGGCATGTGGTTCAATCCTGGCATTTGACCCAGGTTCAAATCCAATCTGTCATTTCTGGATTATGCGTATCCAGGAAAAGTTTCTTACCTATCCAAGTAGATGTACTTTAATCAATTAGTTATATTAAGTAAGAGCAAAGAAGAGCTCTAGAACTACGATACCAGGCTCTGTCCCTCATTAGCTGTGTGATCTTTGTCAACTTACAGAATCTCTCTGGGCTTCAACTTTCTTGTATGTGAAGTGGGAATAATGACAACACTTACTTCATAGGAGTATTACAAGCATGAAAATAGAATAATTAAAATGATTAGAATAGAGAAGCAAAGAATAAGATTGTAACAAGGAAAGAGCTATCAGGTGCTTCCATTACCAAAATTGATGCTGTATATGCAAGGGATTGGTCATTTTTTAAAGAAATCAAACTAATAGGCTGGCCAGATAGCTCAGCAGACTAAGCACCTGTGTAGGCAGGTGCAGGGACCAGGGTTTGATCCCCAGTGTACCATGCCAGCCCCACCCCTGTGGTGAGCTGAGATGAGGACTGAGACTGGATGTGGTGACTTGTGCCTGTAATCCCAGGGCTTGGAAAGCTGAAAACAGGAGAATCACTATGAGTCCAGTTTATGTAGTGAGACCCTATAAACCTGTACTAAACACATTTTTAAAAAAATGAAGTCAACCTAATGAATTACATTCCTGAGATCCAAGAAACAATTAAGACTATATATGGCTTTGGGGCAGATAGCGTTGGGACTATGGCTTATTTTACCTCTTAAGCACTCTCAACCAGGGCAAGTCACTTAACCTTTCCAAACTTCTGTTACTCATTTGTTAAATGAATAACACCACAAAAATTCTGAGGCACCTACAACACATAAGGAGGGTGAATAAACTCTTCTATACCCTGAGACCAGCACAGTGAGACTCCTTGTTGCTTGGCAGGATGTGCTTAGCTCTTGGGGCTCCCCCTATGAAGATCATCAAGGGCCCTCCAAGTCATAGGGCTGACATGAAAATTAAATGAGCTTCCAGGTGAAGATGCCAAGAATGTGAGTTCCTTTGCCCACTGGTGGAATTAGCCCATGCTCTTTCCTCTGAGTAGCTACTGGAGCACCTATTTCTTAAGGTGGGCCCAAACAGACCAACATCATTTCCTCTCACAGGATGCCTAAGAAGGTGGATGTGTCTCAAATTTTACTACTTGTGGCTTCTAATTTACTTGAGGCATTCCAGTCCCATTGGGCGACTCCTTCCCTCTTTCCTCAGAAACTAGACCTGAGATTAGCACCCAACAGTGATCTTTCGGGGTATAGTACTTAATTTTAGATATGTTGGATAAATAAAAAGTATGCATTTCTAGTTCCTATTGACCACTATGTGTTAGATTTTTACATACAAAAAAAATCTTCATAAATCCTAAAGCTTCTGCTTAGGCAGAGAGCAGAGCCTGGGGTTATATCTCCAGCATGCCATACTAGCCCCACCCGTGGGGCACACTAAGACTGTGATTGAGACTGGGTGTGGTTGTGTGCACCTGTAATCCCAGCACTTGGGAGGCTGAAAACAGGAGAATCACTATGAATCCGATCTATGTAGTGAGACCCTGTAGACCCTGTCCTAAATACAGAAAAAAAAATCTTTATAAATCTTCATAAATAGCTTTGCAAAGTCAGGAGCTTTTCTTTAATTATCTCTGTGTCCTGGTGGGATCTGCTGTTGTGCTTTATTGATGGCAGGTAGAGCCATAACTGTCACTTGCTCTGCCTTCCTCAGGAACTGCAGGATCGAACCCTTCCTAATGTCTACCTTGGCAAATCTGTTCCACTTAGGCTGGCTTTTTTTTTCTTTTGTCTTTTTGAGAAAGGATCTTACTACACAGTTCAGGCTGACCTTGAGCTCACTTTATAGCCCAGGCTAGTTTCAAACTCAACAATTATCCTGCCTCAGCCTCCCAAGTGCTGGGATTACAGACATGTGCCACCATTCCTGGCCTCTTTAGTGTCCCTTGGACATACCATCTTTTTACTACTTCAGCACCTTCATTATTGTTACCATCTCTGCCTGAAATGCTGCCACCCTAATATATACATGCCCTATTCTCTTGATTGAGTCACACTTATGCCTAGATATCACTTCAAAGAGCCTCTTGTGATCACCTTATCCAAAGACTATTCCCTCTCATCATCTCTCCTCTTGCCTGGAATTATGCTACACATGTAGCTTGTCCTCCCTGCTGGAATGTAGGTTCAAGAAAACCATAGGCTTTGGATTTCTTGTTTCTAACTGTTTCTTGAGCTTTTATCATCATTTCAGACCAGTAGGCACTCAATAAATATTTATAGGAGGAATGCATGAATCAACATATTATTGCATTAATACTAATCAGAGATGAATCTCTAGCCAACTGGAACACTCACCCAACTCGAGCCTGTTCATCCTAGACCCTGACTGTCTCTGTCCTCACCCCAGCCATTCTGACTCAGAGCTTCCTACATTCTTGGGTGACAGACATGGATGAAATCAGCTGAAGGAAGTGCCTATCACTGCTGACTTATCATTGCCCAAGAACAGGCTGTGAGAGGAGCTTTCCACTTTTCCAGAACACATTCAAATAGGGATGTGCATGGCTATAGACTCAGAGTTCCTTCCCCCATGCTATCACCCTGTGTAGTTATTTAAAACACCTGTCTACTCAGTGTTTCCGGCTAGCACAAAATGCCAAGTGGGGACAGCTGGGGAAAAAAATATCAGATTAGGAATCCAAAAGACAGCAAAATGAAGATGTCACTAATAACCAGTGAAAAGTTGGCTCATTCTTCCTCTCTCTGCTCACTTCCCTTGGGCTCCATTTTCTGCCTCACCACCTGCGCTGCCTCATGCCGAGAAGCAGGAATTTGATTTTCAGCACCACGGATAGAGGTCCTCTGGCAGCCTGCGAAGAAGACTGAGCCAGAACGTGGGGCATTCAAACAGCTCAACAAATATTTACTGAGCACATCTTGGGGCCAGGCACACCAGAGAATATAGAGATTTATGTGGTCTTGACCTTCAAATAACTTAATCTCTTCAAGTTGTCAATATTCTTAGACTTATAAAGCTGAGGAAAAGCCCCAAGCCTCTTAACAGTGGAAAGTAGGGAGTATCAAAGGGAAATTGTTCCTTTTTCCACAGTTATTGAATTTCTACTGTATGTGTGCCTAAGCCATCTAAATTTCCCATTAGGCTGCCACCCTCAAAGAAAACAAGAACTTCACTACCCCATTCATTGCTCCATCTTAAAACACACTGCCTGGCACAGAACAACTGTGCATAGTTTTTGAATGGATATATGGATGAATGAACATGCATTTCTTTTACAAACCTTATTTCACTCTTTTCTTTTTAATCTTATGTTACACATAAGAAGCTGAGGCTCTGTGAATCACTTTCTTATGACAGATAAAACAGATTAAAATTCAGAGATTCTTGATTTCATGCTGGGATGCCAATCACAGGCAGCTTCTACAGTACTCTTGAAATTTAGAAAAAGTACTAACTTGCAGCTAGGAGTAGTGGCTCACACCTGTTATCCCAGTATTCTGGGACACTGAGGCAGAAGAAGCAAAAACTTGGGCCCAGCCTGGGCAATTCACCAACTTACAGAGACCCTGTCTCAAATTTTTAAATATAGAAATATATTT
>NW_004524636.1:430690-443753 GCF_000260255.1 Octodon degus
TATGTATATATCAGTGCAAAGGCCTTAGGTTTATTCCCCAGTACTGAAGAGAAATTCAACCTTGATTAAATCATATGTTTCTTCTAACCTTGGTTTGCTCCTAAGTATAATGAGGAATGGAGGCTTGCCAGGAGCTTGAGGGAATTTCATCCCAAATCCTTTGCAGATGAACAAGGGCACCAGCAGGGAGCGCAATGAGATGAATTGAAGACATCCTCCCCCTACCCCTGCGGGACATCAAACGAGAAGTGTATTGATATCCCCACAGACCTTGGGCTCCTTTTTCATCTTCCTGTTCTAACCAGTATGTGTGCAAGCAGCACAGACTCTCTTCTTTTTAGAGTGCAATAAATGAACTTCAACCCCTCTTGAGAAGTGAGTAAAGAGACAGCCCCAGGATACAGAGACTGTGGAGTGAGGCTGTGGTGACTTATCACCCAGGACCCCACTGGCTGAGTAACTTTGGACAAAGCCTCCAGCAAAGATAACTGTTTAAATGACTGCAGCAGCGGAAAAATCAGTTTGGCTGATTGATGTCCTGGGTATCTAGTTAGTGGGTGGCTTCCAGCCATGGCTCTGCCTCAGGTCCCAGAATTACTCCAATAAGAGAGCTGCTCATCTCTAACTCCTCCAGAGGCCGGGGTGGGGGACTGAATCAGCTCTCTCGCAAGCCTGATTGGAATGTAATGGGGACCAGTGGGTATTTGTTCACTGAGGGCAATTTGGGAAGAGGAGCGGATCTATCAGGCCTGGCAGAAGTGCCTGGCACCTGCCTGTGGGTGTGGAGGGAGCAATAAAATCAGAGTAAACTGATTGCATAGTGAATCTTTCGATTATTTGAGGAGAATGAAAATCAAATGTGTCATAAAGGTTGCTTCTCAAATCAAGTCCTAGTCATTTAAACCTATATCGACCAAGAAGTGTTTCCAGATTGGAGGACAGCAATGGGCAGCTTGGGAGATGCTGTTAAGAATCCTGATCCATGGGAGGCACTGAGAAAACTGGGAGCGAGCAGGCTCTGTAACTGGCCAGACCTGGGTTCAGATGTGATCCTGCCAGTGACCACGTGTGGGACATAGATCAAGTTGCTTAATTTTTTTGGACTCAGTTTATTCATCTGCAAAACTGAAAAATACTAAGAGCATTTTCTCTTCCCTCTCTCTGGCCCTGTATAACAAGTCACAACACATTATAGCATGTGAAAACAATTGTTTTATCATCTTCACTGAGTTTTAGACAGGGCATGGTAGGGATAGCCTGTCTGTTACACAGTGTCTAGGGGCTCAAATGAGAAAACTTGAATGACTGGGGGTTAGAATAACATGGGGGCTTCCTCAAGTGCCATGTCAGACCTTATTTCTAAATGCAATGAGTATCAATTTGCAACTGTACTTTAAAACTACCATATCTCCTATGAATGAATGTCATCCTGGTTATTTTTCTCTCATTGTTGGAACAATATGCTCAGCATCCAAAACTGAGAAAGGAAAGGTTTATTTAGCTCACAGTTTGTGGAGGTTTCAGTCCATATTCTAAGGCAGAGTGAAAGGGCTGGCCAAATAGCTCAGAGGATTAAAGCACGTGCTTAGGCAGATGCAGGGGCTGGGGGTTCAATCCTCAGGACTGCCGTGCTGGTCCCCCATATGGGGTGTGCTGAGACGGCGATTGAGACTGGGCATGGTGGTGCATGCTTGTAATCCCAGCACTTGGGAGGCTGTAAACAGGAGGATCACTACGAGTCTGATTCTGATCTAAGGCAGAGTGAAACATGGCAGGGCAGCAGCTCATGGAGGAAAAAAAAAAAACAGCAAAACAGCAAGAGCAAAAAGACAGGCACAGTGGCAGTGATGGTAGAGGCCAGAGTGAAGAGTATGCCTCTCTTCCATCCTTATACTGTAGTCAGGCTGGGGGCAGGTGTAGCACTCATACCCATAATTCCTGCCTTGGATTATGAATTAATCACAAACTATAGAAGTCTGCCCCATGACTGCATGAGGCTTTAGGGTGACAACTAGACACAAATCATAACAAATGTCATAATAATTGTTATGGGTTAGATCAAGAATGCTTCCCCACCAAGGCTCCAGGTGCTCAGAAGCAAGACTTGTGGAAGGTGATGGAAGTCCAGGGCTCCTACAACTAGCTTGCTGCTGTGACATATGGCCTGGTAAAATGTGGCTCATTGGGAGAATGACCTAGAAGGCTGGAGCTCCCTTCCTGGCTTCTCACCTCTCTCTCTCTCGCTCGCTCGCTCGCTCGCTCGCTCGCTTGCTCGCTCTCGCTCTCGCTCTCTCGCTCTCTCGCTCTCTCGCTCTCTCACTCTCTCACTCTTTCACTCTCTCTCTCTCCTTCCTTCCCTCCCTCTCCCTCTCTCTCTCTCTCCCTCCCTCCCTCTCTCTCTCTTCTCTTCCTGGTCACTATAACATGAGCAGCTTTTCTCTATTCTTCCTCTTACTATGCCCAGAGTTCCTGCCTGGGAATCAGCCAAGCATGAGTCAAAATAAACCTCTTCTCCTTCAATTAGCAAGTACCAGGTATTTGGTCCCAGACAGGAAAAAAGTGCCTAAGACCACATGAGTTACTTTTATTGCCTCACTGGATCAAGTAGATCTTTTTGAGAGCTAGTCATTACTCTTAGATAACGTGTACAGCTCCTTATTATGGTCTGTGAGACCTTGTGCAGTACGGATCCAGCCTCTCCAGTCTGTTTTGGCCCATCCTACCTCTCAAAAGCCTCATCACTGGTCTTTCAGCTACTTGAAAACATCATGCTCCTACCCACCAGCCAAGCCTTTCTGCTCTGCTGCTCCCTCTGCCTGAAATACTCTCTGCTCACTTCACTCTCTAGCAAAAGTCATGTATATTTTGAGTCACTCTCTGCTTTGATGACACTATCTCTGATTCTCAAGGCTACATCAGGTCCCTCTTCATCATATTGGTATCAACCACAATCACCGTGTCATTATTTCTTTAATATCCATTCCTCCCCATGCCCGCTTGATACCAGCACACTAAGTAATGGACAGGAACCTTTGTCTGCCTTATGCCCTCAGCACCTTATATGAGGATTGGCACAAAGTGGGTGATCAACAAGTAGTTGGTGAATAAGTGAATGAAGGGATGATTAGGATACCCAACCTTTATGTCTGGACTTAAATAATATTTGCCAACAGTAACTAGGCCATGTTTATCAGAGATCTGATTGGTTTTGATATTGTTATGGGGCTTATTGAAATTCAGGGAGAAGTTTCTGAATTTTGTGTACACTTTTGAAGAATGGTCTCTTGAGGAGGACTTACTGCCCTCATATCAGCTGTTACAACTCCCTGGGACAGCAGAAAAGACGTTAGGGCTGAATTCTCTAAGGCACAAAAAGAATGTTTTGACATAAACAAATAACTTAACTATAGAATTATATACATGTGACATTACTGTGTGCTAGGGACTGAACCAGGCAGCAAGAATACAGTGAGAGACACAGTCCCTGTCCTCATAAACCTTAGAGTCAAATATGGAAGAAAAACTGAATATAGAGACCTAGGAGTAGTGTAAGTTCTGATAGGTGCCTAAAGACCTGTCAGGGTAAAGGGGTGGCACCAACTAAGCTGTCATGAGGTAGGGAAGGAAGGCTCTGTTAAAGAAGTGACACCCCAACAAAGATCTTAAAGGCATACAGGTATTATTGAAGGAAAGAAGAGGGTGGTTAGAAGGATCCAAGAATGGGAAAAGCATGAAGGTAAAGGGCTTTAAAGGAAAAAAGTAGCCTGGCTTTGCCAAGGAAGTGGAGGAGATGGGGGTGAGTGAGACAAGTCAAAGGGAGGCAAAAGTCTCAAAATTAAAGACAAACTTTAGGACATGCTAAGGAGTCGTGGTTCACCCAAAAGGCAATGGAAAGTCGCTAAGGATTTAGAGTATGGGGTAACGAGGCTTCGGTGTGGCAAGGAGGTTATGTGAGGAGATGCAGGAAACAGGAAGCAAGCAGAAGACTGATCGTCATTTGAGCCAGAGAGAACAGGGCCTGGACTTAAGAGTGATGGTGCAGTAAAAAGAAGCTGACAGGTTCCAGGGATAGCTGGGAAGAATAACAGTGACGCATAAGGGAGCAGAGGAGACAGAAGTCGAGGAGGACTTCAGAGGGCTTCACTGAGCATACAGATGGGAGGCAGAGCCCCAAGAGCAAAATCATCTTTTGGTAAGGGAAGGTGGGAAATTAAGCTTTTGACATGCGGGTTTGAAATACCTATGAACATCTACATGAAACTATTATGTCGTCCCAGAACACCCTGCACCTGGCACTCACCCTGCCCCCAATACTTAGCTGTATTAGGCAGAATTGGAGTCATGAGGAAACTCAAAATCTAACTTCATTTTAATTCCAAAAATCCAATCTATTTTCTGAAGGATCAAATCAGAATCTACACAATTTGGGGGGCCTGCTCTGTGGCATAAAGAGAATATGGTATAAGAAATGAAACCACGGATTTTCCCTGGTCCAGGGAACCAATGAGCTCTCATTCCGTAGACACTTTTACACACAGACTTCAGAGAGGTGTCATAGGAAAGACTCAAGTACTGGGTTAAAGAACAGGATAGGTAATCTTGAAGGACTCTTCATGCTCTGGTCTTTACTTACAAGTAAGCTTGTGTCTGCCACTTTAGCAACAAGCCAAAACACAAACAAAAAGCTATGCCATTGTTCCAGTTTCCTCATCTGCAGAAGAAGGTGTGAAGTAATGATTTCAAAGAACTCTTCTAGCGTGGCAAGCACAACTATTTTGTCAAGAGCCTCCTTGTGGATTGATCCAAAGGGCCCTTCTCAGCTCTTATCTTGACCAATTCCCTGTAAGTATTTTACACAGTTAATTACTTTCTGTTTCTTGACTCTATGGGACTTTAAAGAAAGGACTTTCTGTTTTTCTGAGCGTATGCTTCTTCAGGAACTCCTCAAAATGGGTTTCCTTTCTTCTCTCTTTGATACACTTTTACTCCAGTCTCATTCAGCATGACAGCTTCTGGGCACACCAGATGTTCACATCTCAGCCAGAAGTCTTTCACTAGAAAGGTAGTAGAGAAAACCTGATCTTGCCTAAATTAATAAATGTGGAAAGTATTGACTCAAACAATTGGAAATTTCCACATGAGTACAGTTTGACAAGAGGCTCAACTGACCCTCCAGCCTGCTCCCTGCCAGTCTTCAGTGGCTCTTCTTCCTCTCCTGCTGATGCATTTCCAGATGGCCTTTTTCTCTGAGGAAGAAAGATGGTAGTAGCATCCTTAGCTTCTATCAGACCAACTCCAACTAGAAATAGTGTGTCTTCCCCACTGTGGGAAAGAAGGATTGAGCCATATTCTCACTGGCCAAATTCAGTTGGCCAATTTCAACCTGGAACTAATCCATGCTGCCAAGAATGGGAGATAATAGTTTGGTCTGCTGAATGGACTTTTCCATGGTTCAGAGTGAGTGAGTTGATCCTTCCCAGGTAGTCCAGAGTTACAGATAGGTTTCCACGGGCAAACAAAAGTTGAATGGCAAAACCATCAAGTGCCAACTTCAATTGATGATTCGCAAAAGTAGCCTTAAACTAGTATCATCCCCTTCCCTGAAATTCAGTTCATGTGGTAAAATTAGCTTTTGGAAATATCCATTTGAGCATGCTCCCAGAATCCCAAAGCCTGCATGGTCCAAACCAAAATTATTTTCAATAGGCCTGTCCTGTCATCCATGTCCACCCTGCTAATGAATGAAGTCACTTTATTCCCATGTTCCTTATCCAGATACTTCAGTATTATACTGAAATTCTCACTCTTCTCCACCCCTATTTGATTCAGTCATCACATCCACTTAATTCTATATTATCTGCAACTCTTTAAGACATTTTCTAGGATCGATTTACAGTTACATTCTCTTAATGAATAGAGGGATTTGTTCTAATGGTGTTTGTAAGTAGGATATCATGTCTGCATCTTGTACAGCAATTAACCACTAGGAAGAATGTATACAATGTGTTAATTATTGAAACTGTCCTACCAGCTTGGCTTGAAACTGTCTCATTGCTATTTGTTTCTCAATAAATTTATGGGAAAAAAAGACATTTTTCTCAACTGACCTACTACATTCCTAGGAGAGACCACCACCATCTCTCACCTGGATTCCTCACTCTAGAGCAGCCTCCTGACCAAGCTCATTGTCTTGTAAGGTTCCTTGCTCTGGCATGAAAGATCTTTTCTTGCCAGGGGCAGGAGGGTGGCCAAAAGAAAAGCTGGAGAACCTCGAGGTAGAGACTGAGGTTGTCGCTTTTATCACCTTGGACTAGAGGCGGAGTTTACACGGGCAGTACTACAGTGATTCACAACCATGATGACCTGGTGGACTGCTGCATGGGTGCCAATCCACCAATATTCAGTCTGCCCTCTGCTGATCTACTGAAACATAATTACTTTCCAATCCAGGGTAAGATGGAATAAACAGCCTCTCTCATTGAATGCAACTAAACTTTGGGCAGATTGCAGGTGCAATTGTAACTCAGAATTGCACCTTATAACTCAGAAGTTAACGTAACAGACTGATTGGAGAGGAAATCAAAACTATGCGCAAGTGGTCTAAGTATGGCAGGCAATTTTCTGCTCCCTTTTCCTTCTGTATTATTTGGCTTGGGTTAAAATACTACATAAATGGGGTGTAAGTGAAAAGAGCACTAAAAAAGAAAACATCCAAAGAAACACACTCCCCAGAGTGTGTGAAGGTAAAGGGATTCTACAGCATAGAGTTGGGGTAAAATCCTTTGATTTTGTTGTTGCCTATTTGACTAAATAAATCCCAAATCCATCTCCTAAGCAAGATCTACACAACTGCTGCACAATAACTGGGGTGCGGTGGGCCAGTAACAACCTAAAACCTTGAGGAAAGGAATTATTTTCTCTGATCAGAGAAACCATAGTCCTGAAAACATACAAAGAATCAGCCTCAGGGGCTGATATAGAGGATAATCAAGTGGTAAGAATAAATGCTTTGTAATCAGCTGATTCTAAAGCGAGAGTACCAAAACCAACGTGTCAGATCAAGATGAGGAAGAAGCTGAACAAAAAAATCTGAAGACATAGTCTCTGCATCCCTGGACTTATCCCTCAAATAAGTATATATGGATCTGCTGGGCATGGTGGTACATGCCTGCAATTGCAGTACTCAGGAGGCTGAGGCAGGAGGATTGCCTCAAGTTTGAGACCTGCCTGGGCTACATAGTGAGTTCAGGGGCAGCTTGGACCATATAGTGAAATGCTGTCTCAATAAAGCAAACTACAGGGCCAGCCAAATAGCTCAGCAGAGTAAAGCACCTGCTTAGGCAGAAGCAGGGGCCAAGAGTTCAATCCCCAGGCCTGTTGTGCCAGCCCCGCCCCCAGGGTGCACAGAGATGGTGATTGAGACTGGGTGTGGCAGTATGTGCCTGTAATCCCAGCACTTGGGAGGCTGTAAACAGGAGGATCACTACAAGTCCAATCTATGCAGTAAGACCCTGTATACCCTGCACACCCTGTCCTAACATACAAAAAAAAGTGTAGATCTGACCACAAACACATACCTAGAGCTTTGCAAGCTGAATAGCACATAGGGCATCATCCAGGTTCCAGAATGGCCAATGACAAATCTGAATAGAACTACAAGCACTTTGAAAAGTTAACTAGGGCAGAGGTAGTGGATCAGGACATGTGCGGCCAGATACCAGTTGGATCAGTTGCCTGCCCCAAAAGAAAGGAGTATCAACATTCTAAATATATATATTTTTTCATTTTTCTGATGGGTCAGAACACATGTTTATTTTATTTTATTTTATTTTATTGCTAGCAGGGAAGATGCCCTTTATTTTATTTTTAGGAATTATTTATTTTTTCCATAATTTTCTTGATAAATAGCAATGGGAAAGTTTCAAATCAAATTGGTAGGACAGTTTCAATAATTAACACATTGCATACATTTTTCCTAGTGGTTAATTGCTGTACAAGATGTGGACATGATATCCTATTTACAAACACCTTTAGAACAAATCACTCTATTCATTAAGAGAATGTAACTATATATCTATCCTAACCACCATTCTATATATTTAAACAAATATGAGGCCCAGCATCTCATTCTATGATAGACCAATGACTAAGGCAGAATCCAGAAGTACTTTGCACATAAAAAATTGAGGCAAAATTTTTGAATCAATTTTCACTTGAAACCACAATTAACAGATGCCAATGACTGAGAAATAAAATGATGAAATTACTAGACTAAGACTTAAAAGCAGATATTATGTGTAAGAAATAAGGGCAAACACTATTGAAATGAATAAAAAGCTGGAATGTGTCAGTAAAGAAATAGGAACTATAAGAAAAAGAATCAAACCAGGCATAATGGTGCACGCCTGTAATCCCAGTACTTGGGAGGCTGAGGCAGAAAGATTGCCATGAGTTTGAGCCCAGCCTGGGTTACAAAATTTCTTTTTTTTTTTTTTTTTTTTTTTTTTTTTGTGGAACCGGGAATTGAACTCAGATCCTTGCATTTGCCAGTCAAGCGCTTATCCTACTGAGCCATCTCCCCGGTCCCTGGGTTACAAAATTTCAAGGCCAGACTGAACTGCATAGTGGGACCCCGTCTCAAGGAGAAGAAAGAAGAAGCAGGAGGAGGAGGAAGAAGAGGAGGAAAAAAGAAAGAATAAAGAGGAAGAGGAGGAGGAAGAAGAGGAGGAGGAGGAAGTGGAGGAGGAAGAAGATGAGTAGGAGGAGGGAGAGGGGGACAGGGAAGAGGGGGATGGGGAGGAAGAAAAGAAAGAAAAAGAATCAAATGAAATTCCAGAATGGACAAATATAATAGCCAATATTTTCAAATCACCCGAAGGACCTTAAAGCACACCAGAGATACCAAGAATCAGTGAATTCAGAAATAGGTCAATAGGAATTATCCAGTCTGAACAACAAAAAACAAAAACAAAAAAGATTGGAAAACAACGAACAGAGTTTCATGGACCTATGTGGCAATCCAAAAGGTCTGCATTCATAATATTGAAATCCCAGAAGAAGAAGAAAAAGTGTATGGTGTAGAAAAAAAATATTTAAAGAAATAATGCTTAAATAATGCCCAAGTTTAGGTAAGGTACAAACTTAGAGATTCAAGAAAACAGGAAAAGTCTAACGTGGGTAGAGAGCTTTTATTTTTAGTTTTGTGTATGTGATACAGGGTCTCACTACACAGCTCGGGCTCGTAGTGATCTTCCTGTTTCAGCTTCCCCAGCGACGTGCTTATATGTGTGCACACTGCGCCCAGTCTTGGTGGCCAGCTCAGCATGCCTGAGGGCAGGGCTGACACAACATGCAGTGCTGGGGATCAAACCCTGGTCCTTGGGCTTGCCTAGGTGGGCGCTTAGACTGCTAAGCTATCTCCACAGTCCTAAAGTAGGTAAATTAAGAAAGCATATTATAATCAACTTTACTAAGCATTTAAGACAAAAACATCTTTTTTGGGGGGGCTTGGGGGAGTGGGGCAGAACCGGGGATTGAACTCAGGCTCTTGTGATTACCAGGCAAGAGCTTATTCTACTGAGCCATCACCCCAGCCTCAAAATATCTTGGAAATAGAGAAAAATAATGATTGACATACAGAAAAATAATTACCCAAATGACTGAAGATTTTTCATGGCAGCCAAGAGCAGTACGGCATCTTTCAAGAGCTAAAGAATTATCAACCCAGAATTCTATATCCAAGAAAAATGTTCCTTAAAAGTGAAGGAAAAATAAAGACTTTCTCAGATGAAAAAACACTAAGATGTATGTCAGTAGGATATTTGCTCTAAAGAAATATCAGAGGACTTCAGAAGGCCAGAAAATTGTACCAGAGGGAAACTCAAAGTGTGGAGAGTGAAGAAAGACCAATAATATGGTAAGCATCTGGGGGTGCTCACTGCCTTTCTCATGTTATCTTGCTTTAAAATATATGACCATTTTGTGCTAATATCTGTCTGTTTCTTCTTTGTAAGAAGGAAACTTTTGTTGATATCTTATCCTCTGAGTAACTACTTTAAAAAGGATATGCAGTGTATTCACTATTGTTATTCTCTCATTCTTTTGTTATCAAATTTTGTTTTATTTTCCTTTATTTTTTTAAAGAGGAAAGACTTAGTTAGCTGACAGTCTGTGGCAACTTTGGCCGGCTCCTCAGCACGGTGGCATGTCAGGGAGGAACGGTTCACGGTGGCCAAAGACAGAAAGCCACTAAAACAGCAAAGTGGTGAGGAGGAAAGTAAGACACTATCAGCAACTGCTTTATCATTCATAAAAATTTTTATGCTGAATGTTTAATTTTTTATAATTTTCTTTTATTTTGAAGAGTTAAAACAAGAGCAAGAACAACAAAAGCAAAGACAGAAACAGGGTAACATACAATAAGACACACATTACAGATTTTCAAAATAAGAATATCTGACCAACAGTGATGGTTATATTATCTATTTTCATCGTCAAAACTGTTGGATTAATATTGTTATATAAGATGAGACATACGATTGAATATTACCACATGCTTCCAAGAAATCTTAAATTTTTGTTCTTGACTCTCATTAAAAAATAAATGACAAAAACAAAATTATAACATTGTCTGGGTTTTCAATACAAATAAATGTAATGTATATGAATAATAAAATATAAAGAGGAAAAACATAACGGGGAGGGTAAAGAGACCTATAGAGTCGCAAGGTAAAATATTACTCTATTGGACTATAATATTCAAATTGTACAGCATAATCCATATAGTACTAAAACCTATGCACAAAACATATAGTAAAATAACAATAGAAAACTTAAAACTAAACACTAAGATATTCAAATATTTTAAAAATATTCAGGAAGGGGGAAACATGAAAGAAAATAAAAGCAAAAAAAGATAAAATAGGCTTAATTTAAAACATATCAATATTTACATCTACACACCACATAATAACATTTCTACCAACAACAAACTACATACACAATGGTGGTCCCAAAAGATTAAAACCATTATGACAAATTGCTGTGCCCCAGTGGCACCATAACCATTGTAACACAATGCATTAATTGCACATTTATAGTGGCACTGGAGTAAGTAAGCCCACTGTACTTCTAGTTATACAGAACTCTAGCGCGTATAATTATTGTGGCACACAATAGTTGATAATGATAATAAAATGTTACTGGTTTACATATTTATTGTATTTTCTCATTATTATAGAGTGTAATATTTGTTAAAATGTTAACTGTAAAACAGTGTACTGCTATGCCGGTAGCTGCTTCACTCATCGCAGTACTACTAGGTATCGAACACATCAAAAGGCCACATCAAGTGGTCATCTAGGTGTGTGGAAGTGCTCTGTGACATTCACACCATGACAAACTCACTGAGATGTATTTCTCACAATGCACGCCTCCTTGTCATTGCATGCATAACTGAAGATAGACCAGACACACCAGTTGAAAAACAGATTTTCACATTTGGGAAAAATAAATAAGCAAAACATGGCTCACCTATTAGCAGATCTACAACAATCCCATCTGAAATAGAATGGCATAAGTAATTAAAAGTAAAAAAATTGAAAAACTATATCATGCAAATACTAATTGAAAGGAAATTGGAATGGTTTTACTACACAGCTCAAATTCATCATGATCCTCTTGCCTTCAGCCTCCCCAGCACTGGAATTACAGGATACGTAATGATGCCTCAACTCTGTGGTCAGTTCAGCCTGCCCTAGGGTGCAGCTGGCACATGTGGTGCTGGGGATCTCACCGTGGTCCCTGCGCTTGCCTAAGCTTGCCTAAGCAGGCAATTTAGTCCACTGAGCTATCTCACGGGACCTGGAATGGTTCTAACAATATTAGACAAAGTAGGCTTCAGAGAAACTCCATGGATCCACAGGACACTAAACATACAGCATTCTTAAATATACCTCTGACAACAGATCTTCAGAAGGCCAGTGACATAGCTCAGTGGCACAGTGCTTGTGTGGCAAGCACAAGGTCCTCAGTTTGATTCCTGGTACAAAAAAGAAAAATTAAAGCAGAGCTTCAGAATATGTGATTTAAAAAGTGTTAGAATAAAGGGGAAATGAGGAAATCCAGTTACAGTTAGAGATGTGGACACTACTTTCTGGGTAAGAGTGAAACAAGTGCTGAGCATCAGTGAGGACAGGGAAGAGCTGAAGGATACCATCACAGTAACAGAGACCTGAGCCATAACTGCAGAATACTCCATCCAAGAAAGGCAGGATAGAGATGCTTTTCGAATGTTGAAAGGACACTCGCCAAAATACAAACATAATCTGTATCATGCAATGAATCCTAACGAATCTACGATAATTTAAATCACCATAAAAATGTCTCTGAGCATAATGGACTTATATTAGAAGTTAATAATAGAAAGCAATCTGGAAAATTCCTCTAATACTTAGAAATTTAGAAAGAAGCTAAAGCAACATTTACAAGAAAAACACATATTATTGAATGCTTATATTTGAAAGGAAGAAAGATGTTAAATCGACAATCTAGGATTCCACTGTGAGAAACTGGAAAAAAGAAGCAAAACTAACTCAAAGCAATCAGAAGGAAAGCAATAATAAAGATAAGCCCAGAAATCTATGGAATTGAGAACAAAACAACAAAAAAATAATAGAGAAAATCTATCAGACTAAAGGCTGCTTCTGTGAAAAAAATCAATACAACTGATAAATCTCTAGCCAGACTCACCAAGAAAAATAGGAGACATCAATCCCCAATGTCCAGCGTGAAATACAGAATATCCCTGTGGACTGCATGGTGAATATTATTCAATGAATAATAAAAAATACTGTGAACAAGGTCTATGGCTTCAATTCAACAACTTAATCAAATTGAATCAATTTCCTGAAAGTCACAAACTACCAAAACTCACCCAAGCATGACCTAAATATTCTGTGTATTAAAAAAATCAAATTTTTAGTTAGACACAGTAACTACTGAATACTGCAACAAAAACATTCTGGGGGGCCGGGGAGATGGCTCAGTGGATTAAGCACTTCCC
>NW_004524636.1:450038-456696 GCF_000260255.1 Octodon degus
GAACCTGTTGTGCCCCTGTGGCAAGATGTTCTGCTCCTGGACTAGCTGAGCGGTTCTATCCTCTACTCTCTCTGTAGGGATTGCAGCTGCAGGGTTACACCCCAGGCCTGTATGCCAGGCCTGAGTTGAGCCTGTAAGGGACAAGGTGGAGTAGGTGTAGAGGCAGCTCTCCCACACACTCACTGGGTCTGGGCTAGGACTGAGTCTGGGTGTTCCCAGAACTCGGCAGAAATTCCTACTCCTCGGGCGGGGTGGGGGAGGTGCTGCGGAGTGGTGGGGGCATCCCAAGGGGGTGGAAGACTGTCTGGCCCATGCTGTGCCTGGACTGGGACCCAGAGGTGGTTCCACCAGCGCAGGGTAGCAGGAAGCTCTCCCACACACTCACCCGACCTGGGCTAGGACTGGGTCTGGGTTTTCCCGGAACGCGGCAGAAATTTCTACTCTGTGGGTGGTGTGGGCGAGGTACTGCGGAGTGTTGGGGGGCATCCCAAGGGGGTGGAAGACGGTGTGACCCACGCTGCGCCTGGGCTGGGACCCGGAGTTGGTCCCACAGGCGCAGGGTAGTTGGAAGCTCTCCCACACACTCACTGGACCTGGGCTAGGACTTGAGTTCTTCTTTTTGGGGTGTACTTGAACTCAAATCCAGTCAGGTGCTGTGCCACTGAGCAGTCAAGGCCAGCCTGAATTGCATAACAAGACCCTGTCTGAAAAAACCAAAACCAATCCAAAACAAACAAACCAAACAATAAATCCATGTACGATATAATGACATAAGTATTTAAAAGTTAAAAAATGAAATGTTAGTTCACATTTAAAAATCAATATAATTCACCATGTTATAATACACAATAAAGTGAAAACACCAAATTATCTTACTAATTGGTGCACGAAAGGCACTTCATCACACTCAGTGCCCACTCATGATTTTTCTGAAGGTTTTCAGCTAACTAAAACCAAAGGATGCTTCCTTACCCTGCTAAAGCACTGCTGCAAGAGCCCTCTAGTTAGACCACTTCCTGCTCCAACCTGAAGCCTCCCTGAAGACTGGGAGCAGTGTCACTCGCCACACCTACCTGACTCTATAATTTCTTAGCCACCACCATGAGGCAAATTAAAAGCTATAAATGGCATACAGATTGGGAAGGAAGAAATACTTAACCAAAGAAGAAATTCCAGCAAATCTATGGAAAGGAAAAGCTTTAAAACTGATAAGTTTGACATGGTCACAAGGTACAAGACCACGGCACGAAATTGATCATATTCTATACACAATCGAGGACCAGCTAGAAACTGGAATTTTAAAAAGAGTACCATTTACAATAAACTTCCCCAAAGCAAAATATGTAGATTTAAAACCAATAACACCTGTATGAAACCTATATGCAGAAAACTACAGAATACTGATGAAAGACCTAAGTAAATAAAAAGCTTCCCATGCTCACTGCTTGAAACACTCGACATAGTTAAGATATTAATTTCCCTCAAACGCAAGTAGGCCTAGTCATAATCATAGTAGGAATTGTTCTTTAAGTGTAGTCAATGAATTCTACAATTTGTGTGGATACACAAAAGAAAAACCTAAACAATTTTGATGAAGAAAGCAGTGTTGGAGAGCTCACACTACTCAATTTTAACCTTTACTATAAAACTGCAGCAATAAAAATAGGGAATTAGTAAAAAAAAGAAAAGGATAGATAGTTCAATGGAATAAACTAGAAGACACAGAAATGGATCCACATAAACATGATCAACTACTTCTCACAAAGTTTTGAAACAATTCAGTGGTCTAAAGGTAGACTTCAATAAATAGTATCAGGGTCACTTGGACATCTACATGAAGAAAATCTCAATTTATATCTCACTTGTTATGCAAAAACTTACCCCAAAATGACCACAGGTAAAATGTATGACATAAAAATTTTAAAAGAAAACATGAAAGAAAAGTTTGTGATCTCTGTTTAGCTCATAAATATGACATCAAAACATGATGCATTTAAAACCTTGTGATAAATTGGACTTCAAAATTTAGACTTTTCTGTGCTAAGAAAATAAAAGATAAAGTTACATATGATGAGAAAATATTTGCAAATCACATAGTTTGCAGATGGCTTGTATTCAGAATATATGAGGGGTTATCAAAATCCAACAAAAAGAAGACAAAAACAGGCAAAAATTTAAACACTACTTTACAAAAAAAGATGCATGAGTAATGCTCAAGCTTATGAATGCACAACATCATTAGCCTTTATGTAAATGTGAAAAGAAAAACCATGATGAAATACCACCACATAGCAATTAGAAGGCTAAAATTGACAGGAGAAAAATCTCGTAATGTCTAGTGCTGATTAAGATGCAGAACAACTAGAACTCTCACATGCTGATGATGGGAAGGGAAATGGTGCACTCATTCTGTCTTTCAAATATCACTAAGCCAATTGCCAATCACCAGCACAATGTAACACTAGCAAGCAATAAGAATGAATTGTTTATTTTTTGTGGATATATATTTTATATTATTTTTATTATAATATTTATTTATTTATTTATTTTTATTTTTTATTGAGAAACAAATATCAATGCGACAGTTTCAAAGCTGATTAATAGGACATTTTCAATAAATAACACATTGTACATTGTTCTCTTCTTAGTGGTTATCTGTAGTACAAGAAGCAGACAGGCTATCCTGTCCAAACACTATTACTACAAATCTTTCTTCTCATTGAATTGAGTGAAAGTAGCTGTATATCTATCCTAACTAAGAATGAATTGTTTATACACACACAGTACATACGTGTATTTCAGAAGCGTCATGTAGAGCACAAGTTCTCAGAATCTAAATGTCACATACTATATAATTCTATTTATGTAACATCTGCTTCATAAAACTATAGGGACAGAGAGTAGATTAGTGACCACAAAAGTCTAAGGTAGTAGTGGCAAACTTATGGCACATGTGACACAGCAGGCTGTTTTTATCACTGAAGGCTCTAAAAGGTTTTCCATCGCAGTCAGGCAGTTCTCTACAAAGGGGCAGCAGGAGGAAATTTCAGAGGATGGTGGAATTGTTCTATTTTCTGATTCTGGTTGTGATTATATGAATATTACATGTCTTGATATGCAAAAGTTTTAAAAGTCCAATGACACAAAATAGTAAAATCTGATCACAAAATGTCTATAAAAGTAGCCACAAATCTCATGTTTCACACCAGCCAGGTTTTAGTGTGTAGATCATGCCCACAAGCAGACATCCTCCAGTGCGCCCGGGGTCATGGGGCACAGTGGCAGCTGTTAGCCAGTCTTGGAAAATGTACCTCATGTGAAGTTTACTCAATGAAATAATAATATTTAAAGAATTTTTTTAAAAATGGACAAGTGATTCACATGGTATTGAAATTCATAATTAAGATTAAATAACTCCAATACAACTTATGGCTGCTAAAGAAAGATGTAAAATGTTCTAAATTTTGACAATATAAAAGTAATTAACAGAAATTGGCAAGTTAGGGAAGAGAAAATGAAAAGCATTATAATCCCATCATGTTTCATAACAGGAAGTAATTCCATACTCTCCAGAATAAAAATATAATAAAACCAGCTCTAATATTTTGTTTTATCATCTTTTTCTTAAACTCAAAGTGATCTTTAAAAGACTTTTTTATTTTGAAATAATCAAAGAATTACAGAAAGTTGTTAATACAAGACCCAGAATTTAGTATGTTCTTCATTAATGTTGACATTTTGCATGACTACAGTACAATTAGCAAAATCAGGAAATTAATATTGGTCTAATACCATGCACTGAAGTAGAGACCTGATTAATATAGTGTTGATTTTCTCACTGATGCCTTTTCTCCAGCCCAGAATCTAATTGGAGATCCTGCATTGCATTTAATTATTATATCTCCTTAGTAAGTTCCTTGGAGTGATTTCTCAGGAAGCATTAACTCCTGTGTAAAGAAAAATTGCTTGAGGCACAGCAATTACTTCAATATTACTTTAGTTTCATTTTTTGCTTTAATTTCAAGTAAACTTGAATGTAGTTTCTTTTATTTAAAATACTGTTGCAATATCAGTGTCATATGAGTTAATGGAAGATTAATATCACACTATTCATGAAGGAAAAAAAGCTGAGCAAGGTGCCAAAGTGGTCTTTGATACCCCAAAATTACCTTTCATTCATTCTTCCATGTAGTTGATGA
Source organism: Octodon degus (assembly GCF_000260255.1). Classification (NCBI taxonomy): domain Eukaryota; kingdom Metazoa; phylum Chordata; class Mammalia; order Rodentia; family Octodontidae; genus Octodon; species Octodon degus. The sequence continues at coordinate 454,238 of NW_004524636.1, forward strand.
TTACATTTAAAACCTGTAATAGGACCGGGGATATGGCTCAGCAGTGCACCACCTGCCTGGCAAGCACAAGGTCTTCAATTCAATTCCTAGTACCAGATAACAACAACAACAACAACAAAAACAACAATAATAATAATCTGATACACACTGAAAATGACTCTGGGCACCCAGGAGCAGGAGACCTCGGTCCTATTCTCAGGACTCTGCCATCCATTTGGGAACACCAATCACCTATAATCGTAGCATTCTGCAGCATGAGGACCAGTGATCCCCAAAGGGACAGGGGTCACATCTATGGAAGCACCAGCAAAGGCTTCCTAGGTCAGACATGTAAGCTGAAGCTAAGGACAAGCAGGCACTTTCCAGAAAGGGTCATGGCTTTGTGTTAGGTTAACTTATTTCTAATGACAGAAAACCCTGCCTAAGAAGACCTCAACGAAAAGAATGTTTATCAGCTCACAAAACTGGGAAGTCTGAAGGTCACTTTCTTCCGGTGTGGTCTGACTTGGAGGCTCAGTGTCAGGGTGGCCTTCCAGTTCTGCTTCCTTCTGCCTTTCCTGGGTTTTGCCTCCCGATGCTCTTAGCTTTCCCCAACATGATTCTTCAGAAACTCTAGAGATATGGACAGCTCCACCCTCAGCTCATGATTCCCATGGAAGTGTGAGTTTACCCAGAATCTTGAGCAAATCCCCCTGCTCATACGTGGTCCGGGGCAGCTCTTCAACCCAAGTCTGTGGACGACAGGAGGAAACGCTTTGCGCTAAGCCCTGACGCTGAGGTATAGTCAGTCTCCCCCAACTCCCTGCTGAGGGGCAGCTTAACTATATGAAATCTAAAAAAATTCTGGGGAAGCACTTTGCAAAAAGAGAAATCACCAACAGAGTAAAAAGAAAATCCATGAATTGGGGAAAAGATTTAGTTGGCTGTCCCTCAGACAAAGGACTTCTATCAAGAACATATAAAGAATTTTTTAAAAAATCAACCCCCCCAAGTTCAAAGAATGAATCAAAAACTGGGCATCTGAGATAAATATACACTTCTCAAGGGAAAAAAATCAAATGGCAAATAAATATATGAAAAAATGTTCAATATCATTGGTCATTTGAGAAATGCAAATTAAAACAACATTGAGATTCCATCTCACCCCAGAAAAGAGTGACTATCAGCGAGAAATTAACCAATAACAAATGCTAGAGGGGTTCTGAGGGAAAAGGAGCACTTCTCCACTGTTGGTGGGATGTAGACTAGTACATCCACTATGGAAATCAGTGTGGAGACTAGTCAAAAAGCTAGAATCAGGCCAGGGAGATGGCTCAGTGGAATAAGTGCTTCCCTGGCAAGCACAAGGGCCTGAGTTCAATCCCTGGTTCAAAAAAAAAAAAAAAAAAAACTAGAATCAGAGATTCCACTCAACTCAGCTATTCCCCTCCTGGGTACTTTTCCGGAAGTACTGAAAACATCGTACCACTGCGATGGGGGAAATAAGCCAAATGCCCATCAACTGAGAGATGGATGTAATATTTTTTATACAATGAAGTATTACTCAACTATAAAAAAGATAAACTGGAGGCTTTTAGAGGAAAATGGATGCAACTAGAGACCAAACTCATAAGTGAAATAAATCAGACCCACATGTGTAAATATCGCATTGTCTCACTAGTGTAAGAAATTGAAAGAGTAAATAAAATGCAAAACTTATAATAGATACTGTGAAAGGGAAAGATACTGTTTGAAGGGAAGGAACAAGTGGGGTAAGAGAAAGGAGAAAAGCAAGAATGAAGGGAAAAATATATATGTCTATACACAGGACAGCTTGAATATTTTATTTCTGATTTCTATTGAAAAGAGCAATGAATGCTTAATTTTTTTCTTCTTTATAATTTTTTTAACCAATTTTGCATGCTTATGTCTGGTCATCTGAACAACTAATCTGAAGACAACAACATGCAATATAACAACTCTTATTGAATTCCCATCATTTTGTTTGGTGAAATTCTGTATCATTTCTAATGTTTTTTTAACCATTTTTATTTTATTTAAAAAAGAAATAGGAGCGAGGGAGATAGCTCAGTGGCATGAGCTAATGCAATGTTCTGTGTTGGATCAGTAAATAAGTAAATAAATAAGTAGATGAAAAGATGCTGCCAGCATGCGCAGAGGTTGAGGGTGCGAGGTGTGCTATGAGAAATGCAAAAACAGTTGAAAAATATATTTGATTTCAAGTTGGGGAACAAAAATGCACCATGCCCAGCCACTGTCATAGGTGATGGAAAACTTGAAAATATTTTGATGTAAGAGTGACCAGGTGTCGGAGCTGCTGCCGCTGAGTCCAGATCGGAGAAGCGTGCACCCCGACGCCCGCCCCGAGTGCATTCCCGGTTCCTCGTGGTTCTAAGTCAAAGATGGCCGGTCTCAAGGATCAGCTGATTGTGAATCTCCTTAAGGAGGAACAGGTGCCC
>NW_004524636.1:458291-503352 GCF_000260255.1 Octodon degus
TGGAAGGACCAAGTTAGAGAAGGCACAGGGAGGCTTTTGTAATGATGCTGGCAAACCATACAGGCCCCCTTACAGCTCGAAGTAACATAGAACCCAACTAATTCTGACTTAACTTGTGTAAAGTAGAAGTTTGTTCTTTTCACGAGAAATTTAGAGGTCAACAATTATCCATTGCTGTCAGGTATTTCTCTATACTATGCCAAAGCAAAGCTTCTTTGTCATTCTGTCCCATCACATTGACTTTCATCATTATACTTCTTATTGCATGGCCCCAAAGAATTACCCTGTCTCCAGATGTTACATTCATGTCCCCAGAAAGAAAAATGCATGTCAAGTAAAAAGGGTTGTATCTAGTTTTTCTTAACCCTAGAGTCTTTCTTCATAAGTTCTTGGCCAGAACTCATTCTTAAGTGCAAAAAAAGCTAAGAAATGAGTATTTAACCTGAGACCACACATGCTACAGATACAATAAAGTCATAATCTTTCAATATGGAATAAGCAGGGAATATATATATCCCCCAGAACCAGGGATTGAACTCAGGCTGTTGCACTTGCCAGGCAAGCGCTTATTCTACTGAGCCATCTCCCCAGCCTCCTTGGAATGCATATTTTTAGTAAACAGTTTCTAATATCTGACAGACAAGTATGAGATGTAAGAACCCTAAGCCATGTCCACAAATGGTAGCTGCAAATGAGTAGACAAATTTGAGGTATTTAAAAGAGGTAGAAAAGGAGGGGCTTGGTGGCTGACTGATTGGCTGTCAAGTATGAGAAAGAGAGGTGACAGACACCTTTCAGGGTGTTAGTTTGGTAAGACAAGTGAAGAAGGTTAAAGGAGAAAATGCTACCAACTATTTCCTTGAGCTCCCAGTATGCTGAGCAATGTTAGGGAAGTGTTCTCTGATTAGTTTTAAACATAATCAAAGTAGCCATCATCTAATAAGCACTCACATGGAGCAGACATAATGCCGAACATTTTATATGTATTATCTCATTAAGTTCTTATAACAGCACAGTTAAGTTAGCCTGTTTTGGTCACTGGAATATCACCAGTGTCAAGAAATGTACCTGATGTATGGTAGTTTCTCTCTAAATATTAGTCAACAACAAAAATAAGAAAGGATTATCATTATCTTGCGAGTGAAAGGCCTGAGGCCCAAAGAAATGGAAAGGTTAGCCTGACTATGGCCAAGAAAAGGTCAGCTTAGCTCCACTGTGACTTATATTTCTACTAAGCAGAGGCATGAACACTTCCCAGGAAAAAAAGAACCACCATAAGTCAGGACCTCTCCAGACACTGGATCCTTCCACAGACTACGAAATCTTGGCTGCTCCAGCATCCCAGTGCCTCCCTGGCCCAGGCACCTGCCATGCTCCTCCTTACTGCACCAAAGTAAATTTGTTTCTTGCTCCCACCAAGGTTTTATTCATCTCACACTGCTCCAAATGCTTTTCAGGGAACTGAAAGAGCCATCTGCTCCCTGTGGATGGAGGGCTTGTTCTCATCCATCAATTCCCAGAAGCTCGCCTTGACCCACAGCCACACAAAGCTCCCCAGGTAAAGAATTTCTTACCACTACCCAACTTTGTTATAGCACTTCTTGGACACTATGACTAAAGAGAATTTGGATCTTATGTATCCTGCAAAGGTCACATGCTGAGGGCTTGAGCATCAGCTTGTAGCACTACTAGGAAGTGGTGAGACTTTTAGGCAGTGGGGCCTAGTAGGAGCAAGGGCCTTGGCAGCATGCTCATGAAGGAGATGTTGGGGATTTGCTCTTCTGGCCTCCCGGCTCCCTCCATGCCCTCTCTCCCCTTCAGCCTCCCTCTCCCCCTCCTTTTCCTTCTTCTCCTCTTCCTCTTCCCCCTCTTTGTCCCCACCCCTTCCTCGGCATCTGACCACCACGAGGTGAGCAGCCTCCTCCACCACGCAGCCCTGTATCTATGATGCTTCCTCCCCACAGGCCCAAAAGTAACAGCCAGCCACAGACTGAAAGCTCAGAAACTGTGAGGCTAAGTCAGCCTTCCCTCCTCTGCATTTATTTTTCTCAGGTATTTTTGTCACATCAGTGAAAAGGTGACTAATGTAGAAAGCTGGTACTGAGCAGTGGAGTCATTGCTGTGAGCATGCCTGATCAGGTGGCTCAGAAATTTGGGAGTTAGCTTACAGGAGGAATTTAGAAAGGTTTGAACAAGTAGGTTGTAAAAAGCCTAGAGTGCTAGAAGCAGAGCTAGATGGGCAATTCTAGGGGAAGCTCAAAAGACAGGATGCTGACAGGAATGTACATAGTAATGAGGATATTCATGAGATTTCAGGGAGAAATGAGGAATCTGGTGGGAGCTGGGCTGAGACGGTGCCTTTTGCCTGTTGTCCACATTTGTTCATGCCCTGAGACCTCTATCCGAAGTTGTTTAGGGCTGGCCAAATGGCTCAGCAGATTAAAGAGCCTGCAAGCAGGCGCAGGGGCTGGAGGCACCCCAGGATGCACTGAAATAGCAATTGAGACTGAATGTGGTGGTGCACACCTGTAATCCCAGTAGTTGGGAAGATGTAAACAGAAGAATCACTATGAGTCCAATCTAGTAGTGAGATCCTGAACACCCTGTAGACCTTTCCCTAAAAAAATAGAAGAAGAAGAAGAAGAAGAAGAAGAAGAAGAAGAAGAAGAAGAAGAAGAAGAAGAAGAAGAAGAAGAAGAAGAAGAAGAAAAGGAAGCTGTTTAAAGGTGGCTGACTATCTGGTAGAGGAAATTTCAAGGAAGCAAAGTGGTCAGATACTGGAATGAATATTGCTGGATGTTTTTAGACAGATTTACAGTGAGAAGCAGGAGCAAAAGCTGAATGGAACCAGGTGTGGTGGCACACACATGTAATGCCAGCTCTGGGGAGGCTAAGACAGGGGAGGATCACTAGGAGTCTGAGGCCAGCCTGGGAACAGAGTAAAGGACAGCCAGTCAAGGACAGCCTGGACCCCACAGCAAGACCCTGTCTGTCCAAAGAACAGGTTCAGAAGGCTCACCCAAGGCATTGTCTCCCTCGGATTTGTATTGTGTTCTGCTGCCCAGGCACCCAGAGGTCACAGCAGCCATGCTCTGCACTGGCGTAGCTATTGGCCATCCTGGTGGCAAAGCTTGGCATCATCCACATTGCGGTAGGATAGAAGAAGTAAAAGTTAGAAAGGAAACAAGGAAGTCATAATTTTAAAAATGTACTTTAAAGACAACTACAAATTCTATAACTCAGTTGAAGTCACCCAAGATGATCCATATACACATTTCCTTGGTTAAAGGTAGGCACCTTTTCTTCCATTCCTCATAAATACCGAAAATCTGAAAATTGGCTTTAAAAGAAGAGCAAGAACCTGATCTAAGATAAAGGAGTAGGTTAAGAAATTAAAAGAATGCTTAGATTACCCATCTTTTAAAAATTGGGCTCGTATGAGTAACATGTCCTAGTACCCTTCTGGGAGGGCACCTTCTCCCAGGGTTTTCACCCCCACAAGAGAAACAGAAATGTTTTCTGTTACAAAAAAATCGTGTGTCTGTCTCTATCTGTCCCTGTCTCTCTGTCTCTCTCTCTCTCTTTCTGTCTCTCTGCCTGTCTCTCTCTCTGTCTATCTCTGTCTGTCTCTGTCTCTCTGTCTCTGTCTCTGTATCTCTCTGTCTCTCTGTCTGTCTCTGTCTCTGTCTCTCTGTCTCTGTCTCTGTCTGGCTCTCTCCCCCCCCCATCCTGCCTCAAGGCCTGCAATTTATTTGAGTGTGAACTTTTGAATTTCTTCCTAATAAAACCTTTCTAGTGTCTTCTACTGACTAATTTGTTTTCTGCAATGCGAGTCAGTGAACCTGCAAACCTATTCTATAGGTCGGGTGAATTAGGTTCCTTATCCCAGCTTTGGGAACCTCCTCAGACCCTGCCCATTGACACATGTGACACTTGTTTGGCAGGCCTGCAGAATGCAGAGCTGTGAGGTTACAAAGGCTTCACTGAAATTTCAGAAGAAAACCTTGGAGGTCAAACAGTGCACAAAGAAATCACAGGCCCTGCAAGCAGCCCCTAGAGAGCAGCTCATGAAGCTCTCAGAGTGAAGTCAAAGTTGCAGTGGAGGCCCCAGGAAGTTCAGCTGCCAGGAACATGGAAAACCTGCTTGGAGATGCTGTAGACAGCAAGCACAGCCAGCCCAAGAGAGAGGCCGTGCGGGCCGCAGCCAGCAAGACCATAGAAGCAGGCGGCCTAAGCCCTTGGGAAGACAGCATCCTGCCACCATGTGCCCTGGATGCCTGATATGGAAACATAGGATTTAATGTTTGCCTTAATGAGGTTCAGTCTTAGTCTGATTTCTCCTAGCTATTTTCTTATCCCTCCCTTTTGGAATGGAAATGTTTACTCTGTGCCACTCTATATCGGAAGTATTTAACTTGTTCTTTTTGTTCACAGCGAAGATTTTGATTTGCATATCACAAGAGAGTTTGGACTTAGACTTTTGAGCCATTATGGATGGACCTGTTAAGATTTGGGGATTCTTGAGACTGGTCATGGTGGTACATGCCTGTAAACCCAGAACTAGGGAGGCTGAAAACAGGAGGATCACTATGAGTCTGAGCTGCATAGTGAGACTGTATGAAATACCTAAAAAAATTTTGGGGATTCTTGGAGATGAACTAAATGCACTTTACCTATGAGATAGACATGAGCCTTTGAAGGCCAGGAACAGAATATTTTGATGAGGATCTTAAATGTCATTCAAAGACCGTGTATTGGAGGCTTGATTGTTAGTTAGCCTTTGACATGACTGAGAGAGGTTTTAGGAGCATCAGGAGCGGGATCTAGTGGAAGCAAGGTAGTCATAGAGATGTACACTTAGGGAGAATATTGGGTCTCACTTCCTTTCCTCTTTCCTCTCCCACACCTCTCCTTCTCTCCTTCTCTTCTCTCCCTCTCTTCCCCCCTCAAAGTGAGCAGCTTCCTCTGCTCTAAGCTCCCACTGTCCATGGTACACTGTCTCACACAAGCTCAAAAGTGATTAAGCTAACTATAGATTGGAACCTCAGAAACCATAAACTGAAATAAATCTTTCCTCCTTTTAATTTTCTCAGGTATTTTGTTGAAGCAATGGAAATCAGACTACCAGCATGAGTATTTATCTGAGTTCAAGCTACATAACCTCCATGAAGGCAAGAGTTATGTCCAAATGTCCAGATATCCCCAGTGTCCAGTATGGCACTAGTACATAGCAAATGCTCAATAGATGCTTTATAAATATCTGAATGAATGGCAAAATTAATATGCTAGGCAGGCCTAATGGATGAATAGATGAATGAATACATGGATGGGTGGATGAATGGACAGATGGAGTGAAAACATAGATGGATGAATGCTATAGGGGAACAGATGGCTGTTATGTATAGGCAGAAAGATGCATAGATGAATGGATGGATGAAGAACTTAATGGATTGATAGATGAAAGGCTTTCTTCAGATTACCCACCCCAAATGGTGTTCACTGCACATTACCAGGTTTCTTGGTAGGTTGCCTTCTGCTAGTTTTAGGTGACCCCTTCCCATGCTAACCAAGACTGCCTGGTCCTTAACTAGGCCCACAAGGTTGGAGAGGTAGCCAAAGGCTCCAGATCTGACTTGCATGTGCAGCAGCAGGAGACTGGGGGCTGACGTGGAAATATCCTGTCCCTGGGAAGAAGGTGGGCCCATGGCCATTGTGCAGCAGAAAGTACTCTTGATGTAAATCTGTCTTGCACAAACAGGTTAGAGTTAAATTTGACCTGAGTCATGAATCACACCATTAGTCTCCCATTCAACCACATCACCAAGCTGGCAACCTTTGTGAGTGCTACTATTTATATAGATACAAATACATGTATTTATACAGACAGAGGTATGCTCAATTGGAGCATTCTGATTAATTCTATCCCTGGAGAGGAACTTTTTTTCATTACTTCTACTTTTGTATTCAGTGAAAGCTGGTTCAAGGGTGTTGAGAGGGAGGCCTCAAAGGATCTGGGGTGCCAGAAGTGGGAGGAAAGTTCAACGATTTGTTCAGCAAATATTCCTTGATGCTTACTCTGGGGGCAGCAGTGGGGAGCGGGCATGGGAGGGGGGAGATGAAAATTACTAAGACACAGCTTTTGCCCCCATGTTATTCAAACTCTGGTGGGACTACTGACTGATGGAAGGATAGTGGGTGGCTAGGGATTCAGACTTGGAGTCAAGTAGACGGAGGTTCAGCTCCCACTTTCACCACATATTTGCTGCATGAGCTTGGTGAGTTTCTCAAGGTCCTTAAATTGAAGTTATTTATCATTAAGACAAAGAGAGAAAGACAGAGGCTGACAGTAGTTATGGTGTGTAGGGTGTAGAGTTTCTCTCCTCTGGAACAGGATAATGGATGTACAGCTTGGCACAGAGTAAATACCAAGGAATCATGGTCCCCTCTGTCCCCTTAGCTGACATTTTTTGGTGTTCTGCATGTACCAGGTACAGAAAGCATTTACATGTGCTAACTCATTTAGTCTTCATGAAGTCCCTAAGAGAGAGTCTATTATTTCTACTCCATTTTTCAGATGAAAAAAGTGACACAAAGATATTAAGTGACTTAACAAGGACACCATATCTACTGTCAACTAGCAGTACTAGACTTTGGACCCAGATATAAACCCACATCCAGAGGGTTTAACTTCCTTTTCTTATTTGTGATGGTTTCTTTGATCATTAATGATTATTGCCTGCTGATTATTTACACACAGAAGAGGCAATATTGTGTAGTGTTTTTGGCTGGAATCCATTACTTTCTCTCATTAAAGAATGATTGCTGGGCATGGTGGTGCATCCCTGTAATTCCAGCACTCAGAAGACTGAGGCAGCAGGAGTATTGCAATGAGTTTGAGGACAGCCCGGGCTACATAGTGAATTCAAAGCCAGCCTGACCTACAAAGCAGGACCCTGTTTCAATAAAAATAAACGAACAATAAAATGAAAGAATGGTTACTAATGCTAGTAAGTAGATGAACAGTCAAACTTGACAGACTTTGTACATGAGAAAGGCTTTACCTATGGGCTCTGATGCTAATATTTGCTGTATGACTTTGGGCAAGCCAATACCCTCCCCCATCCCCTTTCAGCTATTATCGGGTGCTTTACTTATTTATTTCTCTGGTCACTGCTCTAAGCATTTCACCAGGATTAGGCTTCTTAACAATCCCATGGGGGTGGCAACCACTAAGATGGGGAAAGGGAGAAAGGAAGAGCTCACACAATTGCATCAAGTCATATAGCTAGTAAATAACGGACTCAGGATTCCAACCAGGGAGCCCAGCCCATGACCAGTCCTTTTTGGCAAGACACTGTCCTGCATTTTGTAGTTGTCACTTTGTATCGTCCCAGTAGCCCATGGGATCAGTAGTGTCATCTCCATTTTACAGATGAGAATACTGATGCTCAGATAGGTAAAAACATTCACCCAAAACCATCTTGATTGTAAGTGGCAGTGCCCTAAGACAGACCATGTCTACCATGGGAAAGATGTTCTTTCCTAACAGACACCAAGATATTCCTGGGCTTCAGACCCAAGTGAGTCATTTTCCCAATCTGATTCACCCATTGGCTGGCTCCTCATGGCCCTTGGGGTTATGTCCAAGTACTCTAAACTGATTTACCATTCTCTAAACTTACTTACCATTCTTTAACCTGACAATCTGGCCTGCACCCTTACCTTAGCCTGTCCCTCATCCCTCCACCTCATGCCATCTGATCCAACCTGAAAGAACACACAGTTCCCCCAGGGGCTGGACCTACTTTCCCATTCAAACCAGCACCTGCCTGACTTCCCTGGCCCCTAGGTCCCCTGTGTTCCTTGACCTCTGTCAGGATTTCCCTGGACACTGTGCTTTCTATGATATCTGATGGGTTTTTTCAGGTACCTGGTGCAGCAGAGAAACAGGCAGAAAGAAAAAGGGAAAGGGACTTTATTATCTTTGAGAACACAGAAAAAATCTGGGGAAGATAAGAAAGTCTCTGGATTGGAACAAAGGGAGGCTGAGGCTTTTGTGGCCTTTTGTCAGGTGCGGGGCTTGAGGGGGATGTGTAGATAGACCTGAGGAGCTGACTGGGGCCTTCCCTAGGCGGTGGGAAGGGTGAAAGGAAATTGTATCCTGGGCTGAGCTGGAGAAGAAGGGGGGAGGTGGTCTTGAGAAGATGAGCTTTTGTTTTAAGGGCTTCAGCCATATTGGATGACAACCATGATATTTAGCAACTTACACTAGGGCCAGAACTTATCAATATCTACCTCCACTGATATTCCATATGCAGCCCCTCAGTGAGCTCAAGACTAGAGTGAGTTCCTGGGGAGGCATCCTTGGAGGTAGGGGCTGAGACAGTGGCTGAGGACCAGTGCAGCCTGGCACCTACAGTGCCCCCTGGCCATGCTGGGCTCTCAATCAGCAGGCACAGGGCAGGGAGGGAGGGTGGAAACAACCACCACCATGACCATGTCTCTCATGGCCTAATCATTCCAGAACCAGAATGTCCCCTCTCTGTGTCTTGATGCCCATGTTAGAAGTCACCTCTTGACACTGGTGCACTGATCTTCTGAGTCTCACACTTTGTTGACACCAGGGCGCTTACCAGCTCCTACCTCTTACTGAATTAGGCCCAGGTGAAAGACAGCAACTCTGAGGATGGGATTCAGGCCCTGGCAGTTCTCACCACCACCACCACCCCGCTGCAGCCCCTGACCAGGTCCCCTCCTCTTTCATCTGCCCTGTGAAGGGGAAAGATCTTTTGGTCTCTGCCTCCAGGAAGCCTTTCCTGCTTACTCTCCAGCTCAAGCCCCCACTCTAGCCTCACTGCACATCTATGGTTAACACTACGGCATTGATGCACTCACACGTGAGCTGGCTTCCTCTCTCCTTGTGAATTCTGAGGAGTTTTAAGGACAGACCGAGTTTGTCTATCTGATACCGAGTGATTTCTCCAGAGACTACCACATTTTAAAAGAGCTTAGTAACTGTGGGGAATGTGAGTGAATATACCACTAAGGTTACTTCTTCCTCTTTGACTTTCATAGTTAGCCATATATATGCTTGTTCTTGTGTCTGAGAACACTTCCCCTGAAGTAGGCCTGTTGGGCCAGGAACAGAAAGGTTTGTGTCTGTTGCTGTAAGTGTGTAGATGTCTCACTCTACTCCTCCCCCATCCTCCATCCTGATTAAATCCAAATGGTCACCCATAGAATTTGGAGAAGATTGATCAGACTCCTGAGTAAATCCTTGGTTTAATCCAGTTGGGATGTACTACTATTCCCTGCCCAATCCCTTATCCCTACACAGATATTAAGTGACTGACTGACTCGGCCATGTGATCAAAGCTTGGCTGATAGGGGCCAACCAGACCTAGATCAAATACATTTTTTAAACTGACAAGTAAAAACTATGTATTTATCATCTATAACATGATGTTTTAAAATATGTGCAATTAAAGAATGACTACACCAAATTATTTAACACACATATTAGCTCATATACTTTTAAAACACTTAACATCCACCACCTTAGCAGTTGCTAACCGGAGTCAACAGGTTGTACAACAGATCTCTTCAATTCAATCATCCAAACTAACTGTTATGCTTTAAACTAAGAATGTGCCCTAAAGGCCTCAGGCAGCTCATAAGTGGGGCTTTAGAAAGGTGATTGAATAACTGGGTGACATAGGTGACTTCTTTTTGGAAGATAGGACATGCTAGGCCAAGGCTGATAGCTGCTGAGCATGACCTGGAAGGCTGTGTCCCCTGGCTCTGCTTCCTCGCTGCACTCTGGCCCCAGGCCGTGGGCAGTTTTGCCGGCACTCCACCCCTCTGCCATGGAACAAGCCAGCTAGAAACTGAAACATGTGAAACTGTGAACCAAAATATTGGTTGGGGGTCTGGGTATTGTGTGTCAATCACAACTAAGACACTAACTAAAATTCACAACACTTCACCAACATCTTCCAACCTGCTCCTCCCTGGCCTATAGCAAGTGCTCTTTTACTCTTTACTTCTGGGAATGCAGCCTGTTAAAATTCCACATATTGATGAAACCATGAAGTATTTGTCTTCCTTTTGGCTTATCTCACTTAACATAATGTCTTCCAGGTTTACCTTCTTTTTAAAAACTGAGTAGCATTCCACTGTGGATACATACTATTTTCTGTCTTTTGTTTTGTTTTGTTTTTTGAGAAAAGGTCTTTCTATGCAGTCCAAGCCAGCCTTGAACTCACTATGTAGTTCAAGCTGGCCTTGAAATTGCAGTGATTCTCCTGCCTCAGCTTCCCAAGGGCTGGAATTACAGATGTGCATCACCATGTCCAGCCTCTGTGTCCATGCTTGTGGCCACTTAGGTTGATTCCATATAGGAATTCCACCAGGCTGTTGTGGATAATATCGCATGCACATTGGAGTTCAGATGTTTCTTTAACACAAGGATTTCAATTCCTTTGGACATACAACCACTAGTGTTTTATTTCATTTTGCTTTTCTATGAGGAAAATGTACTCTTCTGCCTTGGTTCAGAAAGTGCAGGCCCTGTGCCAAAGCTGCCAGTTCTGTGGCCATGTGGAGAGATCTGCTGTTTGCTGGGGCTGCGCACCCTCTGCACCAGGGAAGCAGAGGAGAGAAATGTCGAAAGGGAAACCAGTCATAGTCACCTTGCTTCTGGCTTGATCCTTATCTCATGCTGACCTGCCTCTCCCCTTTGTAATTATGTGAGTCAATAAGTTCCCTCCTTATTTAAACCACTTTAAATTGCATTTGTGTTTTTACTTCCAAACGTAAGTATTCTAACTCCTGTGCTCTGTGCTCCCAAACTGTTTTTCAAAAGAGTTGTCAACATTTGCAATTAGGCTGAAATTGTTTCTAACCTATCAGATAAGACAGCTGTTTCTGAGAATTCAGTAATTCAGCATAGCACACATCACAGCCATGCTGAGATGTCGACTCACTCATTCCAGCCCCTCAGTGAGCTGCAGAACATGAAGTCAAATGGTGTGTGTTGCCCCACTGCCACCCTCGACCTGAGAAACAGGGAGATAAGTGACAACATTCTGTTTTCAGCCTGGTTTGTCCCTCAGGCTCTTCCTTGTGGTGGAGAAGAGAGCTGCAGCAGCTCCTGGCATGCGTGGCCAGCAGTCCTTACTCCTCCAGGAGAGTAACCTGTCTCCTGAGAGGTATAGCATCCTCCTGGCATGGCCTTTGTCTGACTCATGAGCCTGGGAGCTATTCTAATGGCATGCTCTGCTTGAGAACATTCTGGGAATATGGAAAATTCATTTCCACTACAAGAATCACACTATTTTCTCAGTTTTGTTCCCTGCTTTTTTCAATTAACCTCATGTCTACGCCAGTAGATACGCTTCCAACAATACCTTTTAAATAATTGCTTTGTAGTCTCATGAGTGAATGCACCTTATTTCATTTAACCCTTGTTGTTAAACATTTAGCTATTTCCAATTTTTCACTGCAACAATCAGCACAATGTACCTTTTAACTAAATATCCATTTTGTGATTGTTTTAAGACATAGAATTGATAAGTCAAAGGACATAAATTTTTTAATGCTTTTGATGCATTTTTGTCAAATTATCTTCAGGAAAATTTGCGCCAGTCTATTCTTCCATCTACATGACTTAGGATTGCTAATTCCCCCCAACCGTACGCATTCTGGATGATAACACTTTAAAAACAAAATCTCTGCCAAGCAGACAAAATGATATTCTGTGGTTCTAATTTGCTTTCTCTTATTACTAGTGAGGCTCAATGAATTTCAATTCCTTCCATACAAATTGCATTTCCTGGCAGAGAAATAAAATATCAGTAAGAGTGAACTGGATGGAGGCTCGCAGGCTCGGTCCCTGGAGACGGAGAGGAGCAGCAGCAGCAAAGCGCTAATTATGATGTTAATTTAAATAGCACCTGTCGCTCACCAGCGCTTTACTATGATCAGTAATGCGCCCTGTTCCCTCTTCACTATCTGTACCATCCTCAGATGCCACAGGTAACCCCATCCACCAGGGCTCGCTCTTGTGGACCAAATGCTTCTTTCAGCCTCCAGTGTCCTGGCTGCAACATAAAGTACCTCCTCATGGTTTCCACAGGGGCTTTTGTTTGTGGCGCCTGTGGTAGGAGTGTCTGTTACATCCTCACATGCTTACCTATCTCTTATTTGTCCAAGAACTCACATACTGAGCATTTTGTGACTGCAGTCAAAAGGAAGCCAAAGGCTACTATGCCACTGTCTTAGCCAGCCTCGTTGTTTCTGTCTCCTCCTGTTATGGTTGAGATCCAGGTGTTTTCCAAAAACCTCACGTGTTTTGAAGGTGACTGGATCTGGGAGGAGATCTGCTGGTGAGTTCACAGCTGACTTGGCCTTAGGAGACGGGTCTGGCACAGGGGGTCACCGGGGCTGACCTAGAAGGTTCGTCTCCCTCCCTGGCTCCCTCTTCTCTGCTTCGCGGCAGCCATGAAAAGGCAGCTTTCCTCCTTACAGACCCTTCCCGCATATGCTGTCTGCCTCGGAGCCAGCCAGCCGTGGGATGAACCCACAGAAACTGTGGGTCCAAATAAACCTCTCTCCCTTCCAGCTGTGTCCAGTATTGTGTCTCAGGGAGGCAAAAGTGACTAAAGTGATCTCCTCAGGGACGAAATCCCTTGCTCTGCCTGACTGTACAGAAGCATAGACGCACTCCTGGTGGCCAAGTAAGGTAGATATTTGTATCTTAACCTTCCATAGATTCATCAACATATTTTTTCAAATATATAACAAAAATTATTCTCTCTGGCTTTGAGCATTTGTCAGTAAGTTGGAAGCTAATGTGGCTCCATTTTGTAGATGAGAAAACTGAGGCTAGATGAGATGAAATGATTTGCCAAAAATCCTATGCTTCTATAAGGTAAGAAGCTCTAAAGGTTGCTGCCTTGGCAACAGTAGCCACTTTCTCTCCCTGAACTTGCAGCTCGCCGGTACCTTCCCTCTTGCTGCTTCCTGTTTCTCGCTGCCCAGGCCAGTTTTCCATTATCTGAATCTTTGCTGTTCAGGTGGACCATGTCTTCATCCTTCAACCTGGAAAACACTTGGCATGTGAAAACTGAAGCACTCAGTCACAGAAACATACCCATGTCATCACAAAGCACAAGATGGATGTGACCTTGAGAATCCAGCACCCCCAGCCCTAAGCTGCAGAGCAAGGAGACGTGGAGCAGCTCCAGAGTGGAGCACAGCTGCCTGGGCCACAGGTGGGGATGGGCCTGCTCCCCGGCTCAGGCCTGACTCATTCATCAGGCGCGGCCCCACTCCCTCAGCTCAGGCAGCTCCTGAAGCAGAGCTGAGCGTCTCCACGGTCCCATTGTGTGCCTGCTCGGGGCGGGGCTTTGGGTAGATTTCTGAAGAGCAATTATGCTTATTACTGGTTAGGATTTCAGAAACCTTCTCTGTTTGCTGAGTACCTTAATTTTTAGCCCTTTCCGTCACTCATTCTTCCTGACAGCCCCATTTTGCAGGTATAAAAATCTGCAGATGGAGAGCAATGGGGAAAATCATCACAGAAAGCCAAAGATGGGTAAGAGAGATTCTAGGGTGGAAAGAGGGATTGGTAAGTGGTATCCATGGTGTTTCCAAGGCTTCCCCTAGCCATCTCAGCTATGGGAACCAATAAATTTCCTCCTTTATTTTAACCAGTTGGAGTTGAATTTCTCTCACTTGCAATTGAAAGGCTTCTAACTATGATGCCTCCTGTATGTTGCACCATGAAAACAAAACAAATATGTTTGTTGCATGTTAGTGCAAGCTCATGTTGAAAATTAAAAGCACACATAAATATAAAAAATATAGATTTAGGGTTAGACATAACCAATGAAATACATAGTTGCCTCTTACCCTTTCAAATTTTCATTGTAATTAAAGAGATAAAACAGAAGCTCCACAATAAGAACAATGGGACAGAAGACACAGGAATAATGTGTCTGATGCTACAGAACTAAGAAAGCTAAAATGTTGGCAAGCAGTGGGACACCAGAAAATCTATTTAATGAGTGCTATGGATCCCCAAAATGTTCAAGAACCAGCAATGTCATGTGCCTCTTAAAATATTATACTAAATACTGTAGCTGGATACACAGCTCAGTGGTAGGTGCCTACTTAGCATACATGAGGCGCTCAGTTTAATCCCAGCACCAACCAAGAAGGGGAGGAGTACAAACTGGGTAGGAGATGGGGAGGGGTGTTAAAAGTCTGTAAAGGAGAATCAGGCCCTTGGTCTCTCGTCTACACAGGATTAAAGGTTGTCTTTCTGGGCTGGAAGCCAAGGGTTTATTTTCTTCTCCCCTGTAAGAGACTCTGGCTTCTAGTCCTCCAACTCAGCAGAGAATTCCATTCTCGGGAAAATAAGCAATCCTTAGGAACAGGGCCACTAGAATTACACACAGCTGGAGCTTCTCCCAAACAGCCTAGCCTAATCAGCCTTTCCCACCAAACACCTCCATCGTGTGTGTGTGTGTGTGTGTGTGTGTGTGTGTGTGTGTGTGTGTTTGGTACTGGGTCTCACTATGCAGCTCAGACTCATAGTGATCCTGTTTTTAGCCTCCCTAGCGCTGGGATTATAGACACGCACCACCATGCCTGGTCTCGGTGGCTGCCTCAGCATACCCAGGGGTGGGGCATGTGATGCCAGACATCAAACCCCAGTCCCTGCACTTTCCTAAACAGGTGCTTAGTCCACTGAGCTATCTTGCTGGTTCTTTCTCCTTTGTGTTTATTAACATATACAGTAGCTTGAAAGGCTAGAAGGTTGAAACTGCATACCCTGGGCTGCTACTTGCTTTCTAAATTTCATTATGTGCTGTGGATTCATGATGCATACACACAGAAGTCATTCTGCTCAGTAGACTTACATGTATGAAGAACAAAACCTCACACCATCTCCAAGTGTCACACTCCTGACTCCTTATTCACAGGAGGAGGAGGGGCCCTTTCCAGCGGACAATCTGAGGACTGTGTTAATCAGAGGACCTAATTTGACACCACTAATGAGGGGCCAAGATTTCACATGCCTTCTATGCATTGCACTAGCAGGGACAGAGTATTACTTCTGCAGCATTTCTACCAAACATGCGCATCCCCAATCTAACCAGGAGAAAAGAATCCTTCACCTGAGAATGAGATGTTCTCCTAAACTCTTCAAAAGTGCAAGGGGGAGGAAGAAAACTAAGAGGGAGCTCTCTAGATTGACAGCAGCTAGAGAGACAAGACAACTGAATGTGGTGCACGGTCCTGGAGTGAATCGAGCCTGAGAAGACACTAGCTGAAAAGGACATTTTGAGGACAGTTGGAAAAATTTGAATATGAAATATGGATTTAAATATAAAATGCTTAGAAGGTATGGCATTAAGCTTGAATTTCTTATAGCAAGATGTTAAGGACTGGTGCATCTAGGTGAAACATATATGAGTATTCATTAGACTAGTTTTGTAACTTTTCTGTAGGTTTAAGTTTTTCGAGCCAACAAGTTGGAGAGAGAAGGGAGTTGGCTTCCGTGGTGTGAGCACAAGCCACCTAAGCCACTGCGCGGGTGAATCAGCTCCTCCAGGTGTGTGTCCTCCTCTGTGGAAGGGGAATAATAATAGAACCACCTCAGGAGGCTTTTGAGTTAAATGAGATAATGCTTGCAAAGTGCGTATCCTAGCTCCTGACGTAGTCAACGTTAACTGTCACTGCCATCCTAAATGTTCCCTTTAACAGATGCATAATTCCATTGTCTTGTGTTCCTCTTGATTTGGCAGCGGAGTGCTCAGTCAACTAATGAGCCTTGCAGTTGTCTCTTGTCAGTTCAAGATCGGGCCAGCATCATTTGTGCCTTCTGCTGTTGCTGGGAACAGGACTTATTCCAACTGTTGACTTGGGATCCTTCACCAGTGTGTCCCTTGGGATGGGAGCCCCTTCGCTGCCTCCGTGGGGAAACAGAACACCATCCTCTGGCGCAGCCCACTCCATATGACTTTTTGCCACCCCAGAGGCAGTCCTTCACCCTGGACAGGATTCTGTCCTTCTGGGCAGAAGCAAGATGCCACAGGATAAGCATCTTGTTGGATATTGTCCTCTCTAGGAGATCTTGGCAAGTATAATCCAGAATACCTTCTGTGAACCAGCACTGCAGAATTGGATAAATCCCCACTTTTGGTCTAGAAAGGTAGACACAGAATATACAAATCCAAATCTTAAAATCCTAAAACTCTGGCAAAAGGATCTATGTTTTTTCATTCCTTTGTCATTCTTTCAGGTGAGGCACCAAAAGTGAAATATCAGAAACCTGCTTTATCTGAAGAATTCAGGATGCCTGGCCAGTGGAAAACTGCATTGGACCCCTCTCCCTACTGCTGTGGGGAAAAAGAACCCACTTCTCTGCATGGAGCCCCCACTCAGTGTGGCTGATTCAAGGTCCATTCCAAAATACTTGCAGGAACAATTTCCTCCCAATTACCAAGAATTTCTCATCAACACCATTCCCTAGGGAGAACTAATAGAGATAGTACCAGATGATAATGCCAGAGAACCAGAACTATTAAATAACTTCTGGAAATCCTCAAGGTTTAGTGACAAAGCTTTTCCTTTTAATTCCTGACTACTTTTATTTTTTTAAATCCCTCTCCGGTTCATTTTATTGTGTTCAGACCATCCTTTGACGCAAGCAGAACAAATATAGTCCCATCCATCTCTCTGATAGCAGAGGGGGTGGCACAGTGTCATTGAGAAGAGCGCAGTACTGGCGTCACACTGCTTGTGCTCACCCTGGGCTCTGCCAATTAGCAGCTTTGTACCCTGGGGCCAGTGACTCTGCATCTTTAAGCCTCAGTTCTTTCATTTGTAAAATGGGGTTAGAAAAGCTCTTATCCCATGATCTTATGGTGAAGCTCAGAAGAAATTATGAACACAATGGCAAGGATGGACACATACTAAGCTTTCAGTAAATATCATCAACATTACTATTATCACAGACAGGCCAGGTGTCAGAGGTAGACAGCAACAATCAGACCAAGTGTCAGAGGTAGATAGCAATAATGGAGAACTTTGAGGTAGCAGGACAGTTCTGGACACAAAGGCATACACAAAGCAATGAACGTTGTCCCTGCTCAGCCAGGGTAGGGAAAGAGAACAACGTGGAGGCCACTCAAGGGGAGGCTCCTCCATAAGGGACATTCCAGGAGGCACTGTGTTCAGCTGTACAGCTGAGGCAAGGGTGGGGACCACTGCATGTCTAACAGAATCAGGAGCCAGTCCAAGGAGATGCCCAGGTGAATGACTATGCAAATATGTAAATGTCCCAGGTAAGAAAATCTCTAAAACATGGATGTGATTTAAGAAGGGCTTAATGACATCACACTGCCTTCACTGATTTATCCATAAATCTCTACAAGCTGTGTAGCATAGTGAGTGCTCACTCCATAGTGGTGGAAGCGATGGAAGGATGAGCGGATGATGTACAGTCAAAAGGTGAATTGATGGCACATAAATGGCCAATGAGTAGGTAGATGATGGACAGTGGGTGAGTGGATGGGTGGTGGAGACCTAGATACACTTCGGAGGATGGGTGAATAAGTTTTAGACAAATGGATAGTTGGGTGGTTGAAACATCAGTGGATGATGGGGAAACAAGTGGGTGTGGGAAGACAGTTAGAGACGGGAATTTTAGATTAGGCAGCCACCTAGGTGAAGTAGGAGTGATGAGTATAGGCAGGTACTTAAGATCCCAGTTATCTACCATGTAAAAATAACAGCTACTTAATACACTTAAGTAAGTACTATAATTCAGTACTTATGCCTACACTAAGTCCTTTTCAGAGATCATCCACAATCCTCACAAAAATTAGGCCTATTATTATACCTACAAGGTATATGGGGAGTAGGGAGACAGGTCTCCAAGCTACTGGCAAAAATGGGGATTCAGATCAGATTCCTGAAAACTCAAAGTGTGTGCTCTTAATATATGCACCTAATGCCTGTGGCTGACCTTTTCTTCATAGAAGTGGGCTCATAACACCAAGTAGGAATCAGGAAAGATTTCCCCGAGAAGGAAATACCATGAGCAGCTAAGTCTAAAAGGTCAAGAGAAGAAAGGAGTTTCCAAGCAGAAAGAACCGAGAAGCTAGCACCAAGGTGTGTGAGAATAAGGCAGCAATGAAGGCAAGAGGACTCTGGGCTCAGACCAGATCCTGGAGGGCCTTGAGGGCTGAGAATAAAATAATGAATACAAATATTAACCACAATGGATACTTAGCAAGCATCACGGTTAAGTCTTTTTACTTATATTGTCTCATCTAATCCTTTTGAAAATGTGACAGTAATTGCTACTGTCAGTCCCGTTCCCAGCTAAGGCACTGGGTATCTGGAGGGTCCTGAGCCTTACTGAAAAGGATACATCTACTAAATGGCAAAGCCAAGAATTTCCCACAGGTCTCCCAGACTCCACAGTCCAGGCTGTACCTCTCTGTACAGCCTTGAAGGGCTTGAATTATACCCATTCCACAAAGGTTTGCTCTTCATCCTGCCCACCAGAAAGCCATCAGGTGACCTGAAACAGTGTGAGTTATTGGAAATGTCCCCTCTGTTATCCACAGCAGTGGGATAGAAGCAGGTAGGACTGGTCTCACCATCTGCCCCATCCTTGATTGGCCTCTCCTGTGTGTGGATTTTGCTGAGACAAACTGCCTCTCACCTTCCAGGTACCCGAGCCCATTCACTACATGGAAGCCCAAGATACTTGATTCACTGAGACTTGAGAAGGACTTGACCATCTCTGGGCCTCACATTCTTTGTGTGAAACAAGAAGAGACTGGGCTCATAGAGCCTCAAGAATCTCTCCAGCTGCAGCCTTAGTGTTCCCTCTGATATTCTCGGGGACTCTGCAGTTAACAGTGCCACTTTTAGCCACTTAGCCTCAGGAAAGTTGATGTCTGCATTTTTTTTCCCACACTACTATGAATTTCATCTTTCCCCCAATATGAGTTATTTTTGGCCACTGTTCAATATAAAGCTTTTGTTCTCTCAACCCTTGGTGTCATCTCTCCTCCAGCTCTTCAAAGAACCCATTTTAAAATACCTTTGCCTTCCAGAGCCACTAACTCCAAGGGGAAAGCTATTTATATGCCCCTGACAGTGCGTAATCACTGATTGCACCTCACCAAGGAGTCGTCAACAAGTAGCATTATGCTGGAGCTTGGCTCCGAAATGCGGACAGAGGTGTCAACTGTCACTTGCTTGAGACACTAGGAAAGGTTCAAATTCTATTTAAAGTGGCCCAAGATTGAAATGGGGAAGGGCAGTGACTACAGCCTCTGGCCTCTGCCTTAAAAAGCATTCAGATGGGAAAACCCCTCCAGGCTTGGTGAAGGGCAAGAGAGGCCCTGTGAGAAGCAATGAGCAGTGCCAGGGGACATTTGTGGGCTTGAGACTGAGAGCCAGCGAGCTGCCTGGATTCAAAGCCCAGCTCAGTTCCTAGGAGTGGTACCACCTTGAGCAAATTATTTAACATCTCAGTGCTTCACTTTCCTCATCTGGAAAATAGGGTCACTGTGAATTTAAGAGAGTCAGTGGACATTAAGTCATTAGGACCGCATTAACCACATAATAAATGCTTGGAAAAAAATGTTGGCTGCTGTGACCATGAGGATTCAAGGGCAGTGAGAGACCTTGTGGATCACAAGGAAAAAGGAAAAAAAAATCATAAAGCAGCAGTTGGCAAAATAGGGTCTCCAGTTGCACCAGGGAACTTCGTTAGAAGTGCAAGTGCTTAGACCCTACCCAGACCCGCACAACTGCAATGGGAGGAGCCACACGTCTGAGCTTTAGCACACATGCCAATGCAGAGTAAGCCTGAGAATCAGCATTGCGAGAATCCTTCCATAGGCCTGGGGAGATAGCTTGGTAGCATAAGCGCCTGCCTGGCAAGTGCAAGGTCTTAAGTTCAATCTCCATTACCACATACTGTGCCTGCCCTGATGTCAGCCGTGGTGGTGCACTCCTGTAATCCCAGTACTAGGGAGGCTGAGACAGGAGGATCACTAGAGTCTGAAGTGCGTAGTGAGACCCTGTATCAAAAAAAAAAATTAAAAATTAAAAAAAATTTCCCATGCCCTTTAAAAAAATTTTTTTAAACTTGTAGATACAAAATTACATATTTAGTTATATAGGTCTTGCTTTAATTTGGCCTTAACCATTCAGCAGAAAAGTTTAACCACAAGGTATAAAAAGTATTGCCATATTAATATGCTGAGCTATAAAAAGCTCAAGTCAACAACTTCTGACAATTGCCAGCTCTGCTGATAACCCACAACTATTATTGACTATTAGAGTATATTGGGATATTTTTTTAATTTTTTTTTATTTATTTGAGAGAGAGAGAGAGAGAGAGAGAGAGAGAGAGAGAGAGAGAGAGAGAGAGGTGTGTGTGGCCAGCTCAGCCCACCAGGGGGCGAGGCTGGCTGGCATGTGGTGCTGGGGGATTGAACCGCGGTCCCCGATGCTTTGCTAAGCTTGTTCTAAGTAGGTGCTTCAGACCACTGAGCCATCTCTCCAGCCCCATATTGGGATATTTTGCTGGATTCAAGTACCTACAATATTTGAACTGGTGTCAAGTATGAAAAGGTCCTCTAAATACTTCTCCAAATACAGCTTCTTTAACAGCAATGGAACACCCATCTCTGACAAAAAAAATTAATAAAAGGGGATATAAATGAAAGACCATTTTGTAGTGAAAAAATATACATATATGTATATACAAAATAGTTAGGATAGGTATACAGCTACTTTCTCTTAATTCAGTGGAAAGAAAGATTTGTACTAATATTGTTTAGGCAAGAGATCCTGTATACATCTTGTACTGTGAATAACTACTATGAAGACAACAATATGCAGTGTATTAATTATTGTAACTGTCCTGCTAACCTGTTTTGAAACTGTCTTGTTGCTATTTATTTCTCATTAAAATTAATTTTTAAAAATCTTTTCATCTATCCCACAGCGGCCCTCATTGCTCGTCCCTCTAAGCTAGATAAACAAAGCAGCATTAGCTACAACTTAGGCCAGGTCTTCCCCCTTCCCTGAGCCATATTTTCTTCCATTACAAAATGAGATAAAAGTAGAAGATGCTTTGAGAATATTCAGTGAACTGATGCTATAGCAAGCCTGCATGTACCATCCTAACTGTTTTAGCTTTCCAGGTGGCCCTTGGAAGATGTCCCTGGAATGCTGCTGGCCCAAGTAGATGGTTGAGGTTGTTATAGGTCCATTTAGCTCCCTGGAACACCTGTCCACATCTATACAGTGGAGAGAACCCCAGCAGAGAGGACAGTCTCCGGGAGACTCTTCATAGGCACCTCCCACTCTGAGTTCTGATCCTCACCAGTCACTTGTACACCTGAGAGTCTTCAGAGCAACTGAGTGGGAGAAAGAACGACTCGGAATGATCATACTGTCTTCTCTGAGGCTTTCTATGCAACAGTCAGACTCTCCACTGAGTCTCTAAGACAATTCAGTAGGCTCTCTCCCTGAGATCCTTATTAAGCACTTCCCACATGCAAGTTTTGTTCAGGCCCTGCAGAAACAGTACAGAACAAGACTTGCATCCAGACCTGCTAGAGCTGACCACATAAAGAAGGAAGCAAAGAGTGAACATCTGATGACAGAATTGTTTTATTTTATGTATTATAAATAGGGCCAACAAGATATCTCAGTGGACTAAGTACCTGCTTAAGCAAGCGCAGGGACCGGGGTTCAATCCCTGGCACCACATGTGATGCCGGCCCCACCCCCAGGTGTGCTGAGCCAGCTACCAAGACCCTGCGTGGTAGCACCCACCTGTAAGCCCAGCACCAGGGGGGCTGAAAACAGGCAGATCACTACAAGTCCAAGCTGCATAGTGAGGCCCTATACCAAATGCATAAAATTTTTTAAAATGTTATATAAATATATGATAACATAGGAAGAAACCTGCTGGTGTGTGGGGTGTAGGAGGGGTGAAGGGTGACTGGTCTGAAAGCACAGATTTAGTAGGCAAAGGTAGGTGTCTTGGGTGGGACTCTACCAGAAGCCCCCACAGTGCATCTGGAATGCCAAAGGTATGCACCAGCAGTGACAGTTGGAGGGCCCTAAGGCCACCCTGAGAATTTTGAGCAATAAGAAGCACTCAGACAATTTTAAGCAAGGGAGTGAAGTGGCTGATCTTGGATTTTTAAAAGAACACTCTTTTTTTAGCTGGCTATTCCAAATGTGGGTGAGCATGTGGAGTTACTGGAACTCTCCACACATTGCTTTGTGGATTTACAACATGGTACCACTACTTCGAAAAACAATCTGGCTGTTTAATTTGAAGTTAAAAGTGCCCTTAGCATCCAACCCAGCAATCCAACTTCCAAATATGTACTCAAGTGAAATGCAAAAGTGTTACACACACACACACACACACACACAGACACACACACACACACACACACTTCTAGAGATGAGTATTTGTAGCAGCTCTATATGTAATTACCAGGAAACTATTGAGCTGTCCATTGACTGGTAAAGGGATAAACAAACCACATACATGGATTCAGTGGAATTATAGTCATCAACAAAAGGGACAAACTACAGTAAACACAACAGGGATGGATCACATAGGAATTGTTGAGTGAAAGATGCCAAACTCAAATGACTACTTGCTACCATATACATGAGTGCAGAAACTAAGACACAAGGAGCAAGTGATCCTGTCCAGCCGCCATGACGCCTCCCTGTACATGCCCCAATAATATGATATTCTTGAAGGGCCAACACTGTGGAGATAGATTGTGATTGACAGAGGCTGGGAGTAGAAGGGGGAATTAACTTCAAAGGGCTTCAAGGAACTCTTTAGGGTGTAGCACTGTTCTATACCTTGATTGTAGTGGTGACTATGTGACTCATACACTTGTCAAAATTCACAGAACTAGTCATAAAGAAAGGTACCTTTTCTGTATATAAATTGTACATTTTTTCTGCACAAAGGAGAATCAGTTGGGGAGGACAGTTTGAAGCCCTTTGCTTAATAGAGGAGACAACAGAGTCTGTACTGGGACATACTAGGGACAGAAGTGCAGGTAGAATGGAGATAAATGTAATGCCACAGAAGGCTCCTGCTTTGTAGGGTCGCTCTAGGCTGCTGCCTCAGCACTGTTTATATGGGCCACTTCATATGTAGTCAGTGACAGCATACTGTGGCCTTGGGGCTTCACAAGGGTAAAGAGACAGGGATATTAGTCAGGCAAGTGGGCAGAGGTACCTTGGGGACCCTTCAAAACATAAATTTGTAGGACTGCAGGGCAAGCTGGAATCAAGGCACATCTAAGATGCGGGAAAGACCCAAGAGATGGCTTTAGAGGGACAATCAGCCCCATCCATGAGTGCAGAAATCAAGGTGAGAGACACATGTGATTCCACCCCCCGGTCACTGGGGCACCTCGCTATACTTGCCCAAATTTCTCTTTTCATCTGAGCTTTGACTTCTGTGTTTAGAAGCTCAGAGAAGAACTATGAATCAGCGGTTGACTCTCAAGTCTAATTATTTCCTTGGATGACGTTACCCTCACATCCTGAGGACAGGGCGAATTCTTCACAGCAAGATGTAGAACAAGAGTCACAAGATTTGCGTCATCACCTCACCTCTGACTCTGCAATGCTGGTGACAGATTCCATTCTCTGGGCTTTGACTTCTTTGGGAGCTAAGCTAACTCCAAGAACTCATCCAAGTTTAAAAATATGGGTATTCTTCTTAAGACATTTTCATTTTACCTATCCTAATCCTGAAATTTACATTTAAAAATAAATTTTTCCAAAATGAAAGAAGCAGAAAAATAGATTAGAGAATCAGGATGAAAAGGAATTATCTCAGTTTACTCTTCTCTCACTGCTGGGACAAATACCCAACACTCAAAATAAAGGAAGGAAATGTTTATTTAGCTCACAGTTAGTGGAGGTTTCAGTTCATACTCAAGCTGGCTCCAAGGCAGAGTGGCACATGGCAGAAAGCAACCATTCATGGTGGCAAAAAGCAGAGAGCAAAAACAAAAGGAGTGGGCCTGGGAGATGACTCAGTAGAATAAGCACTTCCCTGGCAAGTGCAAGGGCTTGAGTTCAATCCCCGGTTCTGAAAAAAAAAAAAAAAGGAGTGGCAGCAGCTCAGGCAGCTAGCTAGCCCCTCTCCCCTCCTCACATTGTAATGCAAATTACCAGGGCAGATGCAGCATCCACACTCACAATAATCAATCACAAACTCCAGAAGCTGCTCCATGACTACACGAGGCTTTGGGGGGACAACTAGACACAAACCATAACAGGAAGCCAGAGGTAAGAGGAAGCCAGAGGTAAAACGGGCCTATATTCTATGAGAGATTGGCCTTGCCTTTGAACTTGCAGGTCAATTTATCTCCAGTGTTTCTAGAAGCCAACACAAAGAGCCAGTCAAGAATTTCAAGCTCAAAATTGTTCCAGGGAAATTTCTACAGGTTAAAAATCATCCTATATCAGGGCTGGCCAAATAGCTCAGAGGACTAAAGTGCCTGCCTAAGGAACAGAGGTTCAATCCCCTGCTTGCTGTGCCAGCCCTTCCCCCAGGGCTCGCTGAGACTGCAGCAACTGAGACTGCTTAGGAGGCTGAAAACAGGAGGATCACTACGAGTCCAAGCTGCGTAGTGAGACCCTGTAGACCCCCTACTAAAATCCAAAAGAAAAAAAAAAGAAAGAAAAGAGAAAGAATGAATGAAAGAGAAATTGTCTTAGATCTATACCATCCTAGGACAGTAGCCACTACCCATACATCTATTGGAAACCTGAAATGTGGCGAGTGTGACTGAGGACTGGAATTTTCCTTTTTAAATAAATTTTACTTAATATAAATTGGGGCAGCTAGTGTATTAGACAGTGCAGCTTAAGATAATGCACAAGACGTGCTCAGTGTGCTCATTAGAGCTTTGCTGCCTCAGTTCCAACTTGAGTCTTTCTTGCTTGTTGCAACAGGCAGCAATTACAGTACAATGGTAGGCTTCGTCGGTAGGGGGCGCAGGAGAGACACTGAAGAGAGAAAGGCGTGTTTCCTCCCATTCATTTCCTGCATGCGCCTCTGTAGGTTGCTGCGGTTCTCGCATAGGACAGGCAGCTTCGGAGGTCCCAGCCGCACCAGCATACTTGGCTTTTCCTGTGCCTGGCTTCTGCTGTGCGAGAGCTTTCTACTGCACTTGACTCCAATACCGTGAGTGGCTTCTCCAATATCCAGTTCAAAACAGGCACCAATTTCTTCAGACAAAGCTGCCAGCAATACCCAAAACCTCTTGCGGTGACTTAGGCGTGGAACAGCATGAGTGAGGCACCTTCTTATGAACAGCTGCTTCCAGCACCCCCTTCCATATGCATTGCCGGGAGGCCCCAGAAGGCAGAGTCCTGGAAGTCCTAATGGTGCAGAACCTAGGGCACTGCTCTGCCCGCTGGTGAACTGTGACATGTCCTCTCCAGCAAAGCCTGAGGCCTAGCCCAGGCCCCGGAGGCTCTTCCTCCGGCCCTCTGTGCCAGTGCTAACGGTAGCAGGTACTCCTTCCATCTGCTATTCCTGTATTCTGTACTAATCTTTTTGCTTCGCTCCTTTCTGAGAGTTAATAGCTTTCATAATTAACTTTAGTTTTTCAAATTCCCATGTTGTTTTTCTCTCTTGAGTGGATGCTAGCAGATCTAAGCAGTCTCAGATGGATGTGTAAAGATGGGTCCACTAGCTGGGGATATAGCTCAGCGGCATAAGGGCCTTCTGGCAAGCACGAGGTCCCAAGCTCAATTCCCAGTAGGAAGGAAGGAAGGAAGGAAGGAAGGAAGGAAGGAAGGAAGGAAGGAAGGAAAGAAAGAAAGAAAGAAAGAAAGAAAGAAAGAAAGAAAGAAAGAAAGAAAGAAAGAAAGAAAGAAAGAAAGACCGGCCCACTGGCTTGATCGTGCCCATGGACTGGAGCATGGTGATGAACTGACCGGTGGGCCTTGGGATGTCAGTAATCTGAGGTGCCAGGTAAACAAACTCTCACTTGTGCTGCTTTGTGACAGAGAACCAAGGGCAGCAAGGGCCTGAGGGGCCCAGGTGAATGCTGCGCTCGGCTGGCCAACAGCAATTACAGCGGCAGTGACTGGAGCGCAGGCTCTCATCTTCTGAGTGCCCCTGGATGCTCCAGAGAGAATCGCCAAGCTCAGCTCAAAGCGTGCCCTGGGAACCAGAGAGGTGCTTGTGTGGAAACTGAT
This sequence comes from Octodon degus, assembly GCF_000260255.1. Lineage (NCBI taxonomy): Eukaryota > Metazoa > Chordata > Mammalia > Rodentia > Octodontidae > Octodon > Octodon degus. Next base: position 484,608 of record NW_004524636.1, read on the forward strand.
TAGGAAGGAATGGAATCAGAAAGCTGAAAGTGGGGGCATCTAGTTAGACCTGGAGTAAACTGAGAATCCTGAACACCCAAATGATTGTGAGCATAGCAGCAACAGACGTTTGTCCTCTCGTACATTAGAACACCAGCATTTCTTTGCTCAGAAACTTCATGATTGGGGCTGGAGAGATGGCTCAGTGGTCTAAAGCACCTACTTGGAACAAGCTTAGCAAAGCATCAGGGACCACGGTTCGATCCCCCAGCACCACATGCCAGCCAGCCCCGCCCCCTGGTGGGCTGAGCTGGCCACACACACACCACTCTCTCTCTCTCTCTCTCTCTCTCTCTCTAATAAATAAATAAATAAAATTTAGAAACTTCATGATTACTTCATTTGAGACAAATGCCTTGAAAAAGTATGGTCATTCTAGGCCAGGTCTGATGGTGCACACCTGTGATCCCAACATTCAGAGAGTTGAGGCAGGAGAATGGCTGCAAATTTGAGACCAGCCTGGGCTACAAAGTGAGCTCAAGGCCAGCCTGAACTGCATAGTGAGACCCTGACTCAGAAAGACACAAGGAAAACAAGAGTATGGTCCTTCCTTGATACCTGCCAAGATCATACTTTTTGCTCCTACACCTGTAACTAGGGTTAAAATTGCAAAAATTTACTAAACGATATCATCATAAGCCTGGGAAACATGTGTGAGTGTAGTTATGAGAGCTACAGGGCTCACAAGTAACAAGACTGGGATGCCAAAACTTCCCTGGAATTACAAGAGGAAACTCAAGGATTTAGGAAGATTAGAACTAATCCCATCTGTCAAGTACCCAACAATTGGTGACCCAAGGCTGCCAGGCGGGGGGGGGGGTGTGAGGGGGAAGTGGTAATGGTGTTTCTAGCCCACCAGGCCCACAGAAGAGGCATCTCTTTGGCTCTTCTGTGCCAAAATGCAGATGCTGGCTCTTGGAGGTCACTCAGGTAAGGACAGTAGTATATGGGTGAGGGCCTGAAAGCACCTGAAACCTGAAGATTTTCTCAAAGAGAGGAGAACTCCTGCCTTAGGGCTGTTGCTGTGCTACTGAAACACTGCTGGATTCTGCAAACCAGGACCCCAAGTTGCTGTGTAAACAAAGGTAGGGACAGAGAGACAGAGACCGTAAGTCCAGTAAACCCATTTCATTCCCCTCTATTTTAATAATTGCTTCACCATCTCGAGTTCTTACTCTGCGCCAAGCTCTGCACTGGTGTTACCCTCACCTGAGATATGAGTTATTAACCTCCTTCTACAACAGAGGGATCTGAGGCTCGGAGAGTTTCACCAGGTCCCTGAGCACGTGGAACGCCATGCATCTGACCCCAGAGCCCTCACTCTTCACCTCTGCAGTGCGTGGAGCCACAAAGGTGACATCCTGCCCAGCTGTGCTCATTTCAGAGCTCTGGTCCCGAATCCCTGGATCAGCATCTCCCCTTGTCAGACACAGCTCAGACAGCTCTGGCAGAAGCTGCAGCCAGGAACTGACAGGTGACTGCTTCTTTTCTTAATTGCTGTCCCTCTGAGAGAGCTCAGGTGAGGACAGTCTTCTACCTGCCTGAGGCATGCTCCTCTTCTGCCCACACATGCCCCATGCGTAGCCTGCAGCACTACCTCTGGAAGAATTAATTTTGGCATCTTGGGCACCACCCTTGGGAGAACCAATTTTGAGCATTGGCCTCCAGGCTTTCGAAGGCAAATGGCTCAGCAGGGTGCTTTGCACAGGCATGCTGGTTCACCTGAGTCCAGAAGAAATGGGTGTGGTGTCTCCTTTCTTCTTTCTGCCTTGGGAGGCTTGGGCATAGCTGCTAACCTGTGTCTCCAGGGCCCTTGAGATTTCCACCTGTGGCACCTGTGTGGAGACCATTGTAGGCTCATGGCGTACAGACTGACCCCAGGCCCTGAGCTGAGCACGGGGGATGTGTGTACAGCAGACACTGTGGCAAACACCACAAGGCCCTTGCACTCAATACAACATGAGTTAAGTCTGGTTTTTGGAATTGTTCTAGTTCCAGGAACAGGTGGTCCTGGTATTTGTGGCTAGCTACTCAATCCAATTTCCTTTCCTTCCGGCATAGAGCTCTACCACATTTCTCAGCTTGTTTTGCAGGGAGGAGAGTCAGGTGACTAAGTTCCAGGGGTGCCAGTAAATGTTTACCAAACAGGTCCCCAGGGTGAGTGGAGGGCGGGATGGTAGCATTTGCTGATTTCCATGGTGTAAATATTCCCAGCATGGCTGACATGAAGTTATCAGTGTGATGTCAGCAAAACTGGAGCTGAGAACAGATGTCCCTGACACACCGCTGCATTCTCCCACACGAGCACAGTGGATATCTGTAACTCTAAAGCCCGCCTGCTCTGTGCCAGGCATGAACTGTGTGCCTGCAGGCAGTCACAGGGAGACACTTTGTGTGCAGGATATGACAGGGAGAAGGCAGCGACAGAATGGAGCAGAAGGGATGAAGAAGGATAAGCTGGAAGTATTTGTGAGAAAACGGGTGCTCCTTCAGACCATAATGATAATTAAGCAAATCAGGCACACAAAGCTTAAATACTTCATGGGTTCTCCTCTATAAGGAACCCAATATATAAGTACCACAATGTGCCAAATAAAAGACAGACAATAGGGGGGAAAAGGAGAAAGAATAAAGTTATTATAATCCAGCATGGCCAAAGTATCTGAAAGTATGACTTCATTTAATATAATTGTCTTATGTGTTTTTGTCCTGGTAGTCTGCTTATTAATTACTTGATAAGAACTGTAAAATAACTAAATGAATCTGATACTGGGAAAAAAATAAAATTAAACAAGGGGTGGAGGAGAAGGGGAAAATGAATTGAGATACATTATGTGTATGCGCTTGTTCCTCAAGATTAATGTTATTATGCACTGTAAAGGTGTACTAATAAAAATTAAATTTTTTTAAAGAATTGGACAGAGGGCCGGGGTGATAGCTTAGCAGTCTAAGCACCTGCCTGGCAAGAGCAAGGACCTGGATTTGATCCCTAGTATCACATGCTATGCTGGCCATGTGCAGAGTTGGTCCCTGAGACTGGGTGTGGTGGCACATACCTGTAATCCTAGCGCTGGGGAGGCTGAGACAGGAGGATTACTACAAGTCTGAGCTGCATAGGGAGACCCTGTACCAAATTTAAAAAATTAAAAAAAAATTTTAAATAGGCAGAAAGGAAAGTAGAGCCATAATGCAACAATGCCACCAGCCAATCTATAGCAGTTCTGAAGCCAGAATGGCCCTTTGGCACTGCCCCAAATGGGTGAAATGACCAGCCCTCACCAGCCAGTCTCTGGGTAAGAGCTGCTATGAGAAAGTGAGGGCCGTGGGCAAGAAGGCGCAGCGGGCTGGCCGCTGGAGCACAGAGCTCCGCACGGAAAGGAGCCTGGGAAAAAGCATGCGCTAGCTCGTCTCATCTTCCCTAAGGCCCCATGAGGAAGAGTGCTCATAACCCCATTCTACAGATAATACCTGGGGGTTCAGAGAAGCTAATTAACTTGCACCCCGGATCTATGTGACCTCCACTTGCTTTTGCCCCTGACATACTGCCCTGCTCCCTCCACAGCCTCATCCGCAAGGCACATGGCAGAAGCTGAAGAAAGGGCCAAGGCCCCGAGGCCAGACAGTGCCCGGAGCATCACAGACTCGCTGCCAAGGAACACTACCAGCTCTTGTGGAAGGTGTTGAGAGCTCAGGGAAAATAACCTGGTACTTCTCAAAAAAGTATTAATCACTGTATCTTATTTTGAATTGACACGTGATACTGCACGTATTTCAGAGGGTATGATGCAATGTTTCCATACACGTTGTTATATGATTGTCAAGTCTGGGTAATTAGCAGATTCTAAGGAAGCACTTTCTTAACAGGAAAAGCCCTGTGCTTGAGGATGAAATTGAACTTATCCGGACAGCCAAAGATCAGCAGGGGCCGCCGCTGTACCTGAAGGAAGCAGCCCTAGCTCAGAGGCGTTAGAGATCAAAAGCCAGCCGTGGTGACACAGGGCCAGGTCCAAAAGCACAGTCACCCCTGTCAGAGCTGTGGCAGCTTCCCCAGAAGAAGTCCTAAGCCTTCTAGAGAAGTTTCTCAGCACATGTGCATTCTTGGAGAAGTTACTCTACCTGTGTGAGACTCAGTCGTCTCATCTGTAGACCAGGAACAACCCTTCCTGCCTGGGAGGCGGCACTGTTCACAATTACAATTTTAGAATTAGAATTGGAGTTGGAGTTGGAGGAGTTGGAGGTGGAGGTGGAATTGGAGTTGGAGTTGGAGTTGTTGGAGTTGGAAGTAAAATTTAGAATTAGAATTGTGGGCAGGGCATGGTGGCACAGGACTATAGATCCCAGCACTGGCAGGCTGAGACAGGAGGATCACTGTGAGCACATAGTGAGTTCAAGGCCAACCTGAACTACACAGCAAGCCCCTGTCTCAAATAGAAAGGAAAAACGAACTGTGGCTTTTGAGTCAGAAAATTGACTTCTTGACTGTCAATGTGTGGCTTGGGACAAGTTCTTCAATTTCCCTGTATCATTCCAAATCTGTCAGTGAAGAAGAATTAGAGTACCTTTTTTTTTTTAAGAGTACCTTTTTGAAACAGAGTTTTGGGCATAATTAAGTGAATTGGTTTAGGAAAAGGGTTTTGAACTAGAGTAGGCACACTGTGCGCACTTAGCCATTGCTTTTGTTACCTTGGAGGGGAGATGAGGATTAAAGGAGACACTGTGTGAAGGCTTGACAAATTAATCCAGCTTCACAAATCAGCTCAGAACACAGTGGTATTCTGGTTACTAATACTACATAGCAAGCCACTCTAAAACTTAGTGGTTTAAAACAACAGTAGTCATTTTCTTTGCTCACAGATCTGCAGTTTGTGTGGGGCTTAGCAGGGTTGGTTGTTTCTGCTCCTCAACCACCAGCCAGGAAAGTTCCAAATGAGCTGGAGGACTTGCGTCTGTCCCAGATGGCTTGCTCACTTAGGTAGCAAGGTGGAGTCACCTGTCAGCTAAGAGCTGCACTGGGGCTGCCACCAGTGGCCACTGTTGTCACGGGCTGCTTGGACATCCTGCAGCTGAGTGCAGAGGGCAAGTGTTCCGAGAAATCGAATGATGAAACTTCCAGACCCCTACGGCCTTGTCAGGCAGCCCCTGAGCCAGCCCAGATTCACAGAAAGGACACAGATGTCTTCTCAAGTGAAGAATGTTGAGTAGTTAGAGGCATTTCCTCTGCTCAGGTAGTTAGTGTTCTCTCTTCTTGTACTGGCTGCCCCTACACACAGAATAGATCTTCCTCCCCAATCATACCCCAACCTAAATAGGAATGGCCAAAAGGGAACCCTCCCCTAAACCCATTAAATCCTACTTTTTATTTGATTCTGTAGAAAAGAATCTGAGTCTCCCCCTTCTGGGGCCTTGTTCTACTTCTGAGGGTCCCTGCTTCTCTCTCTCCAGAACTGGTCAGGAAGTGGGTGGGTACCATAATCCCACAGTATCGGTGAGGTGAAGTGTGGAGGCCCACCTGGGCGACTCTCCTGGAAAGAAAAGCAGTTGTCTCCATTTTGGCCGTGCCTGACCTTATATCTATGTATTGATATGTACAGAGCTGGCTAATATTTTTCCTTATCCCTTAAATTGGTTTTAACCAACGATATTGGTCTAGCCATGGTGCTAGTTGTAGTCTTTGAAGACAGCGTGTGTTTCCCTGGTAACCCCCACCTGCTGCTCTTTAATACCAGCTGAGTCAAGACAGGATGAAGAACCAATGCTCCACACTGTGGAAGCTTGGATTTCAGTTGGGATTGATCTTCAAGATAGGGGCTATGACTTCCTGGGGCTTGAAAGATTACACAGCAGAGCTGAAACACCAACCCCAAAGCATCGGGTACTAGCTCAGTCATGTAACGTAGATTACTCTCTGCGTATCCTTCTCTCTGCATGTTGCAGAGGTAAATGCAGGCCTCCTACCTAGCCCAGCTCACAGTACTCACCTACTTCCTGCCATTCTCAATCATTCATCCTCAAGCCACTCAACATTCATGACTGAATAAAACCCAGGTTCAGCCTTGCGTGATAGCCATCACCATGGCTGGACTTGGGACCCCTTGGCTCCCCGTAACTATAAATATGCCTTAGGGCCTTTGTTCTTGCTGTGAGTTGAACTGGAAGTGGTAGATTGGAATTAACTTGACAGGATTCCAATAACTTATCCATGGGATTACAAATATAAACTTCCCTGACAGAGACGAGCACCAAGAAGAGCTCTCGATAGTGACATACAGTGAATGGACACTATTATCAAAACAGATATAAAAGAAGTAAGTGGATGACAGCATGCGTCCTGCCTGTACCCCCTCCAGCACGGGTGCACTTGTTCTTGGAGCTCTGCGCCTTGGGGAGTTGCTGCCAGAAGCCCCAAGGATGCCAGAATCCAAAGCTGTGCGAGTCTCTTACTTGAAATGCTTCATATTTCTGTTCTGAAGAATGGAGGTTCAAACATACTGCATGAGTCCATATTCTGTGATGACTGAACTGAGCCACATCCTTCCTTGTTATCTATTTTTTTTTTTTTTTTTTTTTTTTTGGCAGAACCGGGGATTGAACTCAGGCCCTTGCGCTTGCCAGGGAAGCGCTTATTCCACTGAGCCATCTCCCCAGCCCTTCATATTTCTACATAACCTATGCACATCCTCCCCTATACTTTAAATCATCTCCAGATTACTTGTAATTGTCTAATACAGTGAAAATGCTATGCAAATACTTGTCATACTGTATTGTTTAGAGAAGAATGACAAGAAAAATGTCTACATGTTCAACACAGATGTATTTTTTTCTAAAAAGTGTTTTGGTTTTTTTTGTTTTTGTTTTTGTTTTTTTATCTGCAGTTAGTTGAATCTGCAGGTGCGGAGCCAATGGTGCTTGTGCTCTGGTTTCTGTAAATCTGCATGGTGACGAGCACAGGCTGTGGTCCTTGGGAGGATTCCTAAGCTTTAGTTATCTCACCTGGAAAGTGGGCGTGACACCCCTCCATCAGAACATCATCCTGAGGCTTTATGGACAGTTGCAAGTGGTAGGGTGGAAGCAAATTACGGAACAACTCAGGCACATTTTTGGAAAATGTAGCATTCTTTCTTTGTGTCAAAAACAGATTTCCTCTCATTCTCCAGCACCATACCCGACTACCTTATGGTGAGAGAACAGAGGACAGGAGACTTTAAATAACCTACTGAAAAGTAAGCCTCCTACAGGAAACTATATCTATATTTATTATGCTCTCAACTATGTATAGAGATGAAGACTAGAAGGAAATATGCCAAAACATTAACGAACAATGGTTGAGCCTGGAGGGATGAGATTATGGGTGATATTTTCCTTCTGCTTTTCAGGCTATTTTTTGCAAGTCCCTACAGTTTATCAGTTTATGTATAATTTTTATAATAAAGCATATATATAAAAAGAAGAAGTATGTGACAGCACCTTCCCACACATGCCCACACACCCCAGAGAGGCACATGTTTCTACCAGACAGCTTTCGCAAGGTGACTGGAGGTACCCCAGAGCAGGTGGCTCTATGCGGTGCTGAGCAGGCCTCGCACCATGGACACTTGGCCTTCCTGCCCCTCGCCCACGTCAGCACCAGGATATGCCTCCAGTGTCACCCAGAAACACCCCCTCAGGTTGCAGGAGCATCTTATTTTTAGAGATGCATGTAGGGGTGAAATGTCAGAATGGCTGTAATTTACTTTAAACTGCTTCAGATAAAACAATTATGGTAAAAAATAACACATAAATGAGAAATATAGCTAATGGATACATACATGTATTTTTTTCTTATTCTTTCAACTTTTCTGTTTAAAATTTGTATTTTTAAAACTGGTTGGAAGCTGTCCTATTTCCAGATGCCCCCCGTTGGTACAACACCACCCAATGGGAAACACATTCCTTTGTAAATGTGCTTGATATCAGCTTAAAACCTTTATAGGGTCTGCTTTATTTTTCTGTAAATGTTTTCTCTTCTGCTTTCTTCTCCCCAGAATGACATCTGAGTAGGGCAAATGCCCTCCAGGCAACAGAGAGAGGCCATGCCTGTGCTGTCCTTGGGGCCCTACTGGTCTCACAAGATGCCCCTGGCCCTGCCCACTGAGCGGTGTCCTCAGCATCAGCAACTGAGGTCCACAGCCACAGAAACCCACAATCTGCTCCCATTGACAGTGACTCAGCCCCGCTCCTGGGCACTCGTGTCCCTGCTTCTCAGGCCACTTTTCCTGCCTCTGGCAATATCCCCAGCTTTCCTGGGTGCACAGAATGACTTCTGGATCTCTCCCTTGCCGCTCACATCCTAAAGTCACTCTTAATTCAGGTAACACAACAGGATGAGATAAGATGCATCGTGGGAGGTTGTCTTGGTTACGCTTCTCTCATTGCTGAAACAAAGCACTCGACATCCAAAACTGAGGAAGGAAGGGTTTATTTAGCTCACAGTTTGTGGAGGCTTCAGTCCATAATCAGCTGCCTCCAAGGTAGAGTGGCACATGCCAGAGGGTAACAGTTCATGGGGGCAGAAAACAGCAAATCAGCAAGAGCAAAAAGGTAGGGGCAGTGGTGGCAGCAGCAGAGACAAGCATCTCTCCCCTCCTTATACTGCATTCAGGTTGTCCACCCCAGGCCGGGTATAGCACCCACACCAACAATCCCAGTATTGGATCATGAATTAACACAAACCCTAGGAGTCTGCCCCATGACTGCATGAGACTTTCGGAGGATGCCTGGACTCAAACCATAAGAGGGGCCCAAGCATCCAGCCATCCCTCACGGTTACAGCATCTTATAGGTTCTGTGCTACCCTCCTCGTTATAACCAACCCTCTCTTGGAGCTCCTCTGTGCCAGGCATCGTGCCAAGGACCCACATCTCTCTGCAACTGCATGTTGAGATGAGAAAGGACCAAACACATCAGGGTGCAGCTGTATGCATGGGTGAATGTGGGCAGCTGCTTAAAACCAAATGACCTACACTGATAAGGAAAGGTCCCTAAGATGTGCAATTAATTGCAAAGGAAAGTTTCAATACAGTAAGTAGCCTACGAGGGCAAGAAGAAAACTTTTCCATCCTTGTGTTAAGCAATACTGGACCCAAGTAATAATAAAATAGGTGCTTGTTGATGAAATGCCTTCTCTTAGAAGATAAGATTGAATGAATAACAACAAAAAAAATTAAAACAAACATACAAAAAGATCAAACCAACTAAACACCTCACTTGCTAAATTGTATTCTTAAAATTAGTACAACTGGATTTTATATCTCAGATTTAAAAACATACTGCAAGAAGGACCCCAATTCTTTCCATTTTTGCACTCTGCCAGCCCCACACAATCATAAGAGAGAAGCTGGATACCCAGGCATCACATGTAGCCAGCGATATATATGGAAGAAGTAGAGGCGCCCTCTTTTGCGTCTCTTTGAAAAGTCAACAATGTTTCCAGAAATGTTGATGTCTCCTTACATCTTATTGGCCACAGTTGCATTGCATACCATGGACTGCACCGATCTCTGGCAAGGGAAGTAAGACTGTCATTGTCAGAGTTTTTCTTTTACCAGTCACATGAGGAAAAAAAGACTTGTTGAGTAGGTGATCAGTTTTACATTCTTACCAAAGAGCTCCTGCACCAGGAACCAGGCTGTCCCAAAGAGGCAAGCTTGAGAGAATAAAGCAGTGACTACATCTTTTCAAAATCTTTTTTTATCCAATGGGGACATGTCTTCATTGTTTTACTGATGATTTGATTAATGTTCACTGTAAAAGTTCAATTGACAGGTGAAAATCATCTGTAATTAATCCTCTTCCCACATAACCATGATAATCACAATTAAAAGTTTAACCTGTAGTCTTCCAGGTTTTTTTCTTCACATTTTTGTCATTTGACACATTTATACTTTTTTTAATCCACAGAAATCCGAACATTTGGGGGCAGGGAGATGGCTCAGTAGAATAAGCATTTCCCTGGCAAGTGCAAGGGTCTAAGTTCAATCCCCAGTTTTATCAAAAAAGAAAGAAAGAAAGAAAGAAAGAAAGAAAGAAAGAAAGAAAGAAAGAAAGAAAGAAAGAAAGAAAGAAAGAAAGACAAACATTTTATATGCATCAAACATAATATTTGCCTATCCAACAAACCGTTCCAAATTATTTTATTTATTGCTAAAATAAATCCACAATATTCTTCAGGAGGTTCATGGGAAATGCTTCAGAGAAGTAAGGATTGGGCTGTTACAGGCTCAGGTGCAAAGATGCAGCTAAGTGGGCTCTCTCCCCTCAGTTCTTGGGGTGCTCCTGCTCCTCTCCTCACTGGCAGTCCTAACAGTGCATGGCCCTGTTCCAGCTGTAAGTGATAAGGGGGGCTCTGGGAGAGGTTCTAGGTAAGTGCTCCACAATCTCAAAAGGAATGAGGTGAAGATCTCCCTGCTTCTGTGCGTTGTCAATGGCACCACACTCCAGGAACAACGGCCACCACTTTGCGACCAAGAGGCTGAGCCAGTGACCTGGGCATGACAGAGCAGAAATATGGAAGATTGTAATCCCTTGCTCATGTGTCTTAAGGCCGAAACAGCCCTGGAAACAATCCATTTCTGATCTTTTTGAGTAACATCTCATTTATATTCCCAAATTAACTATATATAGCCAAAACCCTCCTAAGTAGCACAGTATAAATATCTAAACATTTTAAATATCCCCCATAACAAGCATAGAAGTTTTTTGTAACATGTTTTTTTTTTAACTTAGTTCAGGTGTCTCCCACTTAATGTCACTAAAGTGTTTCTAAAAAAACATGTTCCTGGCAAAAATGCCAGTAGGAAACCTATTACATTAAATAGGAAAAATTAGAATGAATTACACATCAGTCAAAAACCCAAGAAATTTCTTAAAACTTTACTTAAACTCAGTAATACACCTTTACATTCTTATAAAAAAGGTATTATATAGAACACAAAGGAGTTTTAAGGCAGTAAAATTATATTGCATGATATTATAATGGTGTTATATAATGGTGCCATTATAATGGTGTCATTATTGGCATTTGCCCAAACCTATCAAATATGCAGCACCAAGAATAGACCATAATATGGATGATTCTGATGTATCAATATAGGTTTATTGATTACAACAAATACATTACTCGGGGAGGAATGTTGTCTCACAGTGGTCAAGACTATTCACATGGGGATGAAGATACGTAGAAATCTCTGCACCTTCTACTTAATCTTGCTGTGAACATAAAAGTACTCTCAGTGCCCACGCATCATGGTGGGGCATGCCTGCAATCCCAGCATGCTGGAAGAAAAAAAGTACTCAAAAATACAAAGCTATTACTTTTTTAAAAAAACACTATCATATGGGAATATAAAATACCTAATAAACTCCCAGACTGCCAGCAATTAAAACAGCTGCTATGCACTGGTTTAAGAACAATAACTTCCTATCGCACTGCCAGCAGCAGTCAGGAAACAGGGCTCCTTCATGGGTTTGGTTTATTTTAATCTTTTTTTTTTTTTCAAATCAGTGGCTTATTTGTACATAATGTTTTATCATTTGCTTTTAGCAAGAAGGAAAATTAGGCAGCAGCTTTATTAGAATTGCACTTAGAAGCCTACGGTATTGACATAGGGGAAATGAAACTCCCAACCTGAAAGGTACTTGGGTCAAGTACATGTTCTCTAAAACTGAGGAATGAATTTTAGGAACAAAAGGGGTTTAAGAGCAGAATATATTTATTGGGGGAAAGAAAGCTTCTGTCCAAGAGCGGAACAGAAAGGGGACCCATTGTTCGAGGAATCTGTAGTGTCTTGGGTTTATATACAGCAAACGATGTGGTGAGATGGAAAACATGGGAAGTCACACTGAGGTGAGACAAAACTATGGTCAACCAGTAAGACTGCAAGTACAGTTGCTCAGGTAAAATTGATTATATCAAGATGTAATGGGGAAGCGAGCAGGCATGAATATGGAACAGGGACTCTTCCTTTTGGAAGGAAGAGACTTCCTTTTGGAACAGTGACTCTTGCTGGCTTTTTCAAGGTGATTGATACTTATTTAGAATATCAATCCCTGATGCCCATCCCTAAGGAAGTAAGTGGCTGCATTTATTTACTCTTTTGTCTTGAAGTCTGGCCCAGAAAGGAAGTGTCTGTCTCTTCCCAAGTTGCAAAGTCACCTTGTCTTCCATATTGTGTCCTTAAGGGCCTACCCCTATCTGACTGCCTATATTTCTATCTAATTTAGCTGCCTACAACAGCATCACAAAAAAAATGACATAAATATCTAAAAATCTTAAATATCCCCCATAACAGAAAGCTCCCAGAGCCTCCTCTTTGCTCAGCTTCCTCTCTTCCACAGTGCAAAGACTTTCATCTTCCAGCTCCAGCTGCGCTGGTGTACCATGTTCCCTGCAGTCCTAGACGGCACATCCATGCCGCAGAGAGCACGAGTGGGGAAAGGGCAAGGAAGCCAAGGAGGTGAGGAAGCAAGTCTGTTCCTTCCTAAAAGCTTCCCTTAAGTCTCACCTCACTACTGCTACTGCACCTCACCAGCCACATGGACAGTGGCTGTTGTGGACACTGAAAGACAAGGGTCACTCAGTTACTTTTTGTACATGTACTTCTAATTTTCTGCCAATCTTATTTGAAATATAATGAGAAATTCTTTGAGTAACACCTCACTTATATTCACCAAATTAACTATACATAGCCAAAACCCTCCTAATTAGCACAGCATAAAGACCTAAACATTTTAAATATCCCCCGTAACAAGTATAGAATATTCTGAGATAATTTCAGAATATTCTATTGAATTTTAGGGATATAAGTATAAATGTTTTCCTATATAAATTTTTCCAAAAGAAAGGTATTTTGGGGGGCCTGCCCCTTAGCTCAGTTCTTAAGTGGCTGCTTCAACAAAGCAGTCAGGCTCAGGTTGCTATGGTTCAATCTCCACAACTGAAGCCAGCCAAACCTGCCCTGAAGGCATTCAGAGCACAAAAAAAAAAAAAAAAGAAAAAAAAGAAAGGTGTTTTTATTGTTACATATTATGAAGTCTGGGTATTATAATCTAGGAGTGCTTATACAGGAAAAATATAAGCCAGGCCACCATTCTGCAACATGTGTCTGAACAATATGGACTTTTTTTCTTAACTACATCTCTACCTTGCCTTTGGCACTAATTTCATGGAAAGTATACCATGGTGTGGTTGTGCCATGCTTGATGTGTCCAGTCCCCCTTTACTGAACATTTAGAATGATGAGTTTGGAGCTATGTGGAAATCTGCTGAGTCACCATGGCACCTCTCCAAGATGATGACGAGCCTAAAACAGCACCCTCTCCTTCTTCTTCTCCCAGCGCTTCTGCCATCCCATCCCATGTGCCAAGAGATCTCCAATGAGACATAACAATGTTATCACCTGCCTCCCAAAGGCTGTCCTCATCAGAAAACTACAAAAGCAGCTGCCTTCCTTTGTCTGGCCAGAGGATTCTCGCATTTCTTTCTCTGTGATCCTCCCTTCTGTGCCCACAATAAAAGCCTCCTTTGCCTTTTCTGTCTTTTAATCATACCAAAAAACCTATCCTAGAACATTGTCACCTTTTCACAATTATAAAGAAGGCTGCATCCTAATTTATGCAAACATCCTCATCTGTTTGTCCAGTTAATTCTTTTGGAACAAAATAAATCCCTGAAATGAAATTAGGGGGTTAAAGATTCTGACAATTTTAAATTTTGACACATAAGTTACCCTCCAAAAAGGTTGTACCAACTTTCCTACTTCTCCTTTGCTGGGACAATGAACATGAATCAGTGAAACTATGGTCCACTCAGATGGAGAGGAGGATGAATGGCCCTGTTGACACAGCCTTTAGAAGCAGAAGGCTTCATAATTCAGACACCAATTACATTTGGAAATGAGATTAGCACATGGAATTTTCCCATTCATCTCACTGGGAGTTTCAAGGTTCCATTGCTGGGCAGATGAAACAATAAAACAAAATCAGCGAAATGAAGTCAATGTGGTCCCAGAACACTTACCCTGATAAATGTTTCCACTTAGGACCAACTTGCAGGGCAGTTTTCTTAGCTTGACTTGAAGAAGCATCACCCCACACCATCCACAGTTTCTCTCCACTAATGGCCCTTCTCTCCTAACACCTTGATCTCATTAGCCTCTTCTCAGAAGCACACCACGAGTCTGCCCCAAACATATTCTTGAGCGTGATGATGAATGTCGTAGTAGAACAATTGCGGTTGTTTATATATCATCATAATGACAGCATCAATAACAATATAGAAGCCAGTGTTTACTTAACCCAGAGTTAGTGTTTAATGTTTAATTTTCAGTTTGGCATGATGACAAGTTCTGGAGATGGATGATGGTGATGGTTGCCTAGCAGTGTAAATTACCTGGTGCTACTGGATCTGACACCTAAAGGTGGCTTACATGATAACTTTTGTGTGATATATTTACCAAAATTTTAAGAATGAAAAAGGAAAGCTCCAATTTCTGGTTTCTAGTCCAGTGTGTAAAGAACTAGAAGTTGTTGCACCATCTTTACAAGGAAAAAGTTGAACAAACTGAAAAATCAAGAACTCTTCTTAGACATTTCAGCAAAAGTGAGATTACAGGACAAAGACCCGCCAGTCAAAATTGGAGAAAGACAGATGGACACAAAGAGTGTAATTTACCAGAGCAAAATCCCTGGTAGAAACCTTTGTGGGAATAAGTGCCAGGGTAGGAAAGCCTGAGCTATAATTGGAAAATTTCTAAATGTTGGATGTACACAAACCTGAGAGTTAAAAACTGCAGAGGACATGGTCATGGAGACCCAATACTTTCATGGTTTTCACCTGTAGGACCTCTACCAGATTCTCTAGTATATATCATGAGAAAAATCCCCTCATGATTCCTGCAGGGAACAGAAGAAATGCACCATTATGAGATACACCACGGCATTCTGTTCCTCATAATATGGTCTGTTAATTGCTTTCCTGTATACCGGCATTGAGTAAGTGGGATTTGAAATTTAAAATATTATTACAGGGGCTGGGGATTTAGCTCAAAAAAGACAAAAACTTAAAATATTATTTATATTATTGCTCAAAAATAAAATACTCATGCGGGATGTGATGGTACGTATGTGTGATACCAGCATAGTTCCAGGTCAGCCTGAACTGCATAGTGAGACTCTGTCTCAAAAAACTAAGATAAAATACTTATTAAGTTGCAGAGTGAAAGGAATCTTTTTATACTGCTAGTGAGAATACAAATTAGTATAGAATGTAAATCACTATAGATATCATATGGAGGTTCCTCAGAAAATTAAAATGAGAGCTAATATTTGATCCAGCGGTAACATTCCTCGGTATATACCCTAAAGAATTAAAGACAGCATACTATAGAGAGATCTACACATCCATGTTGATCATGGCATGGTTCACAAGAGCCAAGATATAGAGCCAACCTAGGTGCTGTGAACATATGAATAAAGAAAATTTGGTATGTACACACAAGAGTACAATTCAGCCATAAGAGAACAAAGTTGTCATTTGCAGGAAAATAGATGGATCTAGAAGTCTTATTGAACAAAATAAGCCAAGACATAGAAAGACAAATATTGCATGTTTTTCCTAATGAGTAGGATCTTAAAAAGATGACAAAGTAGAAGAAAGACTGTAACAGACAAGAGGAAAAATTAAGTATAAGAAGGTAGAAGGGCAGGTAACAGAGGAGATGGGTATGATCAAAATGCATTATACATATTGAAATCTCCCCCAACAATGTAATATTAGGGTGAGGTATGATAGGGGGTGATGTGAATGAACAAGCCAGACAAAACAAAGTCCTTTCAGGACCAGCAAGATAGCTCAGTGGACTAAATGCCTGCTTTGGCAAGTGCAGGGATCAAACCCTGGTCCTGCATGCCATGCTGGCCCTGCCCCCAGGGCATACTAAGCCAGCGATGAGTCCAGGCATGGTGGTGCATGCTTGTCATCCCAGTGCTGGGGAGGTTGAAAACAGTAGGATTGCTCCAAGTCTGAGCTGCAAAGTGAGACCCTGTGCCAAATACATAAATGAAAGAGAAAAACAACAACAATGAATCCCATTCATTGATATAGTAAATATGCACTAATATAGAAAGATGTGAAGGAAATAATAGTCTATTTAAAACTTAAGGAAGGGGCTGGGGAGATGGCTCAATGGAATAAGCGCTTCCCTGGCAAGCGCAAGGGCCTGAGTTCAATCCCCTGTTCCGAAAAAAAGAAAAAAAAAAAAAACAAACAAACAAAACTTAAGGAAAGGGGGCCTGCCCCTTAGCTCAGTTCTTAAGTGGCTGTTTCAACAAAGCAGTCAGGCTCAGGTTGCCGTGGTTCAATCCCCACAACTCAAGCCAGCCAAACCTGCCCTGAAGGCATTCGGAGAAAAAAAAAAAAAAAACTTAAGGAAAATAAACTAGCACTTACTCCATGCCAGACACTATACACATGTAGTTTACTCTTCACAACAGCCCTGTGCGGTGGTCCCTTCATCAACGTGGTCTATGCTTATTTGGATGTGACTCTGCCCAGAAACTGACCTTCACAGGACTCAGGGCCAGGACTTGAGGCAAGCACCACTGACGGAATTTTTATGCCTTTGTCCAAAACTAGACTTGGATTTTTGAAAGTTGAATCTGGCTGCAATGTAGAAGAGAAGAATGGCTTTAAAAAAGCAAGTTGAGGGGCCTGAGGGATGGCTGGGGTCAGGAGATGTCTTAGTGGAGTAAGTGCTTCCCTGGCAAGTGCAAGGGCCTAAGTTCAATCTCAGGTTCCACAAAAAAAAGAAAGAAAGAAAGAAAGAAGAAAGAAAGAAAGAAAGAAAGAAAGAAAGAAAGAAAGAAAGAAAGAAAGAAAGAAAGAAAAAGAAAGAAAGAAAGAAAGAAAGAAAGAAAGAGAAAGAAAGAAAGAAAGAAAGAAAGAAAGAAAGAAAGAAAGAAAGAAAGAAAGAAAGAAAGAAAGAAAAAGTAAGTTGAGGAACAAAGCAGGTATCCAGTGAGAGATGATGGCAACCAGAACGTGGGCAGTGGTTGGGAGAAACTGAGAATCTCAGAGGAAGAATCCACTCTCCTAGATTATGCGGGCCAGAGGAACGGTGTCCAGGGGAATTTACTCAGCTGTCTTGGTTTTCTCCACGTCAGTGAGGCTCCTGATTACAAGTCTGATGGGAGCAGACTGGAAAGAAGCTGAAAAGATATAGTTGAAAAGATGGGGGCTGGCCAAATAACTCAGCAGATTAAAGTGCCAGCAAGCAGGGGCTGGGGGTTAGATCCCCGGGCCTGCCGTGCCCCCACCCCACACTGAGACAGCGATTGAGACTGGGCATGGGGGCACACCTGGAATCCCAGCTCTTGATAGGCTGTAAACAGGCAGATCACTACAAGTCCCAATCTAGTAGTGAGACCCTGAACACCCTGTAGACCCTTCCCTAAAAAGAAAGAAAGAAAAAAAAGAGAGAGAAAAGGAAAGAAAAGAAAACAAAAGATGGGGACTTGCTGGAAGCATCAAAGAACCTCATGTGTGCGGTGTCCCATGATACAACCACCTGGTGGCAATCAGGGTGCACAGTTCCAGTCACCACCAATCATGTCTCACCTTAGGGATCTGCTCCATCTGTTTTTCTGCCTCGGAGCTTTCTAAAAACTTCAAGAGTTTGCTCAGCTCACAATAAAAACATCCTAGAAGGGCACAAGACTTAAGAGCACTTGGAGGCAGTCCAGTGGGTGGGAGAAACCCCTGTGGATAAATGCTTAGTGATCTGGCTTCCCAGAGGCTCCAAAAGGAGTTGAACCTCTATTTCTCTATTTGTTTTAAGATTTACCTGGAGAACCTACCTTGTGTAGACTTCCTACTTCCCTTTATCAATCGTGTTTTTTCTTCATATGTACTTCCTGGAGTCACCTCCCAAATAAGCCACCTCCTCTGACATTCTCATTTCAGGGTTTTCTTTCAGCAAAACCCAGCCTCTGCAGCAGGGAACGATACAGAAAATACAAGGTCAAGACTAGCTGGTGTGGTGGCACACCCCTGCAATCTTAGCATTCTGGGAATCTGAGCAGAAAAGCCACAAGTTTGAGCCCAAACTGGATGATTTAGAGATTTAGCAAGACATGGATGAACAAGATTCCCACTGTCCCTACCTACTACCCAGCAAAATCACAGCTAAGAGAATAGGCTTATTGTAATCTGCAGGGGAAAAAAGAGATTTAGCAAGACTTTCCTCAAAATAAAAATTTAAAAAGGACTGGGGATTTAGTTAAGTACAAAGGCACTGGGTTTAATCCCCAGTAACAAATAAATAAATAAATAGTCAGGATTAGTGTGGAATTCTCCGATCTGGGCAAGCAATTGACACAGTGGATTGCAACACTGAGTCTCTCTGGCTAAGAACTTGGATCCTGCCTCAGCCTTAGGGGAGCCCTCCTGCAGGTACCTGCATTTCCTGTGACTACTTCCTGATCAAGCAAGCCTTCCCTACTGTTCATTTTCTTGTGTTGAATGCATCTGATTGGCTCAATCTTGGTCATATGTCTGATCCTATAGCTGCAGAGGCTGGGAGATTGGAGAAGACCCCTCCTAGGCTTCCAGGATCTCAAATGATATCTCCCTTCTATTAAGATTCATAATCTGAGGGCTGGGGAGATAGCTCAG